>NW_020954595.1:10910567-10941613 GCF_900497805.2 Vombatus ursinus | reverse complement strand
TCATTCATTCATTCATTCATTCATTCATTCATTCATTCATTCATTCACTTGTTCAACTCCTTTACCACCTTCCTGGTTTTCTGACAATTAGGCAGCTTTACTGAGATTTCACAAGTGAGGTCCTCAGCCCTGGCACTGGCCACGAGCTGAATGGACGATATGGAATCAATGGGGCCAGCTGTATCCAAGCTCTGAGGCTGACTTACTGTGTTTGCTCAAGAACTAATTACCTTTGAGCTAAGAAAGAGCAGTGAGTTCACCTGTGGCCTCCAGTGACTGATAAAGCTTAACTGCTGTCAGAATGGCTATGCATTGTGGAAGGATTAAAAATGAGGCATTGTGGCCTCAAATCTGGGCATTACTGAGACCCAGGAGAGCTGGAACAGAGAGGAGACAAACACATTTTTAAAGTGCTTCTATTGTGAGAGGCACCAAGACACAGGAGTCATTGGGATGTGGAGTATATAGCTGTCCAGATATTATAAAAGTCTAATGACTTCTCATCTCAGGGACTCTAGCCTTTAGCATAGTTCCCAGTACACAGTAAGAGCTCAATAAGTGCTTGTTGACTAGAGTGGATTGAATGCTATTTCTAGAGCCACAAAGATCTGGGTTCAAATCCCACCTTTGACATTTTTTAGCTATGTGACCACAGGCCAGTCATTTTAACAGCTTTGAACCTCACCTTTCTTTTTGTAAAATGGAGAAGACAATAGCACTTGGCCCAAAGCGTTGTTTTGCTGTGAGGATTCAATGAAATCTCACATTTGTTTGCACTTTGTAGACTTTAAAGTGCTCTATACATGTCAGTGATCACTAGAAGGAATGTCATGGAGACCCATGGTTTTTTGTTGTTTTTTTCTTTTTTTAAGTTTTCCCATAACTCTCAAAAGAGTGTCCAGAGTGATGCTTGTGTCTGGCGCAATCTCAGGCTAAGGATAGGGAGGGAGGGAGGGGAAAGGAAGGAAGGAAGGAAGGAAGGAAGGAAGGAAGGAAGGAAGGAAGGAAGGAAGGAAGGAAGGAAGGAAGTGAGTTGGTGTTTCCAGATAATTGAGGGGATGGCCCAAGAAAGAGAACTTAGGTCAAAAGTCCTTGATGGTCAATGAAGCAAGACTATCGATCATCCCCTCCCCCAACTCTGATTGATTAACCCTCTAAGTCCTAGAGGCTTAAATGCACCCTCTCAAAGTAGCCCAAGGTTGATCTACTTTTCTTGGTGGCCAAATCACCCTGCTGACTTCATTGAACTTACAGTCCCCTAAGACCCTCAGATCTTCTTCAGTCTGATTGTTTTCATTTTATTTTTTACTGCCTTTTTAATCATCAACAAACACAAACATTTTAATATACAAAGGAAAGCAAGAAAGAACATTGTCTCAAACAAAAAAATGTGGGGGAGACACAGAGCACTTTCATCATCATCATCATCATCATCAATGTAGATAGCACTGATGTATGGCTTTTAAATTGCAAAGATATTGACATATCTCATTTGATCAGCTTTGCTCCTACCTCATTGAATTTTATATTTCTTTTTCTAAAAAAATTGTATCTACAAGAATTCCATAGTTCCTCAGGCAAAGGATCTTTTTTGGACACTCTTCTGTCTAACCATGCCTCCCTTACTTGTGCTTGGGAAGTAGATTATTTGACCCAAATCTATGACATCATTAATCCCTATTCGGCATCATGTTATTTGGCCCTGTTTAGAGGTCAGTGGGAATTCCAATCCGATGCTTGCACCGGGGTTAAGTGCTGTTCCAACCCACCTTTCTTAGCAGGTTTCATTGCTTAGAAGATTGTGATGACTAGTTTCCCAACCTCCTGATTGTCTGGAGCTATCCAGGGATGATTGTTGCTCATCTTAGGGAGAAATGTGGCCCAAATCATCCCTTCCTTCCCCAGGTCAGTCTCAAGAGGTGCTTTGTCTCGATATTTTGCCAGCCAGCTTATACAAAGGGCCATGCCAAGGTGGAGGAAGGAGACTGGCTGGCAGTTCCTGTCTCGTTGATTTTCATCAGTTACATGAAGCAGCTCCATTATGAAATCCTAATGTCTAAAGTTGGACGTTCCTTTTCAAACAAGTCTTATCTCTTGGGATTTTATCATTTGTCCTACTTTTCTGGTCCTCTGTGGAGGGCAGATGGATTTTCCTGTAACCCGGCTTTGATGGGATTATTTTTGAATATTGTATTGAATTAGCTTATCACTATGAAAAATAAATCCTGTCTGGCAAAAGAAATAATGACGAGAGAGGAAAGACAGCCTCATTAACTTGGTCAAACAACTGATTAAAAAGAGAAACAGCAACAAAGCGATGTCAGGAGGCCTTGAGTGATGAACTTTCTGTAGAATTACCTTTAAGCCTCACATTAATTGTGACATTCACACATGGCCTGACTAGTGCTCCTCCATCTTGCCCCCATGTGAAATGGGTGAATGTTTAGGAGAAACTCAGCAGGCAAAGCTGGGTCAGAGGTCTCAGCAAATTGACTAATTCCAAATGGATGGGGAAAAAATTTATGGTGACTGGCAAATGCATTAAATGTTTTGACTTAGAGATGTACAAGGTGTAGGTAGAGAGAGAGATGTACAAGAGGTAGAGACAGAGTTGTGCCATCATCACTGTAGGAAACTCCCAGGTGAGGAAAATCCTTCTACCAATGGAGGTTGGCACTTCTTCTGCTACTTATAGTCTTAGAGAGCAGCCCAAAGCACTGAAGAGATTTCCCCAGGGTCACACCAACCAGCATATGTTAGAATCCAGATGTTCCTTGGCTCCAAGGTCAGCCCTCTTTATGACTCCATGGAGCCTCTCATTAGATGGACATATTAATATTTACTTAAAACTTCATCCCCAAGACCCACGAGTTATCAAGACATAGAGTATATTGCCTTCCAGGCACTATAGGGTATATGCCTTCTCCTTTTTGAGGCACCAATATTTTGCACCTAAAACAGATTTCCTAATGTAATAGCCTCCCAATGAGTCTCCTGCTTCCAACTGTTTATTCTCTTCAATCTCTTTTCTACTCAGTTGTCAACATAATCTTCCAAAAGCTCACATCTACTCCTCTGGTAGTGACTATGGGATAAAACGCAAACTCCTAAATTTAGCCATGAAAGAAAACTCTTCACAGTCTGGTGTTAGTTCCCTTTCTGGACCTTTCTTCACACTCACACATTCCAGCTAAATCATCACATTTGTTATTCCCAGGAATCAACATTCCATTTCCAGCCTTTGAGTCTTTGCTCACCCACATGTCTGGAATGTTCTCCTCTCTCCTCCACTTTTAGGACTCTTTAGCTTCCACCAAGGTTCAAGTGCTCCCTTCTTATTAGGGACAATAAGAACTTTTAGTTACATTACTATTAGTTACAAATGGCAGTGACATTTCCCTTGTTAAAAGACCAGATACTTATCTTTGCACATGATAGAACTCTTAAAAGAATGGAAGCTCCCTGTGGGCAGCAAATGCTTGGTTGTTTTAAGGATGTATCCCTAGCACCTTCCAGAGTGTTTAGGGATGGGGGCTGTTTTTGTGATTTCACTGGGAAAGGCAGCTCCCAAGTAAGCTGCCTCCCTCAACTTGGCACTTTCTCTACTCCTCAGAGCCATAGAGCACTCTCCAGAATACAAAGAGATTAATTAGCCCAGTGTCACCCAGCCAGCAGAAGTGGGACTTGAACTCCACCCAGGCTTTCTGGTCCTAAGGTTAGCTCTCTTTGACCTACTGTGCCAAGCTGCTTCTCACACAGGACACAGTAGGTACTTAATAAGTGTTTGCTAATTGCAGTTTAGAGATAGTCACGAGTTCTTGTAGTATACAAGCTCTCATGCTCTGCTGTGGAAGGCAAGGAATCCACAGCCTTAGATGCAGAATGAGACATTTTTGGATGTGGTACATAGGGGGATTAATTTGTTTGGTTGTTCATGTTTATTACAAGGGTTTTGGATTTCTTTTGTCCTTTTTTCTATTGGAGAGAGAAAAGGAATGTTTTTTAATTGAAAAAACCAACAGTAAAGAAACAGGAAATGGCTGAAAGACTTCACCGCTTGTTCATCTGCTGTGGGGTGGGGGTCTCTTCTGAACTTGGGGGGAGACTTAGGTACTTTATCTCAACCATCCTAACTACACCGTTGTTACAGATTTGCAGGTTGCTTCATTCACTTTTCAGGGATGTTTGAGATGAATGAAAAGTGAGAGAGTTTACCCCCGTGGCTATGGGGCACTTACTCTCCCAACCTCCTTCAGGTCTAGAGATGTCAGTGCCATGATAGACCCTAGAGGGCCTCATGCACTCCAGCAATCTATTGGGAGTCAAAAAGTGGCCTTGGAGTGGCCAGATGCAGACTGGCCAAGCTCTGGATGATTTTGCTAATGCTGATGACCTTCTAGAACTCTACCTGGAGGTCCTACCTTTGTGGATGGGGAAGAAGCTAGAGTTTGGGTTGACCTTTCTATGACTCCCCAAGCAGAGCAAGACCCTTCATCTCTCCTGTGGGATACTAGGAGTCGAAACTTCCCAGTGACCTGGCCAGCTACAGTCAGAAGTCTTGAGGTGATAGGGTTAGTTAACACCACTGATACAGGCTGAAAGAGCAACAGCTACCTGTTGTCACTTCTTTTCTGGTAAATGGTCATTAGACTAATCTGGGTGCTCTCTCTAGTGACAGACTGCAGGCAACACATATAAGGGGGAATAAAGTCATATTTCATTAGTCTCCAATGTCTAGGAATTATGCCAGGGAGTGACTCTAGGTGACAGCCCACCTGCCACAGACAGCTGGATGGAGACCCAAGGCTGGGTACATAATTGCTTCTTGGTCCAGAGGAAGGGAGAGCTTTTGTTTGGGTATATAGAAGGCACATTTGGGTAAGGGCTTCCCTGAAGGCAGAGATAATCCAGGCAGTAGTAGACTGGAAGAGAAAGGTAGAGATGGCCAGCAAAGGGTGGGTGCAATCAACCTTGACAGTGTTGGCCAAAACAAAAATTAAAGAGCTCTCAGCTCAGAGCATTTCATGGCAGTATTATATGTAACCACACATACACAAATGGAAACAATTTAAGTCTCCAACAATAGAGGGATGATCAAATACATTAACGTAATGGAACCCTACGATGCAATTAAGATGGACATGTACAAGAAATACAAAGCACGATGGAAAGACCTTTATTGAAATAATTCCAAGAGTAAAAAGCAGACACGTAGGACACACTATGACCATCTAAGAGGTGAGTGAGAATGAATGGAGAAAGAAAGAATCTGGAAAGAACAGAGAAAAAGCAGGGCAATGATACTTTAAGCACTGAAATGAGTGAATTTAAATGTAAATAACTATTACCTTTCTAGAATGATCGATTGCTCACTAATCCTTTACAAATACTCTGCTTTTGAGCCAAGGTTGTCTATTTACTGTTCCTCACAAATGTCATCCCATTTCTTACTTTCACATCTTTGCATAGGCTGTCTCCCAAGCCCCTTCCTCATCTCTTCCTCTTGGCTTCTCCACTTTCCTTCAAGGCTTAACTCAAGAGCCATCTCTTACATGCAGCATTCTCTTCCTGTTTAGTCCACACCCCCCTACTCACTATGATTAAGGCCTGACCCCCCCCCCAATACTTTGTGTTTATTTTTACATATTTGTGTATATATCTTCTGCGTATATGTTATTTCCCCTAGCAGAATGGAAGCTTCCAGTGGGCAGGAACTCTATTTTTGTTTTTATCCTCAGTACCTAGTGCAGCCTCTGTACATGGTAGCTTTTCAATATATACTTATTGAGTTGAATTGAATTGTAACAATTTTCAATGTAAATTTTCTTTAAAAATATTTAATTTTTAAAAACAGGCCAATCTGTGATGAGCAGAGAATGTTGGTTCTTGACAAAGCATGACTTGTTTGGCATCAAAGTACTACTTCCAGGTACTCTAAAGTATAATGCTTCCTTGTCTCTGGGGTTCTAGTATTCCAGCATCTGAAATAGGTTTCCTATTGTAAGAGTCTCTTAATTGATGTACTTGCTTCATTTCAAGTCTCTCTTCTCTACAATCCATCCAGTGGTAGACAATTGCCAAACTGAGAGTCCTAGAGCACTGGTCTGACTATGTCACTCCTGTGTCTGCTCAGGGGTTCTGTGGGCCCCCTCATGCCCCTTCTAGGACTCTGGTCTGAAAAGTCTTGCCCAGGGCACAACCTCTATGCGCCACAATTCACTCTTGGTCGGAGCCCTGCCTTCTTCCTGTGTATCCACTGTGTGCCATGATCAGCAGCCTACTGCAACATTTTAACATCCTCAGGTATTTCCTCTGAAAATCTCAGCCTGGGCTAGGAAATGCTTGTTGAGCATCTTGAACTGCCTGTTCTATAGACATCTTACACTCAGCACATTCAAAATGGAACTCATTATCTTTTCCCTAAACCCTCACCTCTGCCACTGTTGGGGGCACCATCTAACAGCATTAAATTGGTGAACACACCTAAAAGCAACAAACCCCAATGCTGTCCAGGATGTAGAGAAGTAGGTACAGCCATTCCTAGTTAGTAAAATTTGTGGAGCTGTAGAATATTTTTTGAAAAACAATCTGGCAGTGTGTAGTAAGTTACAAATATAATCAGACCCTTTCACCAAGTAATCATGTTTTTGAAAACATACCCTGAAAGTATTATCAAAAACAACAACAGAGTCATCAGTTCAAATGCTTTCAGAGCAGCATTATTTGTAATTGTAAAACAAACACCCAAACCTGGAAACAAGCTGAATGTCCACCAACAGAGGGCTAGTCACATGAGTTGTGGAATGGCAACGTCATGAAATACACGAATGGATCATCAGTCTCAAGAACTATAGGAAGACACTTAGGACATAAATGCTTGTTGACTGTCTAATGCCTCATGCTGAGAAAAGGTAGGAGAGTGATGGAAAGGTCAGAGAAGACCCCTCCTGTGGAGCTCAGGTGCCACAGTAGGGAAACTGAGGGAAGTTGGAGGGTTAGGAAGCCCCTCCCCCCAGGGCATAGCAGACTTAGGGAAATCCACATGATTCCCTCAACCTAAGCCCCTGCCCTTTCTTTCTCAAAGCTTTGCAGGGTTTCTAGAGCAGCTTTCTGCATGGGGATGTTGAAGGAGGAGACAGAACCAAGGGCACATCTCCCCAGACCAGAGCCAATGGCGCTTTCCTCTCCTTGCTGAAGCTGGGGCCACACCCTAGAATCCAGACTCTGAAGGCAGTCTGGGGCTGAGCCGCTCCTGAATGAACCCGGGACTAGGTCCATGGTGTGGTTATTAAGAAGTCAATGGCCTTATTTAGTTGAGCTCCCATGGCCATGTTTTCAGGTTTTCAGTCTTTGGGAAGGAGGGTTGATCCTCTCACGAGATGAAGGCAGGGGATGGATCTGGTGCCACAACCCTCCTCCCCTTGGCTGATCACAACACTCCTGCGCGGAACGGATGTTTAAGGAAGCCACAGTGTCCTGGCAGCTGTCAGGACTGGCCCCCACTTGGGACTCCCAGCCTTCTCTGTCCTTCTCTGATGTCTTTACTTTGATACAATTTGGATCAGACGTGCCAAAGGGAACAAAATCCAGGTGGGGGGGGTGAGGGTGAGGGGCTGCTGACTGGAGTCTAGGAACTGATGAGATGGTTCCATATTTAAGTTGAATCTTATTGTGCTAGCACCCCCCTAGGGAGGCAATCTTACAAATGAAGTTGCTGAAGGCAGTTCTGTGAGAGAAGGGAGAAGGTAGGAAAGGCACTTTGTAGACCTTCAAACATTGTAGCTAAGGGACACCACAGTGGACAGAGCACTGGGCCTGAAGTCAGGAAGACCTGGTTCAAATCCTGCTTCACACCCTGCCTGGCTGAGTGACAGAAAATTGCTTCACCTCTCCCAGCCTCAACTTCTTCATCTGTAAAATGGGGACAATAACAGCACCCACTGCCCAGGGTTGTTGTGAAGATCAAATGAGATATTTGCATTTGTTGTGGTGGTGATTGTCCAGTTATTTCAGTCATGTCTGGCTCTTTGTGACCCCATTGGGGGTTTTCTTGGCAAAAATACTAGAGTGGTTTGCAATTTCCTTCTCCCGCTCATCTTACATGCCAGGAAACAGAGGTCAATAGGGGTAAGTGACTTGCCCAGGGTCACACAGGCAGTAAGTGTCTGAGGCTAGATTTGAACTCAGATCCTCCTGACTCTAAGGCCAGCACTTGATCCATTGTGCCACCTGGCCATCCACATATTTTACAACTATTAAAGCGCTATCTAAATGTTAGCTATTGTTGTTATTGTTCTGGACTACACCTATGATTTCATTGGAATAGGGAATTCCCAGTAGCAAGGCTCCCCTTATTGATGCATATCACCAACAACCCTGCAATTTAGAGTCCTGGAGAGCTGCCCTGGGCACCAAGAAATAATGCAACTTGCCCAAGGTCAGTGGAAAGACCTGAATGCAGGTCTTGGTGACTCTGAAGCTGGTTTTTTACCAGTCCTAGCATCACTACCATTATTATTTACTGGATAAGAAGTCCTTGCCATATTGGAGTGTGTGTGTGTGTGTGTGTGTGTGTGTGTGTGTATCTTGAGTGCTTTCTTATATATACCAGAGAGAATTCACCTAGTCTGAGGTTGAAATCCCAGTTTTCTATTTGCTATCTATACAGCCTTGGGCAAAGTCACAACCCCTCTGGGCCTCAGTTTCCTCATCAGTAAAATGAGGAGTGGGATTGGATGACCCTTTTCTCACCTAAAGTCCACGATCTTATGTATACTATGTTCAATGTTCTCCCATCATTCAGTTTTCTAATACCACCATCAAGTAAGATCTCCTACTGGCTGAATGAGGACGCTCATTAAGATCACCTTTGAGAAAGAAGTCTGATTGTAAGCCAGCCTTAGACTGCATTAGATGAATCTCTCTCTCCTCAGTGTCTTCATCAATAATCCCCTTGACCTCACAAGGCTTTATTTCCAATGTGGTGTTAATGACCCCAGTCATACATACTTCTTGCCTCTGCCACCTGTGGTTGGACTCAGAGAGATAAGATTCACATCATGTACTATTCCAGGCTTAGTGACTAAGGTCCCTACCTACCCTTCCTCCCGTGATCCTGCAACACTTGGGAACAGACAAGAAAATAATCCCTTTCAACTGGGAGGATGGAAGATTGAAAATTCCATTAGCCAATAAGTAACTCTGACAATGGCTCTTTGGCTTGAAATCAACTGACCAGCATTCTCTATGACACGCGTGTCAACTGGACAAGCCAACTTTAATTTTACAAATATGTCTCTTGCCAATCCTTGAGCTTAGAAACATTACCAGGAGGAGGTCACAGGGAGACAGCGACAGAAGAGATGCTGAACCTTGGTGCCTCAGAGAAACTGAACAGTTTCCAACCCCAGGACTCCAGTTTCCTCCCTGTCTGAGTTCATAGACAAAAGAATGGCTGGTTCCTGGACTCCTTTGCAAGCTCCTTGAGTGATAGCCTGGACAGAGAATGTCAAGGGCTTTCTTGAGATGGGCGCTATTGGCTGAATGATTAGGTACCAATGGCAAGAAGAAAGGGAGATGAGAAACTTTGAGACCCAGGTCATGTTGGCTTCATCCGGGAATTAACTGTCAGCATTAAAGACTTTCTAGATCTTCTAGCTAGATGATGGGGTAAAAGGGTGGGAAGAGGTGGTGCTGCCGTTCCAACCAATTACTGCCAGAGACTGGTGCCCCAAATGGGGACGTGTTTAGTAACTCAAATTGTTGTGTGGAACTCAAATTGAATTAAGAACTACAATTGCCACTTATGCCTCTTATGAGTTGGAATCTCCTGAAATTAGCATCAGACAATGCTCGAGGAATAGCTGTACTAGACCTCTGACCTCTATCTGTGTAAGGGGGTCACCTACCCTGTCCCATTAAGTCTGAGAGAAGAATTCGACCCCATCCAGCCCAGCCCAGCTGGAACACTAGGGAAGTTCCTGGGGACGCCTGCTTTCAGTCTCTCCTGCTGTGAGCTCTCCAGGTTCATTTCCCCTGTGGAAGCCAAGTGCAGCTCACTGTCTTCCCTACACACTCTCCCCACCACCTCTCTCCTCGCTTGGGGCCAAACTATCATGATTCTTTTAACCTTTTCCTTACAGCTTCCAATCAGCATACTAGAAAATGCAGGGAGAGCGCAATCTGTGGGCTGACGAGGGACCATATTATTCTATGTGTGGACTACCACAAGTGAGCATGTCCTTTTTTGCACCCTTTCCTGGATACCTGAGACCCGACTCTAACTGCCAAGGAACTGTCATTTTGTCCTTCTGCTAGCCGAGTGAGACGAAGAGCACTGGGGCTCAATTGGTTAAACGTGCAGAATGAAACCCTGGGGTTAAGGTTTTTGGCAGCAGCCTCTTGCTAAGGAGATATCGATTGTCCAAAAGAAGGGAGCTATGTGACCAAACTCTGCACCCATGCCCACAGCTCTAACACCTTCAAACCCCAAGGATGTGCTCCACTGGATCTGGGTTCCATCTGACCACCTCCATATCCTAGTTAGCAGCCAGGAGCTGCCCCAATTCCACCTTCATTGTTGGTTTCATAGGCTTGCTTCATCCTTTCCCCTATTACTGCTCAAAGAATGAGAGACTTTCATTTTTACTGACAGGATTAACCCCCAGGGCACTGAGCAGCAGTTCTGAGACCATCTTTTTCCTAAGAAGTCACAGCTTCTGCACTTCCCAGGTGCCAAGCCCCGACCCTAACTTTGCAGACCTGGTTTCCTGGGCTCAAAGGGAGGGAATCCCATTCTGGGTCTCCCAAGCATTGCTTCTGACTCACCCAACCAAAGAAGGAGGAATAGGCTTGAGCCTTAGGTGCTCGCTGAGTGCTGGTGGATTGAATCGCAAAGACCCAATCCATTTCAAAGAGGAGATTCATTTGGAGAAATGCAGGAAGAGAAGAGCGAGGCCAGGGGCAGCTGTGGTGAGCGGAGCACGGCATGGACATCAGCTGCTCTCTCAGTCCTCTGGGGGGCTTTGGGCCAGGGCTGGGCAGACCATTGTAATGACCTCCCGTTTCACAATGCACACACTGCTGGCTACACACAGCAGCAGCTCCTGGTCCTGAGCCGAGAGTGTTCTCGGTTCGGGCAGGGCATCCCATTGTCTCTTTCCATAAAGGGATATTTATCTTCTTTGAAATGGACTGATTCACACAGGGAACGAACCCAGACCTCCTTCCACACACTGATCCTCATTAGGCTAACTGGCATCCCATGTAACAAACAGCCAGCAATATCTCACCATCCCCCAGGAAAGCCTGCTAGGTAACCCCCAAATCACGAGGCTGACTAAGTCTGGGGCACGCTCTGAGCTCCTTAGAGCAAGAGCAGGACAAAGGCACGTTTCTGTTTGGGCTACAACCCTGGCGAACGACCCGTCAAGCTGAGGTTTACTCACAGAGGTCCTGGAGGGCCATCGTTTCCACCGCGAGCCTGGGGCCGGGAGCCGTAGGATGCCGTGTGTGTGTGTGTGTGTGTGTGTGTGTGTGTGTGTGTGTGTGAGTGTGTGTGTGTCCTTCTGCCTGCCTGGGCGGCTAACGCCGAGCTGGATGAGCAGATGGTCCTTGGGAAAGCTCTTTAAGGAAATCCGTTTTCCAGTGAGCCATGTGAACGGAGCCCCGCTGCACACCTTGGCATGGCAGGCGGCTCAAGTCCAGAAGAATAATAAGCACGGGGTTTTGCTTATGTTGATAGTGCGAGAGCCCGAGGGTGCTCCGATTGGCAGGAGCGAGGGGCAGAGCAGCCAATCCCGGGGAGGCTCCATTCCAGGGAAGCTCCTGCTCGTTTGTTTAGCATCTTCAGAGACCAGCTTTTTGAGGAAGGTCTTTTTGCTTCGAGTATCACAGGAAACAAAGCATCCCTTAATCTCGTTCTGGGGGCCCCAGGTCCTTCTGACTTCCCATCCTCCCCTCACCAATGCTCCCGATGAGGCACCTTGTTTCCCGTGCAGGGGAAAGAGCCTGCTGATAGGCTGGAGAGAGAGTTCAAATTCATCGGCTTCCACCTTGTTGGGAGAAGAGGAGGGGAGAGCGCCCCGGCTCGGTAATTACGGATTCGGTCGCCATGGAAACCGACGGGATGCAGCGAGCTGGATTTGTGTGGAACAGCTGCTGCCAGACTCATAATCAACCGCAATCTCGTTGCCTGCTCCTTCCCTCCCTCCCACCCACCCCTGGCTGCTGGGATTTGGTTGTGAGTTCGTTTTCTCCTTCTTTCTCCTGACATCCAGTATTTAAACCTCAGGACCAGGGTGCTGTCCCACTTCTCAGAAGCACACAGCGCCTCCATTCCTTGGGCGCTAACTTAAAAATGCCCAAGGCCATGAGGCTCGCCTGGCACGGCATCCATCTGGGAGTGTGGGCATGATACGGGTGCTGGCTGTGCGCGCTCGGGCACGCACGCGCGCACACACACGCACACGCACACACACATTCAGTTCTGTAATTGCTAACCTGCAGCACGACTGCACAATGTCTTTAAATCTTTAACTCAGGGTCCAAGGGCGCTGATCGTCAACACATGCAACATTTGGATGGAATCTGCCTCTACCTCGGGGTTCCAGGTTTGCTTCAAGTCCCCGAAGGCACCAGTGTTTGGGGTTCCATTCCTCCCCCCATCACTCCCTCTGCAGGGCTCTTTGCATTCGGTCCCAGACGCCTCCTTCCTCTCCTGTCCTGTCCTCTCCTGTCCTGTCCTCTCCTGTCCTGTCCTCTCCTGTCCTCTCCTCTCCTGTCCTCTCCTGTCCTCTCCTGTCCTCTCCTCTCCTGTCCTCTCCTGTCTTCTCCTCTCCTGTCCTCTCCTCTCCTCCTCTTATTCTCCTCCAGTGGTTCCATATTCATGGAGTAGAAAGGGGGCTGCTTCTGGAGGTGTTGCAGGCTTTTATCTGGTAGCAGAGATTACCACTGAGCAGGGATTCAAAGAATACATACTTCAAGGCTTGCAGAGCAACTGAGGTATATTATTGTCATAAGATCCTCGAGAAAGCCTTGCAGGATGGGCAGTGCAGACCATGTTCCCTCATTGTACACATGAGGAAGGTGAGGCCCAGAGAAGGGTCACACAGCCAGCAGACTCAGGACGTGATCTTTGACTATCTTTCTGACCCCCAGACCTTGACTGTATGCTCTGTGCCACACTACCTCTCATTGCTGTCTGCCTTGGTCCTGTATAGCCCAGAACAGGGCCTGATTTCACATGCGCTTCTAGGCTAGTCCTCAGCATTAGAGGGAGCTATGAAGCTTCAGTACAACAGAGGGCTGCCATCTTACTTTGAGCCAGAGAGATCTAGCAGGAATTTTTCTCCACCTCCACAACTGAGATTATCAATGAGCATTTACTGAGGGCCTCTCATCATGAGACCCTCTTTCCTTAGTGGTTGAGCAGAATTATGGGAATGAATGTAGTTATCAGGAGTGAACACACTACCTTTTATTCCACTATTGGACACCTCTAATTGGCAGGAAGTTTTTCCTGGACCCAAAGTCCAAATCTGCCTCTTTCCACCTTCCTCAGTCTACCCTCTTGGCTTGCCCAGATGCCAACTTTGCAAAAACCTGAAAACATTTTCTATGTCCTTTTCCTCTGACATCTCTTTTCAAGGCCAAGCTCCCCCAGATCCTTGAACCACTGGCTTTTTGGCATGGACTTGAGGCACAGAAATGAATATAATTCATTTAGGGAAGGAGAGAATATGAAAAACTGGAGAAAATCAGCAAGACTTCCCATGGGAAGCTGGTCGAGAGATGAGCCTTGGAGGAAGATTCTTTGAGGCAGAGGTTGGGAGGAAGGGTAATCTGAGAGGGAGGGACAGCCAATGCAGAGGCTTGGAGGGAGGAGAATACCACCCTGGAGGGTGGGGGTGACCAGGGCTGCAAGCCTGGAAACTGTGTAGAGAACTGGACAGAATGGCGAGGAATCAGAGAAATGGAGACCAGTTCTGAGGCTATGTCCATTGTTTGGGAGAGAGGGGGGATGAGAACATGAGCCAGGGTGCTAGCCGTGGGATGGAAAGGAAGAGCTGGGCTCCGTGGATGTCAAACAGATGGGGGCAGCGACCGACTGAATGTGGGAGGGGAGCGAGAGGGAGAAATCCAAGCAAACTGCAGCTCAGAGTCAGAGGAATGGGGAGGCTTCTCTGAAACAGAGAGGCAAGAGAAGTGAGGGCTCGGGAGGGAAAATGACTTGTCAGTCACCTGGAAGGGGCTGGAAATGTGGGTATGAAACCTGGGAAAGTGATCAGGCTGGAGAGAGAGATTCAGGCACCATCTGCCTAAAGGGGAAGGCTGACCTTGGGAGAGTGAATGAGGTCAGTGAGGGCTTCGGGCCAGACCTTGGACAGTAATAACAGGTAGCAGTACAAGACACATGAGGGCTCAGCAAGGAAACGGGAGGGGCGGCTAGCCAGCCAGGTGGAGAAGCTGGACAGGGCAGGGGCAGGAGGCTGGGGAAGGCCACAGTGTCCAATGAGATACAATGGAAATGAGGGAGGCCACTGGTTGCGGTGAGTGGGATGCCAGAAGGGACTGCTGGGACAGGAGCTTTGACCACATTGTTGGGGAAGCATCTGGGCTGCAAAGGGCTGGAGAAGGAGGGTCCTGAGAGGGAGCAAAGCCAGGGAGCAAAAACTACTCCTAAGAAATGGGCTGCTAAAAGGATGAAGGAAGTGGCAGGAATTGGGGGCTCCAGAGGAGCCCCTTGACTATGACTCAGAAGACCTGGAGTTCAGATCCTGACTTGCCTCTTTTGTCCCCAGGTGACCTTGGGCTCTGGGCCTCAGTTTCCTCCTCTGTCGTGTGGCCTAGATGATCCCTAAGGTCCTTTCTGGCTCTGATGCCATAAGTAGGATCTTGGGAGGCTGCCATCTTTTTGTCTGTCAGTAGGGAAGCTTAATTTTAAGCACAGTTGTACCTTTGCAAAGGAATTTGGGTCTAGGGATCCCTTGGGGGAACTAGAGCTGCCTGGGGATGGGAGTCAAGGACAGGGTGGGGGCAGGGAGAACAAAATGATAGAAGCGCCCCCACCCATCCGGACCCACCAGTGCCGATGAAGCAGTTACTATATTCTCTGGGAGGGAACATTGGGGCATCACTAGGGTAACAGCTTGGGAGGGGTCAGTGATTGCTAACAGAGGGCTGGGATTGGTGATGGGGGTGACCTGACCATGTTGGGAGGCTGGGGCAGAGGGAGCAGGAGGAAGGAAGTGCTTGAAGATGAGTGAACAGAGCAGATGACTGATGGAGTCGATCTGGGGAGAAGATGAGAGGCGGAGGGGGCGAGCCAAGGCAAAGAAGAGGGTCATCTCCCCTGAGTCAGGAGGGCAGTCCGAGGGAGAGAGCAAAGAAGTGGGAGATCTGGGGTAGAGGGAGGCAAAGCCTGAGGCCAGAGGAGGCCAGAGAGGAGGATTAACCTTCGCCTCACCATGGCTGAAGGACGAGCACGGCAATGGGGACTCAGTCTGCAAGGTTGGAGGGATCACTGCCTATAAATGGCATTCATGCCAGGGGAGAAACTTGCCACAAATTTCCCAGGATGTCTTGAAGTTTTGTTCTTTATAATTTAATCTATTTAACAATTAACAATTTAATTTAGCAATTTAACAATTTGGAAAATGTTGATTAACTGTTTCCCCTGTGCCAGGTACCAGGGAAATGAAGCCCCCAACCTCAAGAAAGCTTAGAGCGTAACAGGCACAATCCAATGCACACAGACATGCAGGGACAGGCAGCATTCTGGCTTCAGAGGACACTGCGTAAAGAGCTAAAGGAGATATGAAAAAGGCAGAGATTGGATCCTTTTTAGCCGTAGAAGTGGGATCAGCAACAAAGCAGATAAGCGACAGCTGAGTGGAGCTTGGAAGGAAGAGGATTTCAAAGGGAAGAGACAGGGAGAAAACGAGTTCTAAGTATGAGGAATGAGCTGCAGCAATGTGTGGGGGTTGAAGCTGGGGACAGCAAGACATCCACCGTGGCCAGAGGGAGCAAGGGAGGCTGGACCTCCATTATGGAGGCAAATCTATCCTAGAGGCAATGGGGAGAATCTGAGGGCTAGAGAGCTGTGTCTTCAGATAATTTTGGCAGCCTTGAAAGGGGTGTATGTAAGAATACTCAGAAAGCTAATGCAGAAGTCTAGATCACAAATGTTCAATTAGTCAATCAACAAACATTGATTAAGCAGCTAATATGTTGGGTATTGTGTCAAACACTGAAGATATGAAACAAAAGCAAAATATTCCCTGCCTTCAAGAAGCTCACGTTTCACCAATGGACAAAAATGGATAGGATTCAGCAGCTGGTTGGATGTGGGAGATGAGAGAAGGACAAGAGAAGGTGATCCTGCTCAGGTTCTAAGCCTGCGGGTTGCTGGTAAAGTCATGGCAGGGTTGCTTTGTGATAGAAGACGTGAATTTTCAGGTTTGGCAAATCAGGTTTGAGAGGTCGGATCCTGCTGGTGACAGTGTCCAAGCAAATGGTGAGAGATGGGTAGGTAGTCTTGGGAGCCACCTGGCAAAGAGGTGACAGGTGAAAGTCTGAGGGAGCCAGTGATTTATTGGAATGCGGCTTGGGCTGGATGCGCAGTCACACACAGTGATGCCTCTCTATAATTCTGTCTCTGGTCTTTAACCAGGACCAATTAGCAGGCTCTCAACCCTTAATAGCTTGGAACCCGAGTTATTCAAACAGACAACGGTCATATAGCCAGAATGGCCAATTTATGGCAAATCAGGCCAAAATTGAGCACAAAAATGTCAAAATATGAAGTTAAACATGGCTTGTCCATCTCCTCAGTCCTGATGATCTCCAGGTACTGTGCCAATGGCCCACTGCTCTTCCAGATGGGACAGAATAGGCAACACTTAGCTTCTCCTTCATGTTAAATGGAGGACATGGGCACTGACCACCTGGGGGGCTGGTCACAGCTCCCCCACACCTCCTTGTCCTGGGCAATCACCGATTTTGCTCACTTCCTGCAGATTATCTCTCCAAAGTGGTGCAGACCATTCTTCAGGACTTTCTATATTCTGTGGGCATCTGTCCCGAGCTCAGATTGTCCATCTCTCATTGCTTGCTTCTGACTGCACCAATGCTATTCCCTGCCCATCCTTCCTACTATGAGAAGCGAGACATCAGAGTGATAGTCTCATCCCTGGAGTTCCAGATCAAATGAAGCTGTCTGCACCATGCCCAATGCCAAAATATCTATCAGTGTTTCATATATGTGTAAATATTTATTGAACTGCATCGAATGCACATGGTTCCTTCCTTTTTCTGGAGAAATCAAGTTTTTCGGTCGCTCTTTGGGAAAAGAACCAATTTCATACAAGCCTAGAGGGCTCAGCCACCATTTCTCCATCTCTCAGGCCCATAAATCACTTTGACAGGGCAATAGGCACTTGGACAATCTATGTTACCTGGTCCTGTGTTATATGAGGGCTCAGACAATGACAGAATAGGACAAACCCAGATCAGGGTGAAGGAATGGGAGGGCTGGCTACACAGTGCAGAAATAGGAAGGACAAGTTCCCAGAAGTCACAAAAGCTGTGGAGAGGCAGGCTCATTTATTCTGCCCGTGAGGAAATCAATCAATCAACACTAACTTAGCAAGACCCTCCATGTGTCAGGCACTCTGCTGGCTCTGGGGCTGCAAAGATGGAAATGATAAAATAGTCCTTGTCCTCAGGGTTTACATTCCACTGTGGGGAAAGCATACTGTCTATGTATCTACATACATACATGCATTACATACACACACACACACACACACACACACACACACACAGACAGATATAGATACTGATTTGGTTTCTCCCTTATATTTGACGATCACAGCAAGCAAAGAATGGATGACAGAGGTAATGAGCCTCAATGTGTTAACAAGGTGTTATTACCCCTTCATTGCCTTCTCTGATAGAATGAAAGGAAACCCGGCCATTACACAAGCAGAAAATCAACTGTGCTTCTGAGGGCCGTCAAAAGTGGAGTCGCTAGTTCTGTAGGCAGCTCAGGCTGTGACCCCAGCTGTGGAGGAAGAACGTAGACCTTGAGAGGAAATGCTCTTCTAAGCGAGTGGCTGTAGCAGGTGGCAGGTGGGAGCTCTTTTACCTCTTTTCCATCCTCAGTAGCCACATTCATTTGACAGGGAGCTACTGGACCAGGAGGAGGCCTTGCATCTGACAGAGATGCCCACTCTTGACAAACATTGATACAGAGAAGGTCATCTGAGGGAAGACACAGTTTCTGGGTATAAGAAATGCAACAGAAGAAGGGGGCCAACTTTCCACTTAAGAGAGATCCAGTCCTGGCAAGACAGAGGAAAAGTGTAGGGAAGAGCAGAGCCTGAGTGCCCAGCAGAGATGCCGTGCCCAGGGGCTGGGCTGGTGAGGATTCCATGAGGAAAATAGATGTTGAGGCTCTTCCATCCCCAAGCTGAGCACTGCCTTGGCCACAGGGGTCCCTACCTGGGTGCCAGTGAGCTCAAAGCCGAGCCTAGACTTCCCCTAGGTACTGTGGGTGTCTATGGAAGAGTGTGCCCCAGGATTCTGGGGAGGGGCTTTGCTTTGCAGCTTGCGTTCTTACTACGTCATTTGAGTAAATGCCTTTGTTAAAATACAGCCGCGTCTCCTGGCACAACCATTAAGAGCAAGTACACTGATGGAGGCTCAAGGGCTATAGTTTTAGAAATGAGCACCAGTAGGCTCCCTTTTGAAGCTTGAAGGAGTAGCCATCCTCTGGGGACCCAAACTAGGAGTGCAAGTGCAAGACGGAACAGTGAGGGAGGAGAGAGAGAGACCCCCTCACCTCCTCCAAGACAGATTCTTTCCTCATCTAGAGCTGAATGTCTGGCCTGGCCTGTCTACAGAGCCAGCAGCTCAGTCTTTTAACTGTCTTCAGAAGTGTGTCTGATTTTCTGCTATTCAGTGGTCAGGCTTCCTCTAAGTATAACAGCAAAAATTGCTCACACCTTACAAAGGGATCACCAGGTCTGGTTTGCCCATTAACATCTCATTATCTGTTGGCTGTTCCTCATTTTCTGTGACTATAACAACTGTGGTGGGGGAGGGTTGACCAATAAATACAAGATAATTTGGGGTGGTGGCTTATTATCTGGTAGGGGTGGGGGATGGTTGGGAAAAGTTTTATGTAGAAGGAGGCACTTTGAGCTGAGAGTCCAAGGAAACATGGGTTTTTTAAGAGGCAGAAGTAAGGATGGAGAATATCTCAGGCATGGGGGACAGCGTAAAGGCGGATAGAAAGAAGAGAGGAGGAGTCCTGTGGGTGAGCAACAACTTGGGTGAAAGGAAGTGTAAATGGGTGAGAAACCTAGAACTCTAGTCCAGGCAAGAGTTGATGGGGATCTCAGCTAGGGTGGTGGCCACAACAGCGGACAGAGAGACGAAGAGAGAAGAGGTGCTGCCGATGATCAGAAAGGTAAAGGCGAGGGTGAAGGAGTGGCTGAACAGAACCCCAAAGTCTTGAACCCGGGTAAATGGTGGTTCCCTTGACAGAAATAGGGAAGGTGGGAAGAGGGGTGACTTTTGGGGGAAAGATGCTAAATTTTACTTCGGACTTGCCAAGTTTGAGATGTCCATGGCACGTCCAACAGCAAATGACTAATAAATAGTCAGTTGGAGATGCCTAAGTGTAGCTTGGAAGAGAAAGAGAGAGACTAGATGTTGACCTGGGAGGCAGCTGCGTAGAGAATTTAATAGTTGAACTATTGGGAATAGATGATTCTCTACCAGAGACCTCGGGGTGTAGACCTACCCAAGGTGTATCAGGTATCATTTAATGTACAGAACATAAACTTCATATTCCTACTCTTAATCCAGATTTGTTATCAGCCTGCTAATGCTAAATTTCTCATAGCTGCTTTCTTCTCTCTTATCAATGGCAGATAACCATGAAATGTGAACCACAGCTCCCTAACAAACGCCAGTGAGAAGCTATTCCCATCTTTCACAATTGACAGATGAATGGCACAGTGGCTTAATTTATGCAAAAATTAAATGTATAATTTAATTGTATTGCTCAGTACTTTTATCAGACAGGGACTGACTCATTACTAGTGTTAAAGTAATTCCTAAATCAACTGTCTATATACAGTCAGACCACCAACTTATTAGACCAAAGATCAAAATGAATATAAAAGTAGGAGAATGAGTAAATATAAGAAAAAAAGTCTCTCAAAGAAAACAATTCCAACTGAACCTATTTAAACAAACTGTTGGTGCAAAAATCAGGAAATGGATGGAGGAACCAACATTAACACTGATTATAATCATTTCTTTAAAGAATTGTAATTGGTGTCAATCAACTGTCATTTACAAGAAGTGCAAAAGAACCCAGAAATGTCTTCAATCAGCAAACATTTAATCTCCTTACCAAGAGGAGAGAGGCGGTGACCAAGGTTTCAAATATAAATTTGTTGGTAAACTATTATGGAGGAGGGTGGGTGATAACAAACAGAAGCAGCAGCAGAGGGGAAACATTTAAAGAAATCTTGATAAGTAAGACATTCAGCTTAACGAAATCATCCCAAGGGTGTTAAAGGATGAAAGAGGAAGGAGGAAGGAGGAAGACGGACAAAGAACAGAAAAGATCTGAAGGATTTTTGTCACCAGCTCTTCACTGTCAAGGAGAGGGAAGCCGCCACAGTTGGACTCTATCATCCCAACCCTGGATATGATGTAGGAGGAAATGCAAATGAAACTAACAAAAAAATTGGGAAGAAGAGCTAGGTCAGACACAGGAGATCTACAACAGAGGTGGCGTAATGCGGGGGAGGGTAGAACACTGAATTTCAAGATATCTGAAAGAGGGGTAGATACCAAAAGCACAGGAGAAAGAATCGCAGACCCTATTATGATCCAACTCAAAAAGGCACCCAAGGGAATGTTGGTAACTGTGGGCTCACATGCCTTCTTTCTCAATGCTACATAATTTTTGAGGCTAATCTACAGATACATGGAATGCATCCCTGATGAAGTTATGAGGAGGAAACAGGAAGGCTTTCCTAAAGGATATTGCATAGCAGACACGTGTTGACCGTCACACGCTTACTGAAAGAAATAGAAAATACAGGATCCCACGGTGTTGATGAACTGCCAATTATAGAAAAGTCTTTGATTCAGAAGGAATAAATGAATGAATGAATGGAAAAGCATTTATTAGAAGTGCTTACTATGGGCCAGGCACTGTGCAAAGCTCTTGGGATACAGTCCCTGCCCTCAAGGAGCTTATATTCTAATAGAGGGAAATGGCAGCAGAGCAAAGACATCCGAAGGACTCTCTCACAAGCAGGTGTTTCCAGTGCATAGGCCAGAACCGTATCATATTCCTTGAAAGACGTAACAACAGAGATAGCCTTGGCAACCCTTTGATCAGTGATACCAAGTGATGCCATCAAAGATGGAGACGGATGCTGGCCGAAGGTTTTCTGCCTCCTGGAGGAGGTAGCATAGACAGCAAGTCACGAGAGATTCCTCCAAGAGGGTGAGGTCATGAAGGGGGACATGGTGAGGCTGGCAGCCAGCTTGGGAGCCACGCTGAGCCCCGTAAATGAGGTTTGTGGTAACTAGGGGTCCCACTGCCCACACAGGAAAAGAGAGAGAGGGAAGCATGCTGATTTTCTGTACTGTCATGTGCAGTTTGCTGCATGGCCCTGGGAGCTGGACCATCCACACCCATGGACAAGCACTCCTCCAAGAGGGTTGGAGGAGGAGAGTGAGCTGGATTCCCTCGAGGAAATGACAGAGTTCTTTTAAATGATGACACCCTGATGTTCTTCCAGTGATATTGGATGGATGCCTGAGTCATGGAAAACCACAGCCTCCAATGAACTGAGGGTGATGCTTATCCAAAGGGCAAAGGAATGTGGGAGTTGGTTCCAACACATTAAAAACAAGAGAGGAATTTCACAGGAAAAAACAAAAAAAAAAACCAGCATCAAGGATAGAATCAGAGAGCTGTATGACATCGAGATATATCGATGGGCTAGTCCCATGGCAAGAACAATGGAGTGGTCCATGGGGATCCCTGCAATGTGAAGGGCCGGCAGAAAGACCCCAGCACATCAGGTGGGTTTGTGGCAGGGCCTGGAGGGGCAGGGATGGAGGGACCAACACCCGTGAAATCGCAGATCTGCCAAAGTAACAACAGCCACAGAGACAGCTTTTACGCCACCCTTTAAGGTCTGCAAAGTGCTCCACATAGTCTGAGCCTCGTGACATCCCTGGGAAGTAGGTGCTAATATTGTTCCCATTTTACAGATGAGGAAAGTGAGGTTTAGGGGGGTTAAGTGACTTCCCCTGTGCTACTTTGTGATTTGAAATGAGATTTTGCTGACTCCGAGTTCTAACCTCCCTCTGCCATGCCACGAAGCTGCCCATAAATCTGAGCACCTTAAATCATAACTTGTGGGGAAAAGTACGTTTGGCGATATGAATGTGAATCGATTACAAAGGGAAGTCATCGAATTATTAAAATGCAAAAGAATGGACCACTCTCTTCCCTCCTGGAAAGGCACTGACAAGATACATTTGGATGAGATGGGCTAATTAGGCCCTTCTAGCCTGGCATTCCCTGACTTTCATCTTAATAAGTGGCAAGACATAGACACTCATTCAGAGGACGTTGGGTTTGCAGAAGCTGGCCTTTGTAGGGCTTCTCTCCGCTGTGAAAACCAGGAAGCAAACACCCTTTTCATCTGTAAGCTCTGCCCAAAGGATAGCTGCCATCATGGACCCCTCGGCCTCGGAAGAAAGCTTGCCCAGAATTCCTCCTCTGCTGCCGGGAAGGGAGACCACGGCCCCTCAGCCCATGCCTACACACATGCCCGTCACTGCGGCCAATGTCCAGGTTAAGGCTGGGTGCGGGAGGCTCCCTTTCCAGGGCTCTGTGAGCAGGGAGCGGGTCGTCCTGTGGCTGATGCTTTGAGTGACGTGGGCTTCATCTTCAGTCGTCCCCAAACCACCAGCTTGAGCTGGCATTCCCCAGTGTCGTCTGCATGAGGCCTCTCTGCTCCCCCTTCATCCATTTACCCTCCTCTAGCCCATCCTCCGCAAGGCTGGGACTGTTCTCATGCCCACAGCAAACACGCACAGTATCCCACTTATTCCAAAATCCAATTTCACGTTTGTGGGCAGGGGGAGAACCAATCAGTCACCTGCTTTCCCTCCTCCGATCTTTCTGCCCACCACCTCATCCCACACCGTCGCCGCATCA
This sequence comes from Vombatus ursinus, assembly GCF_900497805.2. Classification (NCBI taxonomy): domain Eukaryota; kingdom Metazoa; phylum Chordata; class Mammalia; order Diprotodontia; family Vombatidae; genus Vombatus; species Vombatus ursinus. Next base: position 10,918,344 of record NW_020954595.1, on the reverse strand, counting down.
GTCTGGTTCCAGCACTGCTCTGGCTCACAAACCTTCCATGGCTCCTGCCTGCCTCCCCAGTCAACTCAAGATTCCTTTTGCTCCTTCCAAGGACCTCAGTCTGCCAGGTTCGTCTTTACCACGATTCCCCGTGCAGATCGAAGGTTCTGCCCAAAGGGAACCACCCACTTCTCTTCCCCCAGGCCTTGCAAATTCTGGTCTCCTGGTCTTTGCTCCCGGTCTTTGCTCTCCCCATATGGAATCACGACCCTGACCAGTCCCATCCTAGGTCCCTTCCACCTCTCTGCTTCCATGACCACGAGCAGCTGTGGACCACTCCCTCTTACATGTCACTGGTAAGGTGATGGATGCTTATACTCCAGAACTTTTCTCAAACATAAAAACAATAACCATTGTTTTACAACCAACTGCCAACAGTCACTGGGCAGCGGTCAGTTAGTCAGTCAATGAGTGTCTATTAAGCACCTCCTCTGTGCCAGGCCTAAGCTAAGTGCTAGCCACAAAGTTTTTTTTCCTTACTCACTAAAGGTGCTGCACCAATAACAATTATAATTGCACCAACAATGACATTTATATAGAGCTTGCTATGTTTCAGGCACTGGGCTTTAAAATTATTATATCATTTGAGCCTCCCTACAACCCTGGGAGGTAAGTGCTATTATCATCTTCATTTACAGGGAGGAAACTGAGGCAGAGGTTAAGTGACTTGCCCAAGGTCACACAGCTAGTCAGTATCTGAGGCTGGATCTGAACTCAGGTCTTCCTGAATCCAGGCCCAATGCTCTGTGCACTCTGGTGCCCATGCAACCAAAGAAAAGGGGATAAAAGCAAGGGCACTGCTGGGCCAGACAATCCAAGGCCCTGTTTGTGCCCAGCCTCATGGGCTGGTGTCATGGGAGAAGGTCTATTTGTCTCTGCCTCACGTGTGTCTGTAGCAGCTGGTTCCAGCAAGCTCTTAACCTGAAAGAACAAGGAAAGATTCAGGACTTCTGAGAAGGAGAAGGGCGCCTGTGCCTTGCCCTGGGCATGTTTCCCCTTTTATTTTCTGATGTGGAGATAAATGGTCACTCCAAAGACCTGGTCACAGTCCTGCTGGGCTGGGCTGGGCTCGGGCAGGTGCTGCCTTCCACTAACTAAGCTCTCTCGTTCCAAAAATTAAATGGCACCATCTAGACAGGGAGGCTTCCGGCACGTCCCAGGACCCTCCACAGCAGGTCATGGCACTGCATAACTTAGGAGACGTCTTTGAGGAGGAGCATCTCTGGGCTCAGCTATTGTGGGCCTCAGAGAGTGGGCCATTCACGGATCCACCCGTGCCATCAGATGTGGAGGATGCTGGCAAAGGAGAAACACCTGCGTCCCAGAGGCTGCAGCAGCAGGCAGCTACTCACAGCCTATGGTTTTTCTCCAGGCCTGTGGAAAAACTGAGATGTCTGCTCACTCTTGGCATTATGCATGGTGGGAGGAAGGAGGCCCTGAGAGAGGGTGTGGAATGTCCAGGGGAGAGTTCCAACCTTGGAACTGAGGCAGAACGTGGTCAAGAGCAGAAAGTGTGGAAGAGAAGGGAAGAGAAGGAGGGATTGAGTGTCCATCCCCAAATCAAGCCTGTGTTTGGTTTGAGCTAACCTCTTCTTGACTGGCCCATTCAGAGGGGATGGGGGGTGTCGCCCTAACTTAGAGCATCTGGTTCGCTTTGTGGACCTCAGTTTATAAGCATCCAGGCCCTAACATCTGACCTGGGACCAGGCATCCATCTGGATAGAGCTGATCTTTGGGGGACAGTTACAGGTGTGACCCCATTTCTATGGACTAGATGAAGATGGAGACCCACTGGGTGCCAATGAAGTAGGTGTGTACACACATTTTCTCATACCTCTATTGTATGAGTGAGATGGCTTCTATGTGATTCACGGAACCCTGTCATTAGCTTAACTGGGGTCTTTGCTATCTGATACCCTGCACCTGGCTAACACAAACCCTCATGTGGTGGTTAATAATAATAATAATAATAATAATAATAAGGTCATATTATTATTAACAGCTAGGTGGTGCAGTGGATAGAGCACCGGAACTGGAGTCAGGAAGACTCCATTCAAATCTAGCCTCAGACACTTACTAGACGTGTTACTCTGGACAAGTCACTTCACCTCTGTCTGCCTCAGTTTCCTCCATTGTAAATGGGGTTAATAATAGCACTGACCTCCCAGGGCTGTTTGTGAGGATCAAATGAAAGATTTATAAAGCATACGGTACAGGGCCTGGCATACAGTAGGCATTAATAAATGCTTATTCCACAACAATAATGGTTTTATTCTCGTCATTATTGTTATTGTTATTCGTCAGCAGTCCCTCCTCATCCCCACGTCTTTGCTTCCCAGGCTGCCTTCACATCTCCCAGGAGCCCTTCCTGTCCTCCTTCCTGTGGGAGCCTTCCCTCTTGGTCAACCCCAACTGATGCTGCACATAGCCATCAGCTGTACACAACTGTCTGCACATTGTCTCCCCCGTTAGAATGGGAGCCGAGGGCAGGGACTTTTGCTTTTTTGTCTTTCACTCTTACACAGGTCCTGGCATACAACAAGTCCTTCATAAATGTTTGTCCACTGACTGACTGAGCTAAATGTCTGAGGCAGGATTTGAATTCAGGTCTTCCTACTGGCCACACCATCTAGCTGCCTGGAGGTCTCAGAAAAGTGAATTAGATCTGGGGAGGGGTTGGGGGTCTGTCATATCCGACTTTCAGAGCAATTTCTTTCTTTTTGCACTAACCCATCTTTTCTCTTGTATCTGCCATCTTAGCTGCCATCCCACTCCTTCTGGACTCTGCAGGGAAATGCTGACCCACCTCCCCTGAGCGCTAGAGCTCTGGCTCTAGGAATGGCAGCACTTTCTGCCTTGGCCTCCCAGCCAAACACTTCTGGACTGTCTTTCCCCAAACATTTCTCCAGGATAATGCTTTTGCCTCCACAATCCTATTCTGTCCTTGCTGCTGATTTTTACCGGTGGCATTTTTCAAAGGGATTGGGGGGGCAGGGGCAGGAAAATAGCCTGGCCTATCTTAGAGGAAACTTTCCCCCATCTTTTTGTAGGTTAGGTTTGGGGAAAGGGTGGAAAGCTCAGTTTCTGAGTCATTCTGGGGAATGGAGACAGGAGTCTTTCTTTCCAACCGCAGCCTTTCATCCTACAAACATAAGGTCACTATGGTTTCTTTATTAGCCAGGCCTTTTGAGGGCCTCTCGGAAAGCCAGCTCTGCTCCCCCAGATGAAGTTCCAACAGAACAAGGACATCTCTCTGGGCAGCCAACCAGATGGGCTCCTGTTTGGGGATGGGGTGCCTGTGGGGGGCGGCTCCCCAGCCTGTGCCCATCCCCCTGCCCGAGGAGCTCTGCCGCTCACCTACAAACAAAACCCCGCAGTGGCTCTTTAAGGAGGCAACACCTGCTCCCTGTCATCAACATCAATCCTTTCCGTCACGTCTTCTAAACAGAAACCCAACCCCAAAACACCATTCACCTCCCTTTCTGCCTGGTTCTAACAAAGTCCAGAGTCCGGGGACTCTTCTCACTGATTCCAAGCATCATGATTTACCAAAATGAAGATCTGCCACTGCATGCCCACTGACCTTTTCACCAGCAACAGCCCAAGTGGCACAAAGCCATCTGCCCCACACCTCAGCCTGCATGAGCTATGAAAATGGACTGGAAAGGGGAAACAGAGACACGGGCAGCCAAAGAGGACCTCATAGGAGTGGGGTAGCCTCAGCTCTCCACAGAGCAATTCCAATGAGTGAGAGCAAAGATGCCCCACTCTCGGAAAAGCCAAGGGGGTAATAGGGAGCCTAGGAAAAGACCAGTGGAGCTGGGTCTAAGTCTCAGCTCTGCTATGGATTTCCTGTATGACTGTTTTCTGGCCCAGCCACTTAATCTCTCCCAGCCTCAGCTGTCTCTACTGCAAAATGAGTGAGCTTGGACTAGATGACCTCTGGGTCCCATGAGCCCACAAAATGCAGAGTTTTCTCTACTCAAGAAGTGTTTCCCCAACTAAACAATGTAAATGTTTTGACTCAGACCTCAGAACCAAATAAGATAATATTGGTAAAGTGCTTAGCATAGTGCCTGACACATAGCAGACACTATATGCTTATTCCCTCACCTTTCCTTCCTCCATATGCCTCAAAGATGAAAAAAGATGAGAAAGGAGGAGTTGTGGAAAAATAGATGCACTGATACATTGTTGGTAGAGCTGCAAATCAATCCATTCATTCTGGAAAGGGAATTTGGTATTATGTGAAGACAGTGACCAAAATAGTTATACCCTCTGACCCAGAGATTCTTCAGCAAAGTAGGGGTATACCCCAAGGAGGCCAGCTACCAAAAAAAATGATGCTAAATACACCACAATATTATTAGAAGTCTTTTTTTGTATGAGCAAAAACCTGGCAGCTAAGTCAGTGCTTATTGATTAGGGAATGGTTAAACCAACTGATACATGGCTATAAGGGTTGGATAGTACTGTGCAGTAGGAAATGTTGAATATGGAGAAACCTGGGAAAACTTTCATGAACGGGTGCCAAGTGAAGTAAGCAGAACCAGGACAAATCATGTCCATAGTGACCAGACATGTGACTGGAAAGAACAACGCAGCTCAATTGTACCTGAAGGTTGTGGGATGATGATGACCCAAGCTGGCCCCAAGAAGGCGAGGAGAAGAAGGCACCTGCCCCTGCTTCATGGAAGAGGCCAGAGGAACACGGCACGTGACATTGGGCTTTCCTGGGAGGTTGACTCCCTGGGAAAGGCATGGAGGAGGGATCCATGAAAAATGGAGGGGATGCAAAATCAAAATATAGCAATAAGAAATGATTTGACCACATCCAAAGAAAGAACTATGGAGTTTGAATGCAGATCGAAGCATACTATTTGCTCTTTTTTTTTCCTTCTGTTTTGTTTTGTTTTCTCTTTCTTGTGGTTCCTTCTATTGGTTCTAATTCTTTCTCACAATATCACTAATGTGAAAATATGTTTAATAGGAATGTATACATATAGCCTATATCAGATTACATTCTGTCTTGGGGAGGGAAGTGGGGAGGGAAGGGGAGAAAAATTTAGAACTCAAAAGCTTATGGAAATGATTGTTGATAAATCAAAATAAATAAGTTAATTAGGAAAAAAAGAAATGATTTGAAATGCAGAACTATAAACCTTACTAGCTCTGGAGCTGACAAGGATCACCCTGACTTACTGGGCCTCAGTTTCCCTAATTGGTAAACTAGGTGGTCTCTAAAGTGCTTCCAGTCTAATCTCCGAGCCTCTGAAGCTGGGGACTTCATTTCATGAGGCTGCAGCATTTTCAAAATTAAAGGCCCTTCATTTGACAGATGAGGGAACTGAGACCCCAGGAAGTGACGGGACTTGTCCTAAAGTCACGTGACAAAATAAAGCACACACCTGGGATTTGAACTCAGGTCTACTGACTCTAGATCCAGTGTTTGCTATACACGAGCCGTCTTCCCTAATGAATCAGTGCCCCATTTTATAGAGTCTATAATTATCTTGTTCATTGGGACAGAAATATTTCCTTTGGAATCAGTGAAGATTTTCATATGTTGATGGATATCCGCTCTAAGTTATCTTCCCAACTGCCTTTCTCTGCTCCTGATTTGCATTTTAATTTAAGAGCTTAAATCTCATTAATATTGGAAGGCTCATGGATGTCATGAGTGTGGGTACTTCCTACACCAATGGAGGCTGCATCCCCTCTCATTAAGTCTTGCTTAAAATGAAGGGGATAATTTACATTTAACATGGACATAGCCTAATGAAAAGATAACCAGACTTTATCAAATTTTTCATACAACCCACAGAAGGACATGGAATTCAGGCCATCTTCACTTGATAAAAATTCAGATGGGAAGACCACTCCCTGCTGTGGAGTTAGTCCACAGAGCTACTGAGTGGACCAGGGTATCCAGAGGATAGTGGTCTGAAAACATAGCTAGTGTCCATGTCACTTGACCTCTCTGTGACTCAAGTCTCCTTCTCTGTAAGGTAAGGGTGTTGGATTCAAAAGTCTCTGGGTTCTCTTCTAGGTCTAAACCTCGAATCCTATGCCTGAGAATTGCATTGTGTTACTCTTAGCCTCCCTGGGAACCGGTGAGAATACTTTTACAAAAATTTCCCAAGATGAGAGAGTTTTGATCACAGTCCAACAGACTGTGCTGAAATTGATGAGTGATCGCCATGTCTGTTTAGACGAATATATAATAAAAGAACTTAAAACCACCAAACATTTCACTCTGATAAAAAGAGAACATTCAATGGAAATCATATTGGGATTTTCATTGACAGAAAGCATGGACCCTGGAGCTATTGAATATTAAGGATGATGCTATTATTTTACTTATGGAATAATTTCTTCAATCCTTACTATGTTTCCTTCTTTTGCATCTTTTCTCAGAAAGAACAAAGTATCTTTGCCATCTTGCCTAAGAGCCCGATGGCCAATACTGGAGAACTTGGATTTTGGGTGTCCCAAGGGTAGCCATGTTTCCTGGCCCTTCACACACTACTTGCTCAGAAAGTGTATTTGCTGGGCTCATTTAATCAAGTTTCATGTGTAAAGGCAGGCTTGTACAGCCCCTACATTCCCCAGCCTCTCATCTGCCTCAAGAGACCATTGTTCATGTTGCTGAATCTGGTGGGAAGAGAGACATGTTGATTACAGGCCAACAGAGTGTGCTGAAATTGATGAGTGATCGCCATGTCTGTTTAGAGGAATATATAATGAAAGAACTCAAAACCACCAAACATTTCACTCTGATAAAAAGGGAATGTTCAATGGAAAAAAAATCTCTCCCCATAATGCACTGGTTCTCATAAGAGCTTCAATTTTCTGTGTGCCAAACCTAGAGGAATTTTATGAAATGTGGTTTTGAAACATGCTTTGAAATAAATTTCTGTTCATGAAATAGACTGCCAACCGTCAGACTGATAACCGCAGCCTGAACTCTAAAAGGGTCTGACTCCACTCCAAGATTCATTTTTTCAATGAAAATGCACACCCACTTTATTAGCCACCAAGATAGGTCTGGCTCTGATCAATACCGTGGCACTGGAGGGAATTCTAATGAACACAAACAAGGTAGTGAACACCCCAGGCTTCCTCCACCGGAAAGGGACGTGGAGCTTCCTTTCTCATCTTGCTTCAAGAAACTTAACAATCTCTCGTCCCTCTGACTGGAATGCAGCGCACAGTCAGGTGGGTGGGTGGGTGAGGGCGGTTGGGAGGCAGAATGTGGGAACTCTTTAGTGGGAGACCAAAGAGCTTTGATTCTATCCTGAAGCCAATAGATGGTGAAAATTCTGTAGCAGAGAGTGGGACAGTCAGATTAGATAACCCTAAATTAGGGAGATTGATTTGGTAGATGTGAGAAGGATGAATGCATTGAAAGAAGGAGGAAATATAGTACCATGGAGGGCCTCAGAGGCTGCCTAGCCAATTTTATAGGTGAGAAAACTGGGGCTCAGAAAGCAAAAGTCTCAGAACTAGGAACAGGCAGGGCCTCAATGAATCCCCTACTTCTCTGACTAGGGTTTCCCTCAGCTATGCCGCCAAAGGTGAAGCAGGTAGGAAGGATGCAGGGATGATCCTGCTGATGGGGACCAGCCTCGTCATCTCAGAATCTATGTTCATCTATGGATGAGTCCACTAGCCATCTTAAAGCGGAATGGGCCTGGAATTCAGGAACCTTCCTCCTCTGGACACAGCCGGGAATCAT
>NW_020954595.1:10792674-10910557 GCF_900497805.2 Vombatus ursinus | reverse complement strand
ATCCATCCATCCATCCATCCATCCATCCATCCATCCATCCATCCATCCATCCATTTATATGCTGTCAATGCCATTGAGATGCAGGCTTCTTGAGGCAGGACAGCACTTAGCTAGCACAGGACCTGGCACATCGTCAGTCCTTGAGAAATGCTTCTTAATTGACTCCTCACAACAACATTGGGTAATAGGCGTAAGTGTTGGCCATGGCATATCATCAGAGAGGGCTATTGGACCAGAAAGGGAGGTGAAGTGATTGTTTAGATGAATGAGGGATGACTGGGAAAAGAAGCTTAGAGCAGACTGAGTGGACCCCTGGGGAAGACTTACACGGGGAGCCAGGCTGGAATTTCACAGCTTGATATGGGTATTGGCTGCAATCTGCAGAGGTGGAGACAGTGTGCCCATCAGGGAGATCTCAGATCCACCCCAGCACTGGAGACAAGATCATGTATTTGCATATAATTTTCATCTGAATAAACTCAATTGGCACGCTGAAATTTGATTAAGGCTTACCTAAAGATTCTCATTTATTTTTAATTACTTCTGTTTTCATTACTTCTCATCCACCCAGAACTCTGGATACCTTGGACCAGAAAAAAGTGACAGATAGAAAGGAGACACATCACTGGAAGATGGAATGACCATGACCAAGAAGCATATCTGCCAAGGATAGGCACAGGCGGAATACAGAGCCACACCTGAGGACATGAGAGTCATGCTGAGTTGTCCCCCCGTCCCCATCCCCACTTCAGCACGAGCAAGGCACCAGGACCCTTGGCAGTCAGTCACACTCCTGCTGATTAGGCTAGGTCCTCAGAAGAAGCTGAGGGGCTGGGAGGTTGGGGCAGCCCCCTGAGAGCTACAGATAGAGAGAATGGATGGACTCCTGGCTCCACCCTGAAGCACATGATACAGTGTCCAACATGAGGAGGCAAGGAAGACTTACTTGCACAATCAAGGGCCATGAGACCTGTCTCTGAGACCTCGTCCCTCTTATAATGGGAAAATAGCATATCATGACCCAAAGGGAAATTGGCTCCGATGAAAGTACTCAAATATGTGCTATTCTGCTGACAGGCAGCAGTGGTGACCATGAACCAAGAAGGGGCACATTAAAGTACACACACACACACAATCCTACTCATCCAAGGAGAAATAAGCACAATTAAGGAGGCACAGCTGGCTGCAATCACTTAGCTTCTCTCTTCTTTCAGTGAAGCCCAAAGATCAAACTCTCCCACTCATCCTCTTCCTATGGAAAGGAGGACATGGCCCCTCTCTCCCATGGCCAAGAAGCAAGCTTGTCAAACAGCCAAAGGCTCTTCCAATGGCTCTTGGCTCTTTCATGGGCAGACACTGTACCCCCACCCCTTTGGATGCACCCCTCCCTCCTTGCCTTGTTGAAGTCTTCTGAAGTTGCCCTCATCTCCTTCCATGTCTTGTTCAGCAGCTGGATGCAGATGCAAAAGAATTCCTCAAAGGACCGGTCATGGGTGAAGAACATGGGATGAAAGTCGTTGCAGGTTTCACTGGCTGTAGAGAGAAAGTCGAGAGAGGAAAGAGTCAGGTTAGAGCAGGGCAGGGATGACAAAGCACCCAATGCGGGTGGTCTCAGAAATGGCCATGGGCTCTGGCACAAGTATCCATAGGTACTCCATCAAATTAGGGCCAGGAGAACAAGCCCAAGGACCATCAATCCATCTATCCAACCATCAATCAACCACCATTGATTAAACTCTTACAACTGACTGAGCCAAGCTCTGGAGACACAAAGGCAGGAGAGAACCAGTCTCTGCCCTGAAGGAGCTTACATTCTATCAAGAAAGATAAAGGTCCATAAAAAAGCAGGAACCAGGTTGCTAACTGAAGACCTTAGGCTGGTAATCTCGACCTTCATTAGCTTCAACTGAACAAGATGCTCAGCCCAGGGAAGACACATTCCAAGGGTTTCTACTTCCACCACCTTCCCACCCCTTGGAGTTGACTCCTAAAGGTTAATTTAAGAACAGCATTAGACCACCACCACAGCTGCCAACTTCCTTCTAAGCTGATGGCGTCCAGGAGCAGACAAGCCGTGAAAATTAACGTGTAGCTCATGGCTATCTTGTGGGCCTCCATCCGTTTTAACGAAAGCACAGTCCCTTCACATCCCCATCTGCCTTTTTTAATAATCCTGAAGCTTTAATCTCTTAGAGATAGAGACAGCTACCCTCCTGGGCAGACCCCCTCCATCATCAACAGCTCCCCCCATGTTAGCTAAATGACTGGCTTTCCCCTTTTGTATAATTAATTATACTTTTGCAAATGGCCTCCTTAATTATTTCTCCCCCATTTTCCTCCTCTTTCTGTCCCTGAGTTGGCAGTTGGGGGAGGGGAGAGAAGGGGAGGATGATACCATTCTCATCAGCCATCTGACGCCATTAACCATTTATTTTCATGCCCAGTTAACAGACATCCAGAGCCTTCCTCCTCTTTCCCTGGACCCCTCTCCTCCCATCCCAGCCCTACCTGCTCAAGCTGCTGCCAACATTACATGCATCTCTCTCTGAGCTCCACTCTCATTGCCAGCCTCCTCAGGACCACCCCCACCCCTTACCTGGACTGTGGCAAAAGCCTCTATATCGTCTCCCTGCCTCAGGTCTCTGCCCATTCTAATCTACCCTCCACACAGCTGCCAAAGCAGTTGGCCTCAAGCTCAGGCCTTTGAGCATCCTCTGCTGACCTTTCTCTATGTTGGATTTCCTTATTTCTGTAGGGGTCATTCCCCACATCGCCCCTCCCCCCAAGACACACACATACACACACTATAGAATGTTCACATAATCCTAACTCTACACCTGGAAAGGACCTCTGAACCCATCAGGCCCAGCCCCTTCCCCCTCCCAATTGTACAGATGAAGCATTGGAGGGATGTGGTTTTTGGAGAGCTGGGACTGTTTCTGCCATAGCCTCTCCAGCTCTACTTGTCGCTTAGTAGGCATTTAATAATTCTTTGCTTACCTGAAGCACTGTCAGACCATGCCTGCTATATTAACTTCTTAAGCACAGAATTTCCCCATACCCGGTGCTCAGCATGGCCCCGGTACAGCACAGACACATGGTATGTGCTGCCCAATGAACAAATGAATTTCAGATGAATGCTATCTCCTTTTACTTTTGAATTACCCATGTGTGAATACAACGGCCTGCGGGCCCTTAAATAATCAGCTCCCCTCAACCCAACAATACCAACTTGGCTATTTCCACAGACAACAACTTCTGAAGGGATCAAAGGGTCTGGGAGAACATACCTAGAGATTGCTGTAGGCTAAGTAGAAGGCAGAGATGAGCAGCACAGTTCACTGGGAACCCCCATCCCCCTTCCCAAAAGGATGTCAGGTTGAGGGGCAGAGTTTGAGAGGTGCGCAGGATGGAGGAGGAGGAGGAGGAAGACGCAAGGGGCTGGAATCCCCATGGCTGACAGAACCCAGGAGAAGACCCTTCAGGGGGAGGAGAGCTTCCCAGATGGGAGTCCTGGAGTTGGTCAAGGCTCCTCTGGAAGGCCCAATAGGCCAATGGAATGCTCAGTGAAAGGGGGAGGTGGGACAAGGGACCAAAGTCCATAGGAGGAGTTCCTAAGCTGGAGAGTCAGAGTCAAGCATGCCTGGGTGAACACCCTGCCCAGGGGAAGTTACAGGGTCATAGATTGAGAGCTAGAAGGGCCTTCAAGGTCATCTAGTCCAACAACTTCATTTTACAGATGAGGAAACTGAGACCCAGAGAACTGAAGTGACTCCTCGAGATCATACAGGGAACAAGTGGCAAAACTGGGTCCCATGATCCCAAATCTGAGGCTCTTTGAACATACTACAGTGCCCCTTGGCTGTTTCACATTACTTTGCTGCCTAAGATGGCAAATTTTTTATGGTGCTGGAATGCCAGCTGAGCTGGCGTTGTGCCAGGACTGCCGCCCCGAGTGATGAGCATGGACTTCCTGAATCTCAATTTTCTTCTCTAACAAATGGGGGGGTGCAGTTAAACGATTTGAGTCCCTTTCAGCTCCAACACTTGGAGCCCCCAAAAGTTGGGATAACCAAGCCTGCCCTGACTGACACTGCATTTCGAGGAGGATCCAGTGAAACGAGGTCCACCAAAGGGGTTTGACTGGGAGGCAGCAGACCAGTGGAAGCTGAGGTAATGGAGGAAGAGCACCGATAATCAAATGGCCATCAGTGGCTTCCCCCCAGCGTCTGATCCATCTGTTCCCATCTCAGAAACCAGACGGGAAGACCCTGCTGACACTGCAGGTGTTCTCAGGCAGGCGGCGGCCATGGGGAGGGGGACTTTCGGAACTGCTGGCCTGCAACACACACGGCTATTTGGGGAGCCCAGAGCTCAAGGCTGCAGGCACAGGGCTGTCAGTCACACTTCCATAAACACCAAATTTATAAGACCCCAGGAAAAGCCCTTAAAATCCTATTATCATCTGAGGGCCTGGTATTAATTACAGGGTTACAGCCTCTTTTCCTGGTTCAGCAGGAACACAGTAAGTAACTTGCTCTTTCTGTGGGAGGGCTGCTGTAAAGGGACTGATGCAAGATTTATGTGCCTAGCACAGGGTAGGAGGCTGACTAGACGAGTCCAGTGGGTAACAGGAAGAGAGGTAAGGCATTCCATCTCAAGGCCACAGTCACCAGCAAGAGCCCAGGTCTTTGGGTGGGGGCCAAGAAGGCTGGCAACCTCTCTCTCTCCATCGCTCTCTCTCTCTCTCTCTCTCTCTCTCTCTCACACACACACACACACACACACACACACATTTGGAGATCATCTCAGCATAACTGACTCACACCCATGCCTTCTGTCTATGAAGACTCCTTTTAATTTCCCTAATAACGGGAACATTAACACTCTTAGGAGTTATATATATCATCTTCTGACATAGGAATGTAAATTTAACTTTATTGAGTCCCGCATGATTATTCTTCCATGTTTACCTTCTTGTGTTTCTGGAATCTTCTTTTGAATGTCAAATTTTCTATTCAGCTCTGGTCATTTCATCAGGAATGCTTGGAAATCCTCTATTTCATATAATACCCACTTTTTTTCTCCTTAAGGATTATATTCAGTTTTGCTGGGTAGGTTATTCTTGGTTGTAACCCTTCTAAAACATCATATTCCAAGCCTCCCACTCTTTTAATACGGAAGCTGATAAATCTTGTGTAATCCTGGCTGTGGCTCCACGACATTTGAACTCTTTCTTCTGGCTGCTTGTAGAATTTTCTCTTTGACCTAGGAGCTCGGCAGTTTGGCTATTATTCCTGGGAGTTTCATTTTGGGCTCTCTTTCAGGAGGTGATCTGTGGACTCTTTCAATTCCTATTTTACCCTCTGGATATAAGATATCAGGGCAGTTTTCCTTGATAATTTCTTGAAATATGATGTCTAGGCTCTTTTTTTGATCATGGCTTTCAGGTAGTCCAATAATTCTTAAATGATGTCTCCTTGAACTATTTTTCAGGTTGATTTTTTTTCCCCAATAAGTACATTTTCTACTTTTTTCATTCTTTTGACTTTGTTTTATTGTTTCTTGAAGTCTTATGGAATCATTAGCTTCTACTTGCCCAATTCTAATATTTTTTTTTAAATAATTTATTTATTTTTAGTTTTCAACATTCACTTCCATAAGATTTTGAGTCAAGTTTTCTCTCTCCCTCTCCTCCCCTCTCCCCAAGACAGCATGTAATCTGATACAGACTCAACTTATACATTCATATTAAGCATATTTTCACATTAGCCATGATGTATAGAAGAATTAGAATTAAGGGAGGAACCATGAGAAAGAAGAAATAAAACAAAGAACAAAAGAAAAGGAGAGCAAAGAGTATGCTTCCATCTGCATTCAGATTCCATGGTTCTTTCTCTGAGTGTGGATAGCATTTTCCATCAGGAGTCTTTTGGAGCTGTCTTAGATCTCTGCATTGCTAAGAGGAGCTAAGTCTATCAAAGTCAGTCATTGCACAATGTGGCTGTTACTGTGTACATTTTTCTCCTAGTTCTGCTCATTTCACTCTGCATCAGTTCATATAAGTCTTTCTAGGTTTTTCTGAAGTCTGCCTGCTCATAAGTTCTTATATTACAATAGTATTCCATTACATTCATATACCATTCAATAATAAAACTAACAGAAATCATATGATTGTCTCAATAGATGCAGAAAAAGCATTTGACAAAATACCACTCCCATTCCTATTAAAACACTAGAGAGCATAAGAATAAATGGAGTCTTCCTTAAAATGATAGCATCTATCTAAAACCATCAGCAAACATTATATGTAATGGGGATAAGCTAGAAGCATTTCCAATAAAATTGGGGATGAAACAAGGGTGTCCATTATCAACACTGTTATTCACTATTGTACTAGAAATGTTAGCTTTAGCACTAAGAGAAAACAAAGAAATTGAAGGAATTAGAATAGGCAAATAAGAAACAAAGCTATCACTCTTTGCAGATGATATGATAGTATACTTAGAGTATCCTAGAGAATCAAGCAAAAAAATTACTTGAAATAATAAACAAATTTAGCAAAGTGGCAGGATATAAAATAAACCCAATTGTAATTTTTAAGGAATTATTTTCCCTAGTAAGCTTTTGCACCTCCTTTTCCATTTAGCCTATTCTACTTTTAAAGAATTTCTTTTCTTCAGTGAATTTTGTGCCTTTTTTTTTTTACATTAGGCCAATTCTGGTTTTTTAAGGTGTTATTTTCTTCAGTAATTTTTTGTGCCTCTTTTAGTAAGCTGTTAATTCTCTTTTCATAATCTTGCATTACTTTTATTTCTTTTCCCAATTTTCCCCCTATTACTTGTATCTCTTTCTTTAACTCTTTTAGGAATTTTTGCTGGCTGTGGGTCCAATTAACATTTTTCTTTGAGGTTTTGATTGCAGCTATTTCCACACTGTATTCTTCTGAGTTTATGTCTTGGTCTTCCCTGCCACTGTAATAGATTCTTATGATCAATTTTTTTTGTTATTTGCTCATTTTTCCAGCCTATTTCTTCACTTTGAGCTTTATGTTAAAGTTGGGCCCTGCTCATCTGGGGGTGGGGAGACACTGTCCCAAGCTTCAGGCTTCTTGTTGTTGTTGCTGTTTTAGAGCTAGTTCTGGGGATCTGTAAATTTTTGGTGGTTCCAAGGTTGTATGATAATGGGAGAGGTATGGTCACTGCTCTTCTGGTCTTTACCCAGGAAGGACTCCTGCTCCCCTCAAGTACAGCTGAAAGTACTTGGCACTGAAACTGAGACCAGTGCCCCTGCTGCCAATCCCCAGCATTCCTCTCCACCCTGTTACTGTGACCCAGAACTATTTACTGGCAAGAGATGTGCCCACCACTGCCAGTTGCACCCAGCACCAGCAAAGGGTCCCCTGGAATCTCGTGCTGACTATTTGTCTGACCCCCTTCCTGTCTTTGGGCTAAGAGCTCCCAAAGCTGCTGCTGTTGCCTTCAAGGCCCACACCTGGTGCTCTTGCCATGCTCAGGGCGTGTGCCCACCTTAGTGTCACAGACCTCTCCGGCAGACCTCCTAAGTTTTCTTAGGCTGGAAAATGTCTCCCTTTGAATATTTTCTGGCTCTGCTGCTCCATTTGATTTGAGGAGTTATTTTAAAGTTGTTTGCAGGGGAATTTTGGAGAGTTCAGCTGGGTCCTGGCCTGTACTCTGCCATCTTGGCTCTGAAACCGGTGACTTCAACTCAGTTTTGAAGGTCCCTTTGAATTCTTTTATGGGTTACTCAATGGTAAAGCTCAGAAGGAGAATTCCAAGCATTACTTCTCTCCTTCTACATCTAGATCAGAAAAAGAGGCTGACTCAGGTCCCTTCCTAAATGCTAATGTCCCACCCCCTTCCTGTCCATTAAAGGCTCTGAAAGATTGATCCCAAAATAATTAACTATATGCCAGAGAAAGTGATCTTATACCATTAGAAGATTTAGAACAACAATAATAACTCAGAGTTATACAATGCTTTAAGGTTAACAAAGCATATTACATACATTATTTCATTTGATCCCTATAAAAACCCTGTGAGAAGGTGCTATTATTTTCAAATGTATTTATAGATGAGGAAACTGAGGCTGAGGTAGAGAAGTTAAGGGACTTTCCAAGGTCACAAAACTAGGAAGTGTCTGAGGTAGGATTTGAACTTGGTTCTTCTTCACTTTAGGCTCAGCACTCTGTTCAACCCTGACCCCTTTCCCCCTCTATCACATCTTGTCCCAGGGGACTTCTTATTATCCTAACCCTGGCTGTGGCTCTGCCTCTGAGCCTTGAGAATACTGAATTCTGTTTCTACTGAGGATCTGTCTCTGTGCCCTTTCTGGGCTTTGAACCTTGCAAAGATGAAAAATAATACCTCACTTCTAGACTGCCCCTTCTCCTCCTTCTAGGTTAGGCTGCTAGATGCTGGCTGGGCTCCCTTGGACTACCCAGGAAACAGGTCTCTCCAGGCCCCATTTTCCACTAAAATGACTCATTGCCTTCTGCAGCTGTCTTCTGCCTACTGCACACGTGGCCAGGTTATCTTTGGTCTGTTTAGTGCGTCTGTTTTTGCTGGACTCAGAAGCATGTTAGATTGTCTCCCTCCTGGTAGAGCCCAAAGTCAGTGACTTTTTTTTTTAACCATCAGGAATGAATAATTAAAGATTAAGTCTTTTTCTTTATGAATCAGTAGATTTCAAGAGAAACTAAGCTACTAACAATTCCTGGAAAAGAGATTGAAAAACTAATCATAGAAGAAAGACAAATGAAAACAGCCCTAAGGTCCATCTAACCTATATAGAAAAGATGAGAATGCTCATTGTTGGAGGGGACGTGGGAAGACGGGGAAGACATTCAGCACTGGTGGACTGGAGGATGGATTGGAACATCTTGGAAAATACTAGGAATTATGGGGGAGAGAGTGCTAGATTGTTCATACCCTTTGACGCAGACAGCCTACTCCTGACTGAGTGGGTACCTCCAAGGGTTGTGGAGAACATGGAGAAAAACAACCCAGATGCACAGTGGTATTCACAGCAGCATGATCTGTATTCACACAAAAGATGGAAATGAAACATGTGCCTGATGACTGGGGAACAGCTGAAAGAACTCTGATGTATGAAAGTGACAGAATGTCACGGCCCTGGTGCAGATGAGAAGAGTGAGGCATTCTGAGAACTTGAGAAGCCTTGTGAGGAAGGAGAAGAGAGCAGGGTCAAAACGCTCAGACACACAATGATGCCACAAGGCACACAAACCTAGCCCTGAGTGGCCACAATCCTCTGGTCACACAAGCAGGTGAGGGTGGAAACAGAGCCAAGGTGAAGGCACATCCCTCTTTTGTCTTAACAATCAATAAAAAGTGTTGAGGGGAATGTACTTGGTAGCAGAGCATTTATGTTTTAGGGATTTTGTTACTATGTTATTAAATTGTGTAAGCATATGTACTTGTATACATATAGATCCACTTCTTAAAGAGAAAATTATATATAGCAGAAGTTCAGTTTCTTTTTCTTTTTACATTATTTTCATCCTGTTTTACCTAGATTAAGAGAAAACAACAGGAGTTGGAAAGCAGAGTATTTCTTTCATTATAATTTTTTACATAACTTTTCTAGGTCCAGGTAAGTGTCTGTCTCTCCCATTCAATTAAGAAGGGTCCTCCTCAAACCTCTATCTTGCTCTTTTTCATAGATTGATAAATGTTTTTGTTGAAAATTGTTTACAATAAATTTTTTTAAAAATATGCACAGAAACCCATTTGAGAGGTTCCACACTCTGTCCCCAAGTAGTGTGCAATGGTGCCTGAGAAATATGATGACTGAGGAAAATCTCAGAGTAAGAAAGGCAGCCATGGGGTCTCTGACAGACCCTCTAAGGGGCAGGACCATCCCCTCCCCCAGCCTGATAGGGTCACATTCCTCAGGAGAGCCTCAAAGCCAAGATGGCTTTCTAAAACTCAGACGGTGCAGGCATGAGACTACACCAGCCAGTGATGAAGAGAAAACCAGTGGTTTCCTAATAGCTCCATTCAAGAATGACTTTATTATATCATCTTTTAAAGCTGCGCACCGAAGAAATCATATCCAATGGTCCATTTAGAAATAAAGAAGAAAAGTGACAAGACAATGAACTGATTTGAATGTTCAAAATTTTAAATGTACCCACTAGACTGTGTTCCTTTTCCCCATTCCAATTTGGTAAGTGGGGTGAGTGAAAGAAAAGAAAGGGTGGTGGGAGTAGGAAGAAAATATGAATCACAGATATAACAGGAAAAGCACTTGACTTCCCTTCTCTTTTGTGCTCTGAAGCTCCGAGCTCAAAGAACTGCAGTTACTATAGCTGTAGTGATTCTATCAAGTTGGAAAGGCTCCCAGGATGGTCCCTGTAACAGACTGCCTGGGGAGGGAGGGCAAGCCTAGCTGAGGAGTGCAGGCAATGTCTTTACTAGCATGTCATTGGTCCCTCGGTGATGAAGTGTTGGACTGCAGCAATTGATCAGAGAAAACTCCAGAATGGCCCTTCGTCAGGGGCAGCCCCTTCAGCCTCCTCGGTGATGACGGCAGAATGGTGGAAAGGGGGCAAGCTAGCAGTAAAGAGCGTCAATTTTAGTCCGGCTATCGACAACAGCAGAAGCAGCCGTACATCGAAACGGGCATCTTCTGTAACAATAGCAATAATTCCTGAGTATGACAAAGTTAGTGATTTAGAGAGCTGGATGGGGCCTCAGTAGTCATCTAGTTCAACCCCTACTCAAGAGATCTCACCACAAAACACCACACAAACGATTCACCAACCTCTGATCGAAAGCCTTCCAGGAGGAGGACCCAGCACCCTGCAGGCAGCCCAGCCCTCTCAACGACAGCTCTGAACAGCTCTTTACATCAAGCCTAAATGCTCCTCTTTAGACTTCCACTCACTCTTTCTATTTTTACCAAAAAGGGTCAGACAGAACAAGTGTAATCTCTCTTCTGGGGGACAGCCCTTTAGATACTCAGAGGCAGTTCTCATATCTTCCTTCATCTTCCCCATTCCTGCACCCCATCTGAGCCAACTCTCCTCCAGGCTAGAAATACACTGTGCCCTCAATACACTGCCCCTGTATGAGGCCCTTCATCATCCTCATCCTCAGTCACCCTCTGACTGTTACATACCACTGTCTTTCCTAAAACATGGAGCCTAGAACTGATTACAAAACTCCAGATGGGGTCTGAGTAGGGCAGAGTGCCAGAAGCATGTGCTGTGCCATCTTGTATTGTGGGACTGCCAAGTTACTGGACACTAAGTAAGGGATGCCCTGCAGGCAATGGAAGATCAGAAAAGGCAAGATTAGACTGCCCAGCTGGGCAGTCTGAAGGCTACACTGGTCCCCAGCAAAGCCCAAGGATGAAGTAACGGTCCAAGGGGATGCTCTATGGTGGGCTACAGGAGGAGAGGAAAACAGCTGTGTTGGAAGAGATGAGGCTGGCTTGCAATCTGCACCATCAGATGAAGTGCCCCTATGAGGAGGGCAGAGCAAAACCAACGTCAACTTCCCCCACGCTAGAGGAAGATGCTGAGGGGAGATGCAAGCCCTTGGCCGGCCCCCTCTCAGGCAACTGCAGAGAGCCTGTCCCAGGTTGCTGCTGCTCAGAGGTGGCAGGCTCCAGCCTTCATGTGCTCCTGGTTTCCACCTGCTCCCTGGGAAACACTAACAAGCTTTTTATCAAGTTTGGATTGCATCACACCGCTTAAAATGGAATTTCCCAGGGATGTAACTGAGGGCAAAATGTTAGCTCCCAATTCTCCTCACAAGGACAAAATCAACTGTTCTGGGTCTGGGGCTTAGAGTCTGAGCATCACAGACATGTGACTCTTCAAGGGCCTAAGAGATCAGCTCCATCCTCTCATCTTGCCAAGGAGCAAGCTAAATGCTGATGTGCCCAGTGGCCTGTCCACTTCATATGGTTAGTTAGAGGGAAGATGGGATTGGGACTCCATTTGGAAAGATAAAACATTAATTTATTATAGATTATGCACCAATCTTTGGCTCATAAACAAAATTAATGGACTTTTAAATGGACTGGAGTATCTGTAAATAAGGACATAGGAAATGTCCAAGCACTGAAGAACACTTCTTCCTTCTCAGGTTTAAAACTGAAGTGGATTTTTTCAAGAAGAAAATCAATTAAACAAAAAGCATTTATTAAGTACCTACTATGTGTCAGCCAGCTAGATGGCATAGTGGATAGAGCTACAGAATTGGAACCAGGAACACCCAGTTTCATATCCACCCTCAGACACTTACTTTCTGTGTGGCTCTGGGCAAATCCCTTAACCCTGTTTGCCTCAGTCTCCTCATCTGTAAAATGAGAAGGAAATGGCAAACCATTCCAGTATCTTTGCCAAGAAAACCCCAAATGGGATCAAGAAGAGTCAGACAGGACTGAAAAACAACTAAACTTAACTGAGTGTGCTTGAGGCTGAGGACATGAGGCCAATGAATGGAAAATCCCTATTCGCTAGTCAATTCCTACTGTTACCAGTTCATGGAGCTACCTGGCACAGGGTTCAAGGAAAGGCTTTTTCTAACAAGATTCATTGAGCTTACAACAGTGAGGGGGTCTTATGAACTGATTCCTTTTAAATCTCATTTTAATATAAAGAACAAAGAATTAATTCTGCTCTTAAAAGGCCTAAATCTGTTTCTCCTTCACGTTCAGGCGGGCCGACCCATCGTGATTGGCCAATGAGGCCTTCATTAAGCTCCCGGGTGACAAGCCTGTACCTCGATGTTGTCTTTCAATTACCAGAAGCAATCACTTGATCCGCCTGTGTAAGTTCACAGAGGACAAAACATAATTGGAAGATGACAACTCGTCCAAGGACCATTTCTTATTCCAATAAACATAATGACACAAAGCTGGTGAGGATGAGGACGAGCTGGCGAGGACAATGATGAGGATAACAGGAAAAACACACAGCCAAGCTGCCCTCTCTCCCTCTCTCGCGGTACTTCAGTAATGGGTGGGGCCAACTGCAAGTCGACCAGTTTTGCCATGGACCTGAACACGCATGACACATGTGATGCCAGCCAAGATGGCGGTTCAGGAGAGGGATGAGCACCCATTTAAGTGTCCAGCATACATCACTTCTCAGCACGTTAGGTGAGTGTGCCTTTCCTGCATGTCAAGTTTCAAAATGCTATTATGAAGGGCTTAGTATAATGGAAGAAGATCTAGGAGATTTGGAGCAGGGTGGGGTTGGGGGGCTGGGTTTGAATCAGGAGACTGAAGACCAAATCCCACTTGGCATTCACCATTTGGCCAAGGTTGCCTCCTTCCTCTGTCTATAAATGGGCATAATAATATCCTCACAGGGTGGTGGTGAGGCTCAAAGGAGGTTATCTATGTCAAACACCTTGTAAACCTGAAGGAACCCTGGAAATGTGAGTCTTTATTATTTATTTAGGGGAGGGCTGCTGTCACATCCCAACAGCAGCCGCTGAGCCTGGCAACGTGACTGATATCTGCAGGTCTGCATCAAAGGTAAATCAGGGGGTTGGCCTCCCTTTCATCTCTGTGAGGCATTAATTGCCTGGAATCATGGAAGAGAAACGTTGCCTGCCTGAGTGCTTGCAGCCTTTGAACAGGCAGGCTGGCGCTGGGGCCACTGGTGGATGTCGGCCACGACACCTGCCCAGTGAGAAGTCTCTGTCACGCTGAGCCACAGGGGCTTGTGGCCCAAAGGCACATGACTCACTGGCCTGATGCCTGCCGAGTCCAAGGAGGACAAGGTCATCCTGCACCATGGGCAATTCTGGAAAAGGGACAGGTGACCTCTGGCCTCCTATTAGTCACACATGTGACTACAGGAACCATGGCCGTAGGCCTAAAGCTCCCAATGGACAGATGAACATCTTTAGAGTGCTTTCAAGTTCACAAAGCTATTAATATATGCTAATTTTACTTACCCTGGAAGTCCCCATAAGTATTATTGGCTCCATTTTACAGATCAGTAAACTAAGGCAAAAGTTGCTTGTTCCTGGTCACACAGCTCGTCATCAATCAATCCATAAGCATTTATTAAGCACTGACTGCCTGGCGCTGTGCTAGTCCCTGGATACACAGAGACAAAAATGAAACACACAATCCTTCCCCTCAGGGAGCTTACATTCTGTTGGATGAGAAAATACATACATATTGAAGAACATTCAAAATATAAGGAGAGATCCTGGATCTGTACTTTCATCATTTCTCCAGGGCACTGGAGAAGGTCCAGCCACTAAGATGGGAAAGGAAGGCTCAGGGAATTGGATTATTCCATTCCCAGACAGAGAACAAAACCAAAAAAAGCACAAAGCAAATGCTATTTTCTTTTGTAAACTGTTAAAACAAACCCCAGTACCTGAGTCTCTGGACAGCAGTACACGAGAAAACAATGCTTGAAAAATCAAAAGCTCTGAGACCTTACTGAGTATTCACCGGACCTCAGAGGATGAGTTTACCTAAACAGCCTGGTTCCTAACTCACTGAGGTAGCAGCAGAAGAGGGTGAGCACTGTACCTTGTCCTTGACCTTGGCTCTCCCTTGTGATGCCAACAAGTCGCTTTTATCGAGTGATAAGCCCTGAAGCCTTCCTATGACCGACCGCTGTGGTTTGCTGGGAAAGGGAGAAGTCTAGCCATCTCTGTCTGAGAAAACTCCCCCTGCTCTGGATCCTGTCTGAACAGATGCTTAACTGCAGGTAATTGCCTGAAGCATATATCATCAATATCTGTTGTAATTGTCTGTACTGTGTATCGCCTCGATCTCGTCAGAACAGAAGTTTCTGAAAGATGAGAATGTTCTTATCCTCATGCATTCCTGTACCTTGTTAGTATGGCCAATCAGAAATCAGCATTTCCTTGGATTTTGCTGCTTTTCTGTATCAAAGAAGGTCATTAGAAATTCAAGTCAGAGATCTCTTTTTTCCTGTCTCTGTCTCTGTCCATCTCCATCTCTCTGGTTAGCCTGATACTACAAGCCAGAACTCTTTTCTCCAGCCCCTGGGTGTTCTGCTCGGGTAGTAGAACATTATGAGCACAGAGTTGAGAGTGTCATTGGGGAGATACCATGAATAAAGCATTGCTAAAGGGACATCAGTCTAATAGGTTAGAAGAGGCAGGGGCTGAGGGGAGGGCGATCCAAGCTGGACAACAGGCAAGGTGTGAAGGGTATCCGTCACAAGGGCTACTTGGACTGGCCAACTTCCTCGTGAAAAGGAGAAGCAAGGTTAGAGCATGAGTGGTGGACTGGGATATGGAGGAGGGTTGGTGGGGCCAGAGGCCAAAGGGACAGAAGAATAATTTTCACAGGAGTGAGGAAGCAGGAGGGATGGCAGGAGGTCATGAACGGAGAGAAAAATTTCAAAGTTAGAAATCCCGGATCGTACATGTTCAGGTGGTCTGAGTGCAAGGCTCTGAACACCCGTCTGGGTCACTGAGGGTGAGTGGAGAGAGAGGTCACGGGAATGGAGGCCAGATGAATGGGCACATGACAGTATTCCGGGGAATGTCAGAACATAGATTGAAATCCCCAGGTATAAAGTCAGAGAATTATAGAATCTGGCTGTTTGCTCTGCAAACACTGATGACTGCTGCAGGTGGCAGCAGGGGAGAGTGCAGGCCAGGCATCTAAGCTAATAAATCTACGGATAAAGAGGTCCTGAGGACCAACCATAGCCCTCACGAGAAGCCAGCTCCGTAGCTTTACCCAGAGATGGCGGCAGATGAAGCCCAGCCAGAGCAGAGACCACATACGGCCCAGGCCCTCAGCATTCATGGAGGTGAAGGCCCTAAACACTCTTTATCTCAAATGTAAGATTCATTCAGAGACTTTGGTCCTTTCCACCAACCCCAAATTTGCTCCATTAAAGCCAAATCACCAGAGGAATTTCTGAACATCACTGCACATGTTTCTCTGGACTCTCTGGCGTCCCCTCCCCCCTTCCCTACACAAGGGGACCCTGGGGGATGAGGAAGGTGGGCGGCTTCCAAGACAACAGAGTAAATGGCTCAGACTTCTTCCTCTGCCCTTGTTTTGTCTTCTCTAATGATCGATGTGAATGGAAGCCAGACACCAGGCCAATGGCCGTCACTCTCAATGCCATGATTGGGCATTCCGTTCTTGTCAGAAGGTGTGTATCTGGGTGTCACAGGAGATAGTGCACTATTCTGGTGAACAAGCTTCAGGATGGGAAAGAAGAGAATGATTGAACTTGGAATTATTAGATGGTGACTGAACCAGAGGGTAGGAGAAAAGCTGGAGAGACCTGGAAAGTCTGAGTCCATCCTCCTCACCCCCTTATTTTACAGATGAAGAAACTGAGGACCAGAAAGGGACTGACTTGTCCAGGGTCACCCACACAGGAAATATCTGAGGAAGGATTAGAACCCAAATCTTTTTAATCCAAGGGTAACACTCTTCCACTATGTCAAGTAGGCAATACTCTTGCTGATTTTTGGATTTCAGCAAATAATCTATGGATTAGAAATGGAGGATTCAAACTGAGGAAGTTTAAAGCAGGACAGTTAGATGGCACAGTGGGTAGAGCTTTGAATTTGAAGTTAGGAAGATCTGAGTTCAAATCTTGCCCCAGAAACTTGTTGGCCATGTGACCCTAAGCAAGCCACTTAACCTCTGTCTGCCTCAGTTTCCTCAATTATAAAATGAGGCTAATAATAGCCTTGACTTCACATGGTTGTTGTGAGGATCAAATGAGATAGTGCTTTGTAAGCCTGAAAATGCTGCATAAATGCTCGCTTATAATGAGGGGGAGGGAGGGGAAGCTTTTTTTCTTAGTATAAAGATTTCACTCTTTCAAGAAGTTGTAATTTCCTCAATGTGGGTATTCCCTCTAGCAGTGTAAATCATGACCCTCTATGACTCAGTAATATGGAATCACAGAATCTCAGAGCTGGAGGGACCTCAGAAACCTGTAGTGCGATGAGTTCCCTTACACTGGTCCTCTCTACCCTGCACAGAGCTGGTCATTCAATTATGGCCTGAAGACCCTCCCAGAGCATCCCACTCTCCTGGGGGTGGGGCAGCTCGAGCTGCTAGGGAGCTCTTCCTCACATCAAACTTGACCTTTCTTCTTCCCAACTTCTCTCTATCACCACCAGCTGTATCCTCTGAGGCGGACCCTAGGCATTGACTCCGCCATTTTTATTCTGCCCTTTCCAGTCCAAAGATCGTGCCCCTCAGCAGAGAAAGCGTAACAAAATCAGTACTAGCAGCTCTGGGGTCTGTTAGCATGAGCTCATATACCAATAGCAGTGATTCTCCTCTCTCCTTCATCCTCCTCTTTTCCTCACTTTTTACAAAAACTAAAAACAAACAAAAAACCCAACAACCACAAAAAATGTGTAGAAACAAAATCGTCCCACTACACAAAAACACAACTGCCCTTTCTGTCAGCACCTGCTTTCTCTGGACAGCTCCTTCAGTGTTTCTGAGGTTATTCTTAGACAACTGAATCATGCATTTTGCACCCTGCTGTCCTGCATGCTTAGGATGCTTCTCATCTTTGCCCCTGCCTCTGAGGATCCCTGGCTTCCTTCAAGGCTCTGCTCCGATGCTACACTCTGTGGGAGTGGTCCCCTTGCCTGGTCTCCTAACCTGCTGGTGCTTCCCTCACAGATCACCTTCCATCTCCTCCATAGGCAGCTTGAATTGCTCTACATGTTACATGTGCCATATTGCATGTACACAGACTGAGTACATATTCCTATATATGCAACAGAATTTTAATGGACCGATAGCTTGGAATTTGGAGTTCAGACGGACAACAAGCATGAGAATGATTTGGGGCTGTTTCCATCTTTGAGCAGGAAGATGAAACTAAGTCATGCCCTGGACGTCTTAGAGACAGTTTTTGAGAGAGGCTAAGAGAAGAAGGGAGATCTCAAGAGCTGGGCCATCAAGAATTGACCACACAGGAATAAAAGGGAAGGAGAAAGAGTAATTAGGCCTGTCCTCCACCTCTGGGAGGGCCATTGGCCTCTCTGGGTGTCTCAGAGCTCCTGATGATGCCAATGGGAAATCCAAGTCTCCCAACTTTGAATGTTCACCAAGTCATCTTCTGGGGAAGGTGGGGATGGAGAGAGGGCATAGAGGGGTCTCTTTTTCTCCCAAGTGATTCCATCTCAAGGGCTTGGCAAGAGTTACTCTACCCAAAGCTGGTTGCTATTGGAATTCTGGACTCTGGACTGGTCAGTGTTTTATTCAAGTCCTACAAGGTGTGACTGATATTCTTCAACCAACCACAAGACATTTCCTGTGTGGTGCCATCTGTTTTAATTAAATCCATACCTTGTTTACTCCTTTGAGTGACTGACAGATTTAATAGAGGTGTCTAGGCCTTGTCCAAGCCAAGTTTATATCTTTGATTCTGTAACTCAATGAGGTGAAGGGACTCAAGTACAGAGTATCCTGTGGGTTCTATTAACAGGGGTTGAGGTGTATTGGCCTCTTACGTAAGACATGTTGTTTCCCCCATCAGAATGTCAGGTCCTTGAGGGTAGAGACTTTTTTGGGGGAGAGGGAATTTCTTTGTATCTCCAGGGCTTGGCATAGTCTTGGTCAACAGTTAAAAGTGTCTAATAAATGCCTGATGATTTATTAAAAATGGTTCTCTCTAAGGGATGTAGATTGGTGACAAGCATTTTTTCCTCCTCCCTGACTCTTTTTTTTTTTTTTTTAGTTTTGGCTAGGCAATGGGGTTAAGTGACTTGCCCAGGGTCACACAGCTAGTAAGCATCAAGTGTCTGAGGCTGGATTTGAATTCAGGTCCTCTTGACTCCAGGGCCGGTGCTCTATGCACCATCGCCACCTAGCTGCCCCAACCTTCATTACTGATATCAAATGTAATATTAATGCCAGTCTTACTATGGTGCCCTCAATTTGAGGAGTGGCGACTTCAGGTGGTGCAGAGAAAAGTAGATGCTGCCTAAGGGATTGCACATTGGCGGGTAAGGAAAAGTTTCCTACCCCAGAGCTGACTCAATGCAGGAAGGGCTTCTCCAGGAGAAAGTGGCTTCCTCCTCACCAGAGGTCTGCAGAGTCTGTGTTCTGGGACAGGATCCTGGTGGAATTGGGGAGATGGGGGTTCGCCCGCCATGTTCCTTTAGCACCAGCCAAGACTGTGGCAAACAAGGCGCTGGCGGCAACAAGCTGGGGCAGGGGGAGTTCACTTTGCTGTAGTTGGACTGACCTGAGTTGACTGTGGGCGTTTGGCGGGAGGACTATAAAAGCAGTTTTTAGGATTTTGGCGGAGAGCTCACGGCCCCAGGGAGCTTCCCTGCCAGTAGCTTTTATTTGTTTTTATCTTCACAAACTGCTTTTTAGACACGTTGAGAATTGTTTCTACTTGAGCATATTGGAATATGATTTGAATGAAAGGAGTTGGTTTGAATCCTCAGGCTCAAGGGATCCCTCTGCACCTGATATGGAAGAGGGTCTCTGGCCAGTTGGTCAGCCCTGGGAAAGTCATGCTGGAGGTCATGCTGGAGGTCATCTATTGGTCCCATATGGACTAGAAGGATCCTGAGGTTTGGTGGTTCTGTGGTCAAACAATCTAGGGTTGGGAGGGAATTGGGGGGTTATCTAGTCTAAGCAGCTCACTGACAGATGAGGAAACCAAGCCCCAGAGGAGGGAAGGGAAGGGCCCAAGGTCCTACATGTCAGAGAGTAAGCAGTAGAGCCAGGAATCAGCCTGAGCATCTCAAACTCCAGAGGCAGGGAGGGCTCTCCCCAATATCTCTTCCCGTAATCCCCGCTGAACTTCTTTACTTCACCCTCTTTTTCTCTGAATATTTTCCTAAAATATGTTAGTCCAATTTCCCATCTCAGTAAATAAAGTGAACAAAACTGAATCTGTATTGGATGATGGAGACTCTTAGAATCCTTACAAATTTTATTCTGAGCTCTTATTATTATATTATTGAGGCAAAAGGACAGATTGTATGCGGCTGGTCTCACAGCATAGCAACAAAAGTCCACACGTAGGACAGTTCCTTTCTAACCGAAGTCCTATTGACACCTTGCCCTACTATGCGCTGATTCCTTCTTGTGAGTTAATTACTTCTCATGAAAGACAAGAAAAAATCCAGTTAATTATAGGCCCTGTTAAGTTGGGGTACACTTACCTTGGGGTTCACTGTGCTAAGATTTCTAGGCTGCTAAGTACCATAAGTGGAGACAAAGATCAGCTCAAATGTTGCCTCCTACATGAATCCCCCTACCTGATCCCCCTGCCAAACTGCCTTGTATGTACTTTGTGTATGGTTTACATACGTTTATATGAGTAAATAGTGTCTATTCTAATAGAATGTAAACTCCTTTAGTCACTGTATCCCATGTGCCTGGCATACAGCAGGTACTTAATAATGCACATTGGTTGGTAACTTTCCACTTTCCAAAAGAACCTGCTTGTTTCAGACTCCAGGGTTCATTCTGCCTCTCCCAGGTCAAGCTGATTACCTACAATCTCATCCCCATGTAGACTGACTCAGTGTTTGATACTCAACCCCCTCTTAGCTTTCCCAGTTGCTTTTCCCTTCTGATTGGAGGACCAGAGGATACAGCAAGAAACTCTTCCCAATGCCTTCCTTTAGAGAGGGATGGGATCTGAACCTTCCAGGTACCTCCATTTTCCATCCGCAGCTCTGCTTGGTTTCAACTTCATGGAACATCACGCCCTGCTCTGGGCACCCCTGGATGTCCCTCCCCCATTCCAGCTTCTTTCATTAGACTGTAAGCTCTATGAGGGAAAGAACTGTCTTTCTTTTCCTTATTTGTACCCCTGGTACTTAGCATAGTGCCTGACACATAGTAAATGTTTAATAAGTGTTTGTTGAATTAACTATGTGTGAAAGCCACATGGAAAAGTTTGCCTCAGTGAAATACAGAAGGGTCCCCTTCTGGGAGCCAAGATGGCGGAGTAAAAAGGTAGTCGCTCTCACCCTACCCTATCAACCTCTGAAAACCCAGAAAATATCACCCCAGAAAAAAAAACCCTGGAACAGCTGAACCAGAAGAAAGACGGGGTGCAGCAGTACAGTAGCCCAGGTAGCTAGAGGGATTAACAGGAAAGGCCCCTCTTACCCTGCGGGATGGGAAGCAGTACGAAACAGGAGTCGCCCAGCCAGCTAGTGGAAAGACTCACGTTAGCATACCAGCAGGAGATTCTGGTGCCTCGGCATTCTACAGCAAACGGGTCTCCCAGTGCTTCAGCAAAAATAAGGGAAGCAGCACTACAAAGGGCCCCAGGAGGATAAGCACCCGGCAGCATTCGTCTGAAAGGAGCTGAAGAAAGCAACCTAGAGGTGCCAAAAAGTTTCAGCCTTGTTGATTCCAGCCTAACACCAAGTAAGCTATCAGAACCCTACAGCCTCCAACTGCCAACCAGGAGGAGATCCCGAAGTCCAGGTGGTCGAGCAGGCAAATGCCAACAGCTGTACCTCCGAGTGCCTCAGTGAGGGTGGGGTAACTGGTGGAGACCAGCTCAGAAAACCACCAGGTGCCTCGGCATTCTGCAGCAAAGAAGTCTCCCAGTGCCTCAGCAGAAATAAGGGAGGCAGCACTGCAAGGGGCCCCAGGCAGATAAACACCTGGCAGCACTTAGCTAAAAGGAGCTGAACAAAGCTAAAGGAAAGGAAAAGCAGGCAACCTAGATTTACCTGAAAGTCCCAGCCTTGTTGATTCCAGCCCAACACCAGGTAAGCTGCCAGAACCCTACAGCCTCCAATTGCCAACGTAAGAGGCCCCAGCACACAAAGCCAGCGACCAAGACCTAGGCTCCCAACACAAGAAGCTTGGGTCAGTGCCCTCTGCTCCCCAGCAGGAGAGCTTAATCTCTTTAAAGGCCAAGGAATAAAGAAACACCATGAGTAAAAAGAAATGTACTATAGATTCCTGTTACAAGAAGAGTGAAGATCAAGACAGAAATTCTGAAAAGGACAACACTGTCATCAAACCCACATCTGCAACATCGAAAGGGAATATGAACTGGTCTGAAGCCCAAAAATCCTTCTTAGAAGAACTCATGAAGGACTTTAAAAGTCAAATGAGAGAGGTAGAGGAGTCCTTTAAAAGTACAATTGGCCAATTGGAAAAAAAAGTACAATGAAGAAAATAAATCCCCTAAAAATACAATTGACCAATTGGAGAAGAAAGTACAAAATCTAACAGAAAAAAACAATATGTTAAAAATTAGAATTGAACAAATGGAAACTAATGACTCTAGGAGAGAGCAAGAATCAGTCAAACAGAAACAAAAAAATGAAAAAATAGATGAAAATGTAAAATACCTCATGGGTAAAACAACTGACCTGGAAAATCGATCCAGGAGAGACAATTTACAAATTATAGGCCTACCTGAAAGACATGATGAAAAAAAGAGCCTGGACGAAATACAGAAGGGTAAATAGGGTTAATCAATTTTAAAAAAAATCTTCTTACGGAATTTTGCATTCCCCACAAAGGTATAAAGGTGTGTAATAAAGATTTTTTTGTAATTTGTAGTTCAGAGGAGCAAGTATTTTCTCCTAGCCCTGAGAGATTCGGACTTCAGGGATCTCTGACCTAGAAGTGAGCTGGAGTCATGGCCAGGAGTTTTTAAAGAGACCAGCTAGGATGTGAGAGAGGAGAGGGAGGAACAGGAACTACATTCCCAGAACCACGTAGGACTCCTTGAGCTGAGCTATTATGAAACGGTAATACAGGGGCAAGAGAAAAAGAGGAAGCTGAAAGGAAAGCTGGATTGTGGCAGAGGGAGATGCCAAGGTGGACCGTGGGGCCCTTGGGTGCTGAAGCAGAGGATCTGCCCGAGGCTGTAGCTGATGCTTGTCTCTCTCAGATCTGAGGATAGTTCTGAAAGGTGCGCTGTTCCCAGTTTCCCCCTCCCAGGCCTGGCCGCTAATAGCAGCTATAACATACACTTTGCTTGCTTCTTTTGCTGAAGCATTTCCTAGTTCCTGGTGTTTTCTCATATGTAAAGAAGCCAGGAGTGAGCTGGAAACACCCAAATGATGAATGAGGGCTGAAAGCCAAGCCTCTTTCTGAATGTTAGGGATTTTCCTCACCAGGGACTCTGAGCTACCGTGATTCCCTCAATAATGTTTTGTCCATTATGAAGCCTGTACAATTGCAGAGAATGGGACCCTGTGGGTCTAAGGTAAGTATGGAAGGCAGCTAGGTGGCACAGAGGAGGAAGTACTGGCCCTGGAGTGAGGAAGCCTCTTCTTTGTGAGTTCAAATGTGACCTCAGACACTTAGTAGCTGGTGATCCTGGGCAAGTCACTCTGTTTGCCTCAGTTTCCTCTTCTGTAAAATGAGCTGGAGAGGGAAGGGACGAACCATTACAGCATCTCTGCCAAGAAAACCCCAAACGGGGTCACGAAGAGTCGGATGTGACTGAACAGCAACGAGATAAGAATGAGCCAACGGCTATGGCGAGGCATGGCTCAATAAACCTCCAGCTCCCTAGGTGAGAAAAGAAGGGAGAGGAAAGGTGGAAACATGCAGTGCCTAGTTGAAACTCAGGGCGCTTCTCCTCCAGAAGGGAAAAGGGAACAGAAATTACCAAGCACCTTCTGCCACAAAACCCACAGGGGTTACGCATACATCATTCCACAATGGGACCAACTGGAAGGGAAAACTCAGATTCTTGATATGAACCTTGATGTTTCAAGCCAAGGGTCAAACTGTGACTACATATAAACTCTATTGTTGGGTCTTACTCCTTTCTTTGCCCACAAGCAAAGAAACTGCAGGAGATACGGGATGTGGGCTTTCCCCCCACACTCTGCCTGGATTTCAGAGTGTTAGTCATGGAGAAACAAACAAGAAGCAGGCTTTCCTCCCTAGACACATTGTCCACTGGATTCCCCTGGGAGGGAAACGTGAAAGATGGGGATTCCAGAAACGTGACCCCAGTGGAGCGCAAGGCACAGGACAGCCACTAAGACTCAATCACATTCCAGCTCTTTGGAATGGAAACTAGCCTGAGCTTTGACATATCGAGAAGCCAGCACATTTTAGATCTGTCTGGGATATAAATAACTGCCTGTCCCACCTTCAGAGACAGATAGTAGACGGTGATACTGGGACCGGGAAGAGATTGATGAGCACTGGGAGCACAGGCAGGATGATTGAGGACCCAGTAAGGATTGGGCTCGTCTTCGAGGGCAGGTCCCCACGGATGCTGGCAGTCAGGGCCTCATCTTGATGATGTTTTGGGGTGCTCACGCCCCTCCCCTCCCCAGGACAGCAGCAAACAGGGAGGGAAGGCTGCTTTGGTGAACAGAACCTTCTGCCCTGCAAGTGCCTGCCTCTTCTGAGCAACGCAGTCGGCTGTGACTGCAGCTAAGGGCTGATCTAAGGCTACAGGAATTGGTGGAAACGGCCTCAAAACCAAAACAAACTGATCATAAAAATGCTGGCTGGGAAGGAAGGGCAGACCCTAAGCCTTTCTCTTCACTTCACTCTCTCTCTTATTTTCCTATGCCTAGTAGGAACAGAAATTGGAAATGACAGTAAAGGGTGAACCGTGGGCCGGTGCTGAAGAGAAGAGAGAGACAGGGCAAAGGACGAGGAGGACGAGGGCTGCAGAGTATTTTTCCCTTAAGCAGGGCTAATAGCTGTGGTGGCAAAATCTGAAACCAAGCAAACAACGAGCAGATGGAGGAGGCATCGGCCAAGATACCAAGAGGAGGCAGAGAAGCATCAGTTAATGTGGCTGTCCCCCAGAAGTGTGAAGAAAGAGCAGGGCCTTGGGAAATCAATGGAGCAGGCAGCATCTGGATCCTTAATGATTTCTGTCTGCATTCTCACTCTTGGCTCATTGTCAAGATGAGAGCTGGACAGGCAGCAACGTGGACTGTGCCTTAGTGATGGTCATAGACCCCCCCCCCCAACCCCAATAAAAGACACTGGAAACAACCAAGCCCTGCACCGAGCCCATCCTCAGGCCTGCAGCACTGGGCTTGCTCAGACCCTGTCTCCTCCTGGAGTATGAGAAGCAGTGGGGCAGAATAGAGAGGGTGCTTGACCGGAGGACCTCGGTTCAAATCCTGCTTCTAACAGTTACTAGTTCAAGCAAATCAGTAACTTTTCTGAGCCTCAGTATCTGCATCTTTATAACGGAAATAGTGATGGTGCCTCGGTTACAGTCATCTTGAAGATCAAATGAGATATTTTGGGGAAGGTGCCTCCTAGGGCATATAGGTGGAATAGTGGATAGCATGCTAGACCTGCCTGGAGTAAGGAAGATCTGAGTTAAAATCTTGACTTAGACACTTGATAGCTGTATAACCCTGAACAAGTCACTTAACCTCCATCTGCCTCAGTTGCCTTATCTGACAAATGGGGAAAATAATGACACCTGCCTGCCAGGGTTGTAGTGACGATGGAATGAGATAATATTGACAAAGTGCTTTGCAAACTTTTTAAGTGTTGTCTAAATGTTAGATCAGCTGTTATTGAAACTCGGTGAGCAATATTGATTGGAAGCATCCCCGTCACCATCATCATCCTCATGAATAAGAGATGCAATCTGACCCACTGAAATGAACATAACACAGGGACAGAGAAAAGTCATGCACATCAAGCCCCCCTGTTTCTTCCCCTGTAGCCAAGAAGAAAGTTGCACCTGGGTTCAAGTGCTGCTATAGACTGACTGGGTGACCCGAGCCAGGTCTCCTCGGAGCCTGAAGCCAACTCTTTAAGACTATGAGTGGGAGAGGAGTTGGGACCTACATGTGTGGAGGGGATTTCCTCACTGGTAACTCCTTTTATTGGTGAAATCCCAGGTCCAGACCATGCCCAGAGAGTAGCAAGGAAGGGGGACAAACCCCTGCCAGTCAGATCCTTGCATCCGCCCCTGAGTCACAAAACTGCCATTCTCCCTGAAGAACAAAGACTACCTTCAGCACGGAGGCAGATGTTCTGCTGAGCATGCATAAAAAACCAAGGATGTGCCTGAAATGCAGATGTGTGACGCCCTCCTCCACTCCACTGCTGGCAGCTCGCGGGCTGTGGCTGACCAGTGTCACTAGGGAGGACCCCAACCCAGCAAGCAATGATTAAGCACAGGCACTCCATCAGACCTTGGAGATATGGGGATGCCAAGGGCACCATCCCACTATTCAAGGGGTTCTCCAGGGCCATTGTGGAGTTCTCAGTTATTCAGTTTGGCTTCCTTCTCATGAGCTTTTCATTCGTATTTTTGGAGCCTTTCAGCTCTGCTTCTATCGCTCTGCAGTGGTTGATGCAAACCTCCCCATGTTTCAAGGTTCCAGCCTTTTTTCCCCCAGTCCTCACTGTCCATGAACCACTGGGTATCCTTTCTCAACAGTGCCCACCCTCTCCTCCTGGACCCTTTCTCCTCCCTGCGCTAACTTTCTCTTGGTCCTTCTCTTCCTCATCACTCCTTCCTGGCCTCCTTCGGTCATCAGTATACACCCCCCGCCACACACACACACCTGAAAAGCACATGTCTCAACTCAATTCAGTTCATCCAACAACCTGTGTAATACCTACTATGTACTTGGCACTGGACCGGGTGCTGGGGGTCCAAGGACAAGCACAGTCTCTAACCTGGGCCTGTCCTCTCCATGTTCTCTTCTTCAGTGATCTCACCAGCTCCTCTGGCTTCCATTGTCATCTGTGAGCACAGTTCCTGGCACTGAGCAGTAGAGACATCCCTACCAAGGCACACCATGCCCCAGGATGGAATGTAACCTCAGCTCAGTCCTGTTCAACATTGCTCTCCTTGCTTTGGGATGCAGCCACGGAAGGCTGGCTTATCATATTTAGAAATGCCATGAGGCTGCAAGGAATAGATAATCGCATGTATAATAGCACCAAGATTGAAAACGATTTCAACAGACCCGAACGATGGCTGAAACCAACAAGATGAAATTTAATGGGGATTGATGTAAAGACTTGCATTAGTTTCAGAGAATCCTCTGCGTGAGGAGATGGTGGGGGAGGAAAGAAGCTGTCTCTGTGGGAGTTTATGTGAAAAAAAATCTGTGGGTTTTAGCTGATCAAAAGCTTTATATAAGCAAGCAGTATGCAAGGTCCTGGGGACACGAGGCAGAATAAAAAAAGTAGTCCATGACCTTGTCCTCAAGGGACTTACAGTCTCCTACTGGGGGGTTATACTATATTGAGACATGTGTTTTTGTTTATATCTATATATAGATATATACACAAGGGTTTGTACACACCTATATAGCTATGCATGTACATATATGCACACATACACACATATATACATTACATATGTATGCATATATATATAGGACATGGTGAGCACCAAACATTATGTAGAATGAAATTGATTACATCTTTACAGGAAGGAAAAGATTTCTTACAACATGGAAGCTGTCCCTGAGTCAGCGGTTTGTGCACAGTCAGATCATCGATTCATTGGAACGGTGATTGAAATTGATAATAAACAAGTGGGAAGAATTGCAATGAGGAAGAAGACCCAGTTTAGGCATACGAATAAGAGTTAACCCTGAATTGCTTAAACAAGGCACTGAAAGTCAAAATGGGGAAGAGACAACAGAAATGGCATCAATAGCAACAGTCCTAATTTCATTCAGAAACCTAAGGCAGTGCAAAATAATTGCCATGACAGATTTGCTGACCACACAGATGGCTTCCAAAGGCAACACTGGGTTAGAAAACAGGCTCATCCCTAAAAGTCTTACAAAGAAGGCTAATGTAGAAGCCTGAGCAGTATCATCTCAGAAAGGAGAGAATCCAGAGAGGACGAAACCAGTTTAAAGAAAGTTTGGCAGGGGCAGCTAGGTGGCACAGTGGATAGAGCTCTGGCCTTGGAGTCAGGAGGACCCGAGTTCAAATCCAGCCTTAGACACTTGACACTTACTAGCTGTATGACCCTGGGCAAGTCACTTAACCCCAATTGCCTCACCAAAAAGCAAAATAAACAAATAAAAATAAAAAAAGAAAGTTTGGTGAGATGGCCAATGAGTCAAAGTAATGTGACAGGTATGGAAGCAAAAAGAAGGCCATAGACAAAAAGAAAATGGGAAATACTTGCAAAAATTAATGCAACATTTTGTCATCCATCAAGCCATGGAACCATCTACTTGGACCCTGAAATCCTAGTCCCTGAATTTATAGTAAGTAGAAATGATACAAAAGAGAACAATGATAATAAGAAAAGCGATTGGATTGAATCCATCTGTGCTGGGACCAATACAGAGGTGAGGGCACTGGGGAACTGATTTACATGGTGCCTGAAGGAAGGGAAGATAGCAGGAGTGTGGGAAAAACCTCAGATCTCACTGATTAACAAGAGGTAACCAAGAAAATGTCAGCAACTACCAACCAATGAACATACATACTTGAGGGTGCAGCCACTAACGACCTTCTGCCGAATTTTCAAATGACGCCCCCTTCCCCAAGTCATGAGGGAGAAATCACAAAACTTGAATAAAATACTTAAACAACTCCTTCTAGGACAAGACTAACTTCCAACATACTTTGCCACAGCACACAAGGGGCTACGTCACTTCAGAATTCAGGGCTGATCTCCAGAAAAGTAAAAGAAAAAAAAAAGACACGCTAACAGCTACAGAAACTTTGAATGGCTGATTGGCCAATGGTGCCTTTGGGTGACAGACTTTGACCAAAGTAACTGAAACAAAGGCTAAAGAATTGCGAATTCCAAAGTCTGGCAGATTCAACCAATTGTATCCCCCTAATTTTTATTAAGTGCTGCTGGGTGCTCTGGGCTGGGGATGCCAAGGCCAAAAAGAAAACATTCCTTTGCCCTCAAGGAGCTTACAGTCTATTGGAAGAAGGAGATCAGGAAAATCAAGGGCAATCAAAGGAATCACGGCACTGAAAAATCAGGTTCAGACCATGGAAACTCCAGGTGGGCTTTCCCAAGGCTCCTTCTGCTTCCTGACTTCCCTAATGCCAACAAGGGCTAAAACCAATGAAAAATCAATCCTTTTCCCAGAAACCATCCCTAGTTTTCCCCTATTCCCATCAATATTTACTTAAATTCTTTCTCTTGAAACACCAATTTCTTGTTCAGTTTTAATTGGCTGCTTAGAAAAAGCCTTCCTTGCAGTTTCTGGAACCTCTCCTGTAAGAACTTGTTAAAAATACTTCATGGACTCCCTGATTTGGGAAAGAGCTCAGAGCTACCCTCCTTCCCCAGCTAAACCTGAGGATGATGAGGGAACTTTTCTAGAACATTCCTGACATGTGGATGGGCAGCCTTTGCCCAGAGACTTCAGCAAATTCCATGTTTTAGGATATCCTCCCAACATGGTGGGTATTGCTTCTGGTTTTGCCCTCTGGAGCCTAGCACAACAAAGTTAATGCCTCTTTTGGTATTTGAGGACAACTATCATGTCCTCCCTTCTCCAACCAATCAATCAGTCGATCAAGAAGCATTTAGTAAGCACTTACTATGTACCAGATACTGTGCCAAGCACGGGGAAAAGAAGAAAACAAAACCATACTATTTGTGACATAGGATGGCTCTTGGGGAGGGGCAAGGAGGAATACTACACGGTATATAGTGATGATATAAGAAAGAGAAAATATGAGTGCGAACTTATTAAAAAAACAACAGAACAAAACTATTAAAAAAAAAAAGCAAAATCATTGCCTGACCAGCTCCCGACCTAATGGATGGAGACAACAGAAATAAGCACCCACGTAATCGATATCCATAGTATAGATGATAGGCAATCTCAGGGGGAAGCAGCAGCGTGAAGGGAACCTAGGAAGGCTTCTTGTGGAAAGTGCAATTTAGCTAGGACTTGAAGAAAGCCGGGGAAGCCAGAAGGCAGAGATAAGGAGGAGAAGAATTTCCCTCCCTGGGGGAAAACCACAAAGTCAACCACATATCTGTATACGTGTGAATGTGTATAGTAGATGTGCCACCTCGTACCCTTTGCACCATGTCCCTTTGTACTGAGAAGCAGTCCCCCAGAACGTAGGGATTTCATAATAGTACAACTGCTTTTTTGAAGGTTCAGAAAATCTCGCTCAGGAATCTATCTGATCCCAGTGCCTTGTCTAGGAGCTTCTGCTGATTTCTCCTTGAGAAGCTGCTCTTTTTAGGTCACTGATCTTGTCTTCTGTCAGAACGATTATTTTCTATTTCTGGGAATATTCATTCATTTCTCTTTTCTTTCAAGTTCTCAAAGTGACTAGCACACGGCTCCCCGAAGGGATCATCTTCTCGGTGTCCTCTCTCCTTTCTTCAGGTTCCTCTCTTTCATTCCTTTTTTTCTCAGCCGCTTCCATCAATATTTCCTTCTCCTCCATCCACACTGCTTACCACACTGCTCTGCTTTGACATAATCTCCCGAGCTTCCTCAGTTGGGCTCAGTCCTTCTGGTCATTTCTCTTAGGAGGTTTGTTTTGTTTTTGGTCTCTTTTTCCTGGTCTCATTTCTTCCTTTCATTCCTTGAGTGTGTCTGCCTCCAGCTAATCCCATTCCCTTTGCTTTATGGCACCTTCATGAGATGCATCTTTGGCTGTCCTCAGGCACCCCTTTCTTCTGCTGCCTCCTCTCCCCACTGCTCTGCCCCAGCGTTCTTCAGTTCCAAGTATTTTTTTGTGGTATTGGAGCTCTTCTTTGGTGTCATCCCTTGGGGAATTTTCATTTTCCAGTCGGACTCCTTGGGATTGTTTCTCTTCAGTCTGGCTGCTGTTTCTTTTAAGGAGAAATGACCTAAGGCAGCCATCCCGGTGACCTCTCCCTCCATACTCTTGCTGTAAATTGTGTATGGGCACCTTGACAGCAGGGTCTGCTCAGTGTTTGTCCCTGCCTCTCCAGCACTTGGCCAGGCACACAGTAGGTGCTTAATAAATGCCTCTTGGCCTGATTCTACTCTAAATATTTTTGGTGGCTCTTATGAATTCTGGAAACACTCTCATCAAACGTACACTGTCGATAGCCACTTCTGCTTTTCCTCTGGGTTTAATTTCCCAGAATGTTTTTTATCACCCTCGCCACAAAGGGATGCCTTAAACAAGAAGGTAAACAAAAACCTGGCCAAAGGAAGAGAGAAAACAGCATTTGTAGCCCCCAAAATAAAGAGCCATCTCCACGAGAGGAGGGCTCTGATCTTTTCCCCATTAGAAATGAAAGTTAAGCTGCTTAGAAATCCTCCTGCTCAGCCCAACAGCACAAGGACAGGAAACTCATTGCCAGCCTTAGTTCTCAACAGCAAAGGATGCCAGGGAAAATCAATGGGTGTGGTTTCCCGGCAGGGCATCTTGTGTAAACAGAGGTAAACGGCACCACAGAATGTCTCAGTGGGGAAATTGGATGAAAATAAGCTGCCCAGAAAGGATGCTGGGGATTTAAAGTACTTTAAAGACATATTTTGCCTGGAAGTAAAATAGCTTGAATTAGAAAATGGTGTCAAGGTTCACAAAAAAGCAAGTCTTATGAATGGAACTGGGATGAATGTGTCCAAAATTGGTGAGGGAGAGGGATCACCCAGATGGCCAAGGAAGAGCGAACCTTCACAGGGCTAGCCTCCTGCTGCCTTTAGCTGACTTGCCTGTCTCCTTTGGGGCTACCTGCATTGAATGAATCCAAGCACAAAGGGGGACAGACAGGATGCACTCAGACAAGGACCTGGGCTAGCTCAAACAACTGTTGGCTGCTTCCAAAGGAAGGGGTGAATCAATCCTTCCAACAGAATGGAGGAAAGAGCAACCAAAGAAACCAGCTAATGTCTTTGGAGACGAGGGCAAAGAAGCTGCCTGAGGGAGCCAGCCCAGGAGACTGAAAGCCCAGGGAACCTCTGTGAGAAGGGTGAGGGAAAGGCTCCATATGAACACCAGAGCTCTTCTATGTTCTGCCACAGCAGAAAGCTTGACACCCAAGATTCATGGTTTGTTCCACAGATCCAAGAACACAGAACTCGGAGTGTGGGAGGGACCTCTGCAACCACCATTCATGACCGTGTCATCACCCTCATTCACATTCTCCTCATTATCAGAACTGACCTTTGAACAAGGAAAGATCCCTGGACTTAGGATCAGGAAGATTTGATTGCGAGTCCCAGCCCGTGTGACTACGATCAGCTTGCTTAACCTCTCTGAGGCTAACAGGATTGTCGTGAGGATCGGCGAGATAATGGATGCACAGCACTTGGCAAATCTTACAGTCCTATCTATAGGAATGTCAGTTATTATTAGGATGACATCTGCTGTTATGATTTCATCGGCAGGAGCCACACACCGTCTTCCGCCAGCGTGTCCCAACTCAGAATGGCTGCCTCCCTCCCTAGCTCAGCTTCTCCTTTGCCCAGCCTGGCCTTGGAGCTGACATCAGTCTTACAATGACTACAGCCAGGGGCAGTCACCACTCTAACGACATCCAAACCAACAATACCCCTAACTCTGGTTATTATGGGCAATGTCCAGTGTGAACTTCCATGCCAATGTGAAGCTGTTTGCCTTCTGGTTTTGCTTATTCCCTTTCCTTCCTTTCCCCCCGGGATGAGAGTAAGTGTTGGGACACAGAAGAATCAGGTTCCTGAAGGAAAGCTCTGAAAGAGGACGGTCTTGTGGAATATGGCCACCCATGTCTGTGTCCATCAGGGCATTTTCATGGGTGGCCTTGCTGAATGACTCCACTTTGTTTCCTTAACTAGATACCTTCCAAAGCTCTCTGAATCTCTGATCCAAGGACATTCACTGATGACCTCTCTGGGGTCTACTTCCTTCCCTCTCCCCAATTAATGGGCATAATCTACCTCGTACAGAGGGATTGCTCTGTTAGAGCAGATCTTGCTTAAAACTCTTGTTGGAATTCTTTGGTGTTTGGTAGGATTTCATATATCTGACTTTATTATTATCATTAATTTTCTCTATGACTCCCCAAAGTGATCCTAAAATTTAACAGGAGATGGGCGCTTGACCTTTCAGAGGTGAGACAAAATACAGCAGCCTCCCAAGAATGAGAATCAGTGTTCCCCTGAGGCCAAAGGAGCAGTCCCTGGTTGGGGTGAGCGGGCTATCATGTCAGACCAAGGAGGAACTCAACACAAGAGCAGGAGTGAAGATGTCAGGAAGGAATAAGATGACAGGGAAAGAAGAGGGGAGTCAGATGCTGTACCAGCATCCTCAGGGTTTAGGGAGAAAGGAAGGCTGGAAGGCCTCTGGCATGTGAGATAACCCCCGTTTCATGAACCAGGCTGGGTCAGGCTAGAGGCACTGGGATTCATATCCTTGGAAGGAGCTTCAGAAGTGAGCTCATGGATTAACGTGAGTGTCTGAGTATGAATGTGATGGGTGGATCATGACCATGGGGGGGGGGCACAGCAGGCAGATGTCCCATAGATCCATTGAATTTAGGGAGTATGAATAAAATCTCTATCTGCAACAAATGGTTCTTGGTCAACTAAACATGGGCCTAGGACTTAAACAACACATTCTTCGATCTCAGCACAAAGATTTCAGGGTATTATGCAAACATACACCGAGAAACCCAAACTGTGATCTTGGAATGACCCTGTAAAGTTAATGATTTTCACATTCATTCCAGGAGGGTTTGTGTCACTCACTGGAATGGGGCTGTGCCGTACGCCCGACTCCAGGGCCACAGGGCCGCTCCTAGCTCTTCCCTCCACTTGAACATCACATTGGTATTTCGTTACAGGAAAAGGAACCTATCTCTCAAATCCCCCCAAAACAACTCCTCCAAAATGACACTGAGCAGAAGAAAACAAGGAAAAGAAACAAGTATGTATTAACAGTCTACTATGTGCCAGGCACCGTTCTACATGTTTCATAAATATTATATCATTGGATCATCGTAACAACTTTAAGAGGTGGGTGCTATATTATTCCCATTTTACAGTTGAGAAAACTGAGGCAGAGGGTCAAGTGGCTTGCTCAGGGTCATCACACACCTGATAAGTGTCTCAGGCAACATTTGAACTCGGGGCTTCCTGACTCCAGGGTTAACACTCTGAGCCAGGGGTGGGGAATCTGGGGCTTTGAGGCCACATGGTGCCTTCTAGGTCCTTGGGTGCAGCCTGTTGATTGAGTCCAAGTTTTACAGAACAAATCCTTTTATTAGGGGGATTTGTTCTGTGAAGTTTGGATTCAGTCAAAGGGCTGCACTTAAGGACCTCGAGGCTGAAGGTTCCCCACCTCTGCCATTTAGCTGTGGCTAAAATCATGAGTTTTTTCTTTCCAGAATGGCTGGTCCAATTCACAGCTCCACCAGGAGACGCGAGCATCCATGTCCCTGCCTTCTTGAATGCTTGTCATAGATGGGGAGGGGCAGGGGGAGGAAGAAACACCATGAAGGCAACACTCTAGGCATCTCATTGAAAATCAAGTTCGTGGTTCTGCCTCTTGCATTTTCCTGGGTTGGCTGCCATTTTCCTCCCCTTCCCTTCTTGATGTCTTCTAAGGGAAAGGGTGGAGAGCCCAGGGTGGTGGTTCCAATGAGCCTGTCTGTCTGCTGATGGGGTAGTCTGTGTGTGTGTGTGGGTGTGTGTGTTGTTGTTGTTGTTGTTATTGTTGTTGTTACAAACCTCCTATAAATGAGCCTGCCTCAAGGTGCCCAGGGGGTAGGGTTGTGTGTGCGTGATTCACCAGTCCCTACTCCAGCCCGAGCTGAGCCGGCGCTGTCAGGCAGCCTTTCCCACCCACTCCCAATGGGCTGACAACATCGCAGAATGGAGGGAGAAGAAACAAGCCCTGAAGAGGCAGCACCATTTCCCAGATACTCTCCAGGGTTTCGCACTCAATTACAGACTCCTCCAGTTTCATACACTGGGGGAAGGCAGTGTGCAAAGACAGCGGAAAGAGCGCTACACTCAGAGTCAGGAGCCCTGGATTCAGGTTCTGCTCCTCACCCTTCCTCATTGTGTATCCTTCTGTGATCGAGTCACCTAATCTCTTTAGGTCTTGGCTTCCTCTTCTGCCCAGTGACAGCGTCACGCTAGGGCAGGTCTTTACCTGGGGTCCACAGATCCCTACGACATCCATGGATTGCTTTTAGGGGGCCTGTGGAATTGGATGGGAAAACAACCGCATCATTATTTTACCCATCTCTAACTGAAATTTAGCATTTCCTCCCAAGATGAATACAGGCACAGACATTGTTCCAAGCAGGGGTCTGTGGGCTCCACTGGATGTCCAGAGGGGTCCCTGACACTCCTAAGGGTGAAGGACCTTGGACTCGGGGTCTCTGAGCTCTCCCCAGGTTTCCAGCTGGCAGCCTGTCATCCTACATGAGTTCTCAGTCAAGAAAACATTCTTAGTGGCTCAACATTTCAGCAGGATACTCTGGTGGAAAAGCCAACTGCATTTAAAAACTAATGTCATTCATATTTTCTTCAGAAGTATGTGGTGGCCATCAAACTTCAGAGATCTATGGCATATTAGCTATTGAGGCTTACCGGGGTTCCAGAAAAGGTATAACTATAGACTTGCTGATACAGTGTGCTGAGTCTCCAGTCCCCTGAGCTGGTAATGACTACCCAGTCATTTAAAGCTACAGATTTCTCCGCGTGTGTTAAAATATTTTCCTCTGGTTTTTAATCCAGCTGCCCTCCCCCACCAAAGAATCAGATAGCCCAACACTAGAGTACGCGTTGCTTCTGCCTCAAGTCTAGCCACCTGGTACAAGGCATGGGCTCAAAAAGGCCAAGGAGCCCATCAGATTTTGCACTAGGAAGTCAACCTTCCTATATTTAAAAATATACTTCTCTTCAGCTTTGGTTAGGATATGCCTCCCCCCCCACCCCCACCCTCTGCGTGACTCATTAGAGAAGTGTTCTATTAGTGTGCATCCCCTCCTTCCCCTCCCCCCCATCGGCTGGCTTTGTGGGCTCCAGATGAGTCATGGGCTATGACTCACAGCTCACTCTCATGACAAAGGGAACCTAACCTCCCTTCTCTTTCCTTACCAACCATCTACAAGCTCCATTGCCAGCATGAGGGAGCAATGGAAAAGAAACAGAGGGTGGCACCAGGACTGCTGCTAATTCTTTTATAACAAGTAACACTTGATATAATGTGCCTTTCCTCTGAACAGCCCAGAAAATGTATAGGTGCTTTGTGCCCAATTCTGATAATATTCTTCTCAGGTGCGTAATTGGCATGGCTCATTTTGCTCAGTAATACGTGTAGAAAACACAGGGATAAAAAAAAATGGCCCAGCATCCTTTACCAACATTGGGAGTTGTGCCAAGTTCCCAGGTTGTGGTCATTATTAATCAGGGACAATGGCATTGTGGAGGACATTCTGAGCTTGGAGCCAGAAAGAACTGGTTCAAATCCTACCCTGACTCTTGAGACAGGAGGCTGGCTGACCTGAGCAAGTCACTTAATTTCTAACAGCCTGTGGAAACTCAGAAAGACTTA
This sequence comes from Vombatus ursinus, assembly GCF_900497805.2. Lineage (NCBI taxonomy): Eukaryota > Metazoa > Chordata > Mammalia > Diprotodontia > Vombatidae > Vombatus > Vombatus ursinus. The sequence continues at coordinate 10,874,119 of NW_020954595.1, read as the reverse complement.
TCCACGAAGTCCCAGAAGGGTGAAGACACTTCCCACACTGGGAGCTCCCCACCCTACTGGCTACTGAAATCAATGATCCTTTGGCTATTTGCATATTAAGCAATCCCCGAAGTCCAATGATTCATAGAAAATGTGGCCACATAAATCACTGGCTACGGAGGACGGCACTGAGTTTTTCAGGTGTGACGATGGTCTACTCAACCAGAGAGGTGACATCCCATGCCTCTTTCAGGTTTCTGCCATACATTTCTCCTTTGGGTGATGCTGTGGGAATACAGACCTTCCATAATTCCTTTAAAATATTAAAATGTGTAAGCAAAGCCTAGAGGGGCAAGTTTCTCTGCAGAGTAGCTTTATGACCCAAGGGGGCCCTGGGATGCTCGACCAGGTGGACACGCCTCCAGCGCATCCTTCCCCAAGAGAGCCAACCTCAGCTCAGATGAAAAAGGGCTAAAAATACTTGCCACCCACCTGTCTCCAAGACACTTAGGGATGATTGATAATGTGCACAGCCTGGGGTGGGGGAGCGTCCGCCCAGAAGAGAAGCAAGTGAGTATTAAAAGCAGCAACAATAAAAACAACAAAAACAACAACAAAGCAGTGGTGTCACTATGGTTTAGAGAAGAAAAAACATTTGTACAGGAGAGAATATTTGCTTGGGAAAAAGGAGACAGCACCACGCAGGCTTGGCTGTTCAGGTTTAGAACTGGGGATTCTGAAGAGGGCATCTTAAAGCCTCTTCACTTAAGGAGGTGCGTGGGGGTTCTGGAGAGCTCAAATTTGCAGCCACTGGGATCATGGCTAAAGATACGGAACCAAAGGGCACCAAATCATGGAAAGCCCTCCTACATGGAGATGGTTTTCAAATGAGGAATAAATGACGTTTGGAGGGCAGGAAGCCAGAGACTAGTCAATCAGTCATGGAAAACATGGAAGGAGTAAAACAGCAGAAGGAGAAAAGAGAGATTCTGGCATCCAGGAGCCCAGGAAGATGGATGGGTCTGATCACTGGTGGAGGGCCCTGAATCACATTGGGCAGAATTTCATTTGCTTCTTAAAGGGGAAGGCTGCAGCCAATGACAAAGAGAGAAGTAATGTGGAGATAAGAAAGGCAATTTTAGCAGTGGAATTTTTGATTAAATGGAAGGCAAAGAGTTTGAGAGAAAGACTGATGAAAAGAGCCCTGTAAACCATAAGGGAAGAGACCAAAACCTGCACTTGTTTATTGGTGGGGGAGGGAGGGGGAAACAACAAAAAGAATGGGGACATATCCTTTCATAACAAAATTATTTCACCACCGACTGAACAGAAAGAATGAATAGGGTTTAAGGATGACTTAGACTTGAACCCTGGGCAAAGGATGGGATGACGGGTCTGCCAACAAAACCAGTACATCCTCCACATCTGTGCATTTGCACACACCAATCCCCCCACTCTATGCCAGGAATTTGCCCCCCCTTTACCTCCACCTGTGGGAATCCTTCTCTTCTTTTGAGACTCAGTTCAGGAGCCGCGTCCTCTGATCACCGACGTCTCAAGTATTCAGTTCAGTGCCTCCTCACATGTATTCGTATTTATCTGTGCACGCAATGTATCCCCCAGCAGAATGTGGGATTCATTGGAGTAAGATCTGTTGCTTTTGTCTCAGTATCTGCAGCGCCTAGCACAGCGCCAGGCACAAAGCGAGTGCTTAATCCATGTTTGGTGAATTAAAGTGAATCAGAAAGTGGTGGGCAATTTGATCCTCGACCTGAACGTGGCGCTGGGGAGCAGAAGCAGTCGCGTAGTCAGGGAAGATGAGAGGATATCTGGAGGAAAAGGATTGTGGGTAGGACTTTGGGGAGTCATCAGCATTCTCCAGTGAGTGAAAGAGCCAGGGAGCCGTCCGGGTCACTGCAACTGGAATGTTTGGATATGCGGACAAAGCGCACGGGTCCGGAAGACCAGGTCTGGTCACTTTGAACCTTTCCCAAGGGGCTGCTTTTGAAGCTGGATGCCCCTGTGGCTCCTCGTACGATGGAGAATGGCACTTTTCTATTAGTGGTTCAGGAAAATTTGAAAGTCATTACTTACCCCACAATGACATTTAACTTGTATTCCCTGCCTACTTGATCCACAATACAGAGCAGCCACTTATTTATTGCTTTTGTGCATTGACCGACTTCATCGAGCTATGGCCCCAGAACATCCTCAACAGAAGCACCCCCAGGTAACAAGTGATCACGAGGTCAGAACACACTACATGAGGGGTCTTGAGGCCAGATAAAGGAGACAAATGACAAGGACAAATCATCATAATTTGTGTCTAAAGCCGTTTAGCAGAGGATGAGAGGAAGGAGAAGTAGGTGTTGGGGTGGCAATGCTGGCTTCCTGTTCTGTGCTGTTTTATTAAGCTCCCGAATTCCAAAGGTTAATGGTAGAAACTGAGGCATAGTTCTGTTTTCTGAGCAGTGTGAGAACTGACTTGGGTCAGAGTCTCTGGGAAACAATACACCAAGGAGCAGAGTGGTGTCCAATGGCTTTGTGCTGGCTCAGATTTGATGAAGAACAAACGGAAACTAGAAAATTCTGAATCCCAGTGATCAGCTCTAATCCCAGGAGGACTGACTGGATGTCACCCAGACATTGTCTTGTCTTGTCTCAGTGGGTCAGTCAGCTTTGGGCCAACACAACCCAAAGCTTTCCTAAGCCACCTCCATAGACTGAGCCTGGTGATTTGTCATTGCTTGTCTCTTAGTCAGCATCAGTCAGCACCAGCCTGGACACCTGGATGCCATCTTGTCCTTAACTTCTCAAGAAAAGCCCACTGCCAGCTCAATTCCTGTGCTAGTTTTTTTGCTTCCCAATGGAAAGATGATTTAAACCTGGGTCAGACTAACCAACCTTGGCAAGCGTGGATTAAAGACCCTCTGGAACCCAACTGCGATTGAATGGGACAAAACAGGAAGGACCACGTCCAATGTCCACCACCCCACCTCTCTCTCCTCACAATCATGGGCACCCTCTGCCTATAAACAGGAAGCAGTAAATGTCAGGAGTGAAGACTCCAGGCCAGTCCCAGCAGCCTCGGACTCTACCAAAAGACAGATAAAAACAAGAGGCCCCCACAAAGATGAGGTGACTGATGGTGCTCACAAGGCAGACAGTAGGTACAGAGCAGACCTTGGAACCAAGAAGGCTTTGGCTCAAATCTGGCCTTAGACATGAGCTAGCTGTAGGGCAAGTCGCCATATGTGTGCCTCAGTTTCCTCTTACAGAAAATGGGGATAACAATAGCATCTCTTTCACAGGGTGTTGTGAGGATCAAATGTGATGATGGGTAAGCTACTGTTGTTTTTATTAATAAGAAAGTGACCTAGTCAGAATGAAATTGTGTGGGGTCAATTAGCACTTATGTCAGTGATGCCCAGTTTTGGTTTTGACTAACCTCAAACCTCAGGGTTTCTGCAATTATTTCATAGACTCACAGAATCCCGGAGTTGATGGAATTGGACAGGTTGACTAGTCCATCCACCCAGAGCAGGGGTTTCCTGTATAGAATCCTTAACAAGTGGTCGTTCAGCCACGCCCTCCCATGGGGCCTCATCACTGCTGCTGTTCTCTCTCCCAAGTGGATCACCATCTCTGGCTGTAGGACCTTAATGAGTGCCAAGAGAGCTCCTGCAGCCTACTGCAGCCACCTCACCACGCCAGCTTCCAGCTTCCTGACATGCTGACACCCGCTTCCCTCCTGCTGGCCATTTATCGCACTAGAATGGTAAAGAAATTGGTGATCTCAGTACTTCTGCAAAGGAAGTGACTGACCCTATATGCATCGTCTCCTCCTATTAGAATGCACCAGACAGTACCATTCATTTGTATTTGCATCTCCCGAACACAACACTGTGCCCAGAACATGGTAAGCTATTAAGAAATCCTTGTTTTAATCATTCATTCATTCACTCAGACTTTGCTCTACAAGCTCCAGGGGGCTTAAACTTCCCATAACTTTCCAAGACAGTCCAGTCTACTTCTGAAATTTGGGGGAATTCTTGAAACTTTTCTCTCCCAATTGAGATAAAACCTGACTCTCTGCAAACTTTGTTGACAGCTCCTCATCCTTCTTTGGGGACCAAAAAGAGCATGTGTAATCCCTCTTCCACATGGTAGTCTTGGGAAGGGTTGAAGGCATCTATCACGTGCCCCTGGATCTCTTTTCTAGCTTAAACTCCACATACTCTGTAAGTTATTAAAAACACGGCTTGTCATTGAGGTCCTTGATCGTCCTGAATGCCCTGCTCTGTGACCAGCACATAGATGATTGTGTCCAAGACCTCCCTAAATGTGGCATCTGGAAGGGAAGCCAGTAAGGCAGATACAGTCTGAGCAGGGCAGAGTCAGATGGGACCATCGCCACCTGAGTCCTAGACAAGAGGCTGCTACTGGGAGCAGCCTAAGGTTGCCCCAGTGTCTTTGCCGGCTGTCACATGTCACATCGTCCCCTCCTGGTGACCCTGGAGTCCATTGAAGCCCCAGGCCAACTGCTTCCTAATCATACCTTCCTTGTCCTGTATTCATGTTGCTGATTTTGGCTCCAAAAGTTATCAGATAATTACAAGAACAAAACTAGATTTAATTCAATTTAATGTTCAAAAGAATACATGTAAGAATATTTGGATTAGGATTGCATAAAACACATTCAAATGGACAGCAGAGTGTTACCAGTCCCCGAAGGCCGAGCATCCCCAAAGGATGGGCTTGGAAGGGACTTCGATGGAGATATTACAGTGCTCACGCTCTCTTCAATCTCAGCCATTTCCTAAATTATAAACCAATCATTTCTCTGCCTGGGTACAGGATGACATGTCACTGTCTTAAAAAAACCCTATTTATTAAGAACCTTTATGAGTATACAATGTAGTGTCAGCAGCCAAACCACTCTCTTCTTTGCACCATGTTTTTCTTGCCCTCTCCCATTTCTATGCCCAGAATAGACCTGGCCATTTCTGACTCTGTTATTTGTAGATTCAAAAAGGTTTGAAAGAGGGAAGGGAACTCAGAGGTCAGAGGCCAATCCCTTCTTTTTAGAGAAGACAAACTGAGGCCCAAAGAGAGTAGATGACTTGTCCAAGATCACACAGACAGTCAGAGACACAGCTGTGATCTGGACCTCAGTGCTCTGGCCCCAGTGTTGTTCTACACCACGGTACCTGCCTGTCCTTCGAGACTCTACACAGAAACCACCTCTTGAGAAAGCTTTCTTTGTCATCCCCAACTGCTGAGGACTCCCATTCAGCAAATGTCATCGGGCTCCTTCATATTTCTCAGCACACTTTTCTTGGACCACTCATTAACAGTAATCTCCTCTTCCCTGGTAGTTCTGTGATTCAGGCACATGTCTTATTTCCCTCCCATTAGACTCTAAGCTCCTTTATCTATTTATTTCTCTCTAGTCTAGTTCCAGACCAGAGAATCCTTGCCTTTGTATTTTTAGAGGTTCAAACATTATTGCTAGTGTGACCTAGCCATCTGTCAACCTGGTTTATTAATGTTTCTTAAGGTAAAGGAAGAATTCTTAGAGAAAGAAAATCCAAAGGGGAGGGTCATCATTATTTGAAGTTGATACCAGAGATAACTAGGTTGTTATTTTGAGTTCCCCAGATCATAGAGGTGGAATATGGCTAGTCATTAGATTTATGGAACAAGCAATTCCAAGGATTCTAATTTTGTTAATAGAAACACAAAAGCCTAGGAAAGTCATTGCTATGCCCCAAATACCTTCTTTTTCTCTCTTGCCTGGACATTTCCATCTGAGATGCACTCAGGTCAGTGATGATACAATGAACTGCTATTATAAGTCCATTGAGACCAAGATTATGCACTTTGATGTATTGACTAATCAATCAATAAGCATTCATTAAGCACTTACTGTGTGCGGAGGTTTGCTATAGCATAGAAATGCTCAGTAGCAGACTTTTTTTCTCTAGGCAACATTTTAAAGTAGGAAAAGTTTGCGTTTTGGGTGGTTCTCCACACATCAGCACCATTGCCAGGGGGAGCCTGGAATCTGGAGGAAGGAACTGGGCCAGTTCTATGGTAAGGGCTACTCAGGGCTATGTTGTGTTGTTCTATGCCAGGCTGTTGTGCATACTGGAGGAAATGAAGAAGGTAGAAGGTATACAGACCACTGTCCTGGTGCTCTGGGGTAGCTTTAGTGACCTGCAGACAGTGCCTAAGATCCATGTAAACCTCCATGGTTTTGGAAGAGCATGGTAAAATGATCTAGAATCCTGGGAACCTTCCATGATATGGGAGATTTCTTTTTTTTTTTTTTTTTGGTTAGGTAATGGGGTTAAGTGACTTGCCCAGGGTCACACAGCTAGTAAGTGTCAAGTGTCTGAGGGTGGATTTGAACTCACATCCTCCTGACTCCAGGGCTGCTTCTCTATCCATTGCGCCACCTAGCTGCCCCCAGGAGTTTTTTCTAATGCTCAGAAAGGAAGCTAGGGGAGCTGAGTATTATGTCTGTTCCCCTTCCACATAGGGGTCTTGGGGTCTCTGGCTAATCATCGGACCTCCCTGCTGAGGCAGCAGCTTTCTTATGTAGGTGAGCATGTGGCAGTACTAATAAGGCCATCCTGGGAGAGCACATGGTATGGCTGATGAAGCAACTCTTTGGCAGCCTGACAGATCCATCTCTCCAGACATCACATCATCCTCTGCCATCTCAGGATCACAATGTCCTCATAGGAGACCAAAGATCCTGCTAGAGGACCCTTCCTCTAATTGGAAAGAGACCCAATGATCCTCCACAGGGTGCCTTGGTCTATCCCCTTTTCACTATTTTCTCTTCATGGGATGATAGGATTTAGAACTATACAGGCCAGTAGGGGACATCTAGTCTAACTCCCACATTGTACAGATGAGGAAACTGATGACCAGAGAGGTAAGTATCTCACCTTATTGTAGTCCCAGATAAAAACTGTCCTATGTTCTTTTTCCTATTCCAGCTAAGCTGATAAAACCATGTTATAATGGTTGAATGCATTACTTTCCCCAAGGTAGCATACTTGCATATTAACAGGAGCCTTCCAGAGATAATGATTCATCTAAATGTGTGACTCTACTCATGTTAATTTCAGGAACTTTGGGATGATACTTGAAGACTTTTCTCCCAGCATTTCAATCTCCAGACACATGGTTTCCACATTTGCCCTTGTCTAAGACTGGCCTTGATCTTGGCTCTCCACAGAGCTTGGTTGCCAAACCAAAAATGATGAGTTTTCTGGCCTCTAAAAGCTTTTTCTTTTTTGGGACAATTACTGTCTTCATTAGCGGAGGCTCCACAAATTTGTTTAATGGCTTTAAAGAGTCAAAAAGGTTGTGATACCAGTCAATGTGATCCTTTTATTAAAAGGAGAGTATGATACTTAGAATGGAGTATAGCGTGATCTTAAGGAAATCTTGTTCACTTCTGAGACCTTGTGCTCTTTACACGATGAGAAAGAATCCCAAACTTCCCAAACCTTTCCTAAGCAATTAGAGTACCCTGAAAAAAGAGGGATGCAGGCAGAGCAGAACCACGGACAGTTCCTATGGGGCACCCTCTCTTTCAGCCAGCAAACCACGGGATCTGGGTCTTCTTACCAGTTGACTGAGAAGAAAAATGCATCAATGTGGGACTGAAGATGAACTCAGTTGTGGTAGCAGCTAAAACATTGAGAGGAAAGATTTTGAATTTGAAAGTTCTAGAAGTATGAATCACACCAATGTACACCATGATTTATTATCATCATTATCACCTTACCCCATAGCACACTCAAAGCCTAGCAGGAAAATGATGGCCTAAACATTTCAAGACATGCCTCCATGCATTGCTTGGAAAAAGAGGCTGATGGCTCGACTAGTTTCCAAGTGAGGGAAGTTACACCAATGAATAACTCTTAATTCAATTCAATCCATCACTGGCTTATCATTTATTCAGTGCCTATTGTGAGGTCCTGGGCTAGATGAACTGAATTGAATTGAACTGAGAGCTGGGGATACAGAGGCAAAAACAAGATAGTTTCTGACCTTAAAGAACTCAAGTTATATAATCATGGCTAATAATAGCTAAGAGTGGTGTCCTGCTTCATAAGGCTTGAGAAAGTTTTACATACCTTTTCTCATGTGAACTCATTTACACATATCTCATTGTTCTACACTGGGGCATGGCATATGGCAAGATAAACAAGTATAGGTAAATTGGGAGTGTTTTTGGAGAGAGTTCAGGGTAGGCTTCACAAAAGAGATGGTACCTGAGCTGCGCCACAAAGAAAGGCAAAGATTCTGAGAAGAAGAAGCAAAGTCGTGAATGAACAACACTGAGATGGAAACGCGATGTTGAAATAAGGAAACAGTAAATACTACAAACAATCTTGGCTGATGTGTAGCCATCATATAGGGCAGCAACAAGGCTGCCAGCATAGGCTGGAGCCAGACTGTGGGGGGCTGTAAGTGCCAAACAATGGAGTTTGGAATCTGTCTGAGAGCCAACAGAGAAGACCTGAAGGTTTCTTAGCAGGGGAGACGAATGGCTGGACTTGGACCTTAGAAAGACGATTAGGTAACTACAAGGGATGGATTGGTTAGGAAGACACTATGGGTGTCCTTGCAGTAGCCCAGGTGAGGGATGGTAAGGGTCTGAACAAGGGAAGAGGCTGCCAAGTGGAGAGAAATAGACAGATGTGAGAAATGAGGTGGGGATAGAACTGACTTGCTTTTGAGACTGATTGGACATGAGAGTTAAGGACGAGGGAAGGGACAAGGAAAGGGATGGGGGTGATTCCAGCGGGAGGAGCCTAGGTGACAGGGAGGTTTGTACATCCTCAAAAGAAAAGAAACGGGGAACTTGGAAGATCATCCAGTGGTAAGGCAGAGGAAAATAATTCCCTTTCTGATACATCGAGTTGGAGCCGCTGACAGCATGAACAGGTGGAGCTGTCCAAGAGAAAGTGGTTAATGCAGGGACAGAGCTCAGGAGGAAGGCCAGAGCAGAGCTGAGAGGTTTCTGAACAGAGACGGCGACTGACCCCCCAGGAACTGGTGAGATTACTGAGAAACAGACGAGGGCGGAGAAGGGGCAGAAGAACCAAGGCATCCTCTAGAAAACATCCCTGTTTCACATATGATGGAGCTGGGTGAGATGCTTCATTCCACTAATCTTTCTTATCAACACCTTGCTAGGTGTCTGGCGTGTCCTGGGAAAGGGGGAATGTGCCCTGGGAGAGCAGCCCTGAGGGAGGCATTGCACCGAGCTATTTATCCCATCTGTTAACATTCATCTAATTCTGTATAACTTCAATTGAACCTGTGATTTCACTGCTGCGGGAACTCCCTCCCCTTTTGCTGGTAGCTTATCTAGAACCCAGCTGTCTGGAATACCAGGTCCTGAAGGACAGGATTTGTTTTGTTTCTTGTCTTTGTCTCTAGCCCCTAGCACAGGGAAGGCCTTGTCCTTTTTTGGGGCAGGCGGAGGGGTGGAATGGAGGCCAAACAAAACCTGTGATTTCCTCAGAGCCTCCTTTACCCACGGAAGCCAGCTCCATCTCTGTAGATGGCAGTCTTAGGGAGGTGCCAAGTGACTTGCCCAGGGTCATATAGTCAGTCTGGATCAGAGATGGGGCTTGAACCTGTCTTCCTGATTCTGAGGTTGGCCCTTTATCCATTATGCCAGGCTGTATCTCACATAGTCAGGGCTTAATACATTTTTGCTGGAGTTTGTGGAATATGCATCTAACTACACACCTTGGCACCACCGGTCTTGACAACATTTGAATTTCTGTGCTTAAAAAGCACCTTATGTAATGCTCTCGACTGAGCTTTCCAACAGTTTCATGAGGTAGCAACAACTGGTATTGTTATCCCCATCTTCAAGATGAGGAAACTGAGGCTCGAGGGAGCACCGATGACTTCCATCAGATCACGCAGCCAGTGCAAAAGGTAGTGTTTAAACCCAAGTATTTAAACTGAATTCAGGTCAAGCAGTTTACCTGCCAAACTGCGTGCTTTCTCTGAACATGAACGAGGTGATGGCAGAACCTGGTCACTGTCACCCCCGAATTAGTCTGTGAATCAAAGAAGTTTCCAGAAGTAGAGAAATAAGCAAAGCAGAATACTCATGCTAGGGAGTTGGGCTGGGGGCGTCCCTTGTGGGCTCATAGCTCTCACCCTGGCTGTACCTTGAACACTCTTGGAGTGAAAGAATCCCCCAGAAGCTGGGCGATGTGGAGGCCTCATTTATCACTGTCAGGCTATAAGGCTTCCAAAGGGAAGGCCCAGAAGGGTCATGGCCCTTTCCTCTCCATCTGCTCTCTGTTCCTGAGTCTTGGTGGAGATGTGACTCAGTGTGGGTAGACGGCGTATGAGGGGCTGGGGGACCGGAGGGAAGAAGCTCTCCACCACCAGAAGAGTCTCAGAGGCATTAAGTCTGGTGGATACCTGGGCTAGAATCTCTTCACACACACCCCGAGAAGCAAGCCCCCAGCTCTGTTGGAAGGCTTCCAGGGAGAGCTCCTGACCTCTGGCAGCCCTTCTGCCCTCCCCACCTGGAGAGCTCGAGCTGCTGGGAGATCCTTAACATCAAGGTGAAATCAGCCTCTTTTGTCTTCCTACCAACACAACAGGGGCAGTGACTACCCCAGATGCAGTAGGAGAAACAGGATTGTTGTGCACAATTTCCTCGACCTTTCACAGGCTCCAGGCTCATCTGAATCTGTCTCTCTCTGTCTCGGTGATGTTGCCCATGCATATTCAGCATGGCTTCCTTCTGGTAGAGAGCTGTGGCCTCCTGAGCATTATAATCTAGTAAATACCTTTTCCATATTCATCCCAATCATACCTGTCTGCAGATTACTTGAAGTCCTCGCCGGAGACTTGAATGCTTGAGTGGCTCTGGGCAGTCTCTGGAGAGGCGAATGGAAGCCCTTGCTATCTGCTCCTCACAGGGGATCCGCATTCTCCCATGAATCTTCCCCAGAGGTTCCACCTGACCTGCTAGAAGCCTTCCTGCATGTGTCATCATGTTTTATAGGCATCCATGCAGTATATGGGCCCTCCATGAACAGGAAGAGGAAAGTCCATGCGCAGTCTGGCATCTGACTGGCCCCCATCATTTCCTGGATGGGATCTTACTATATTACTAGCATATGGCCCTTTGCTGGAATCAGGCCACAGTGCCCCATTGCCCTTTGGGTCAAGCTCAACTGTCTTCTTTGGGTATTGCTTCTGCTCAGTGTTTGAACTAATTTTCTGGGTTCCATCCACATTGTTGGTACACCATCAATACACACAGTTGTGGGTGAGGCCAAGATTGTAAGACTAACATCTTGCAGAGGTCAGGAAGCTTTCTTCTGCTCCCAATCCACACCTTAGCTAGCCATTTTATGACTTCATGGTGACAGCTGCTGGCCACATGCACAAGAGCGTTTTAAAGGATCAGACACTTGAGGAACAAATCAACACAGCTCAACACGTCTAAAGTAGGTTTGCAGGAAACTTTAAGGCTTGAAAAATACCTTATACATGTGAGATAATCCAGGTAAGGGGGTCACAGTGGTCTTGCCACCTGAAGTGACTTGGGCTCAAGGCTGACCTTTTTACTGATGAAGGAGAGAGTTCTGCTATGTGCCCAGGGACTGGTGCAGAAGGAGCTTCTTGGGGTCATTTGGCTTTCCTAATCCTCTACCACATGCACCCCAGGAAGTCAGGATGCCCACACAGCATCACATCGGGCCAGACCCGGGCAAAGCCCCAAGGTCGTCCCACCCACCACATCTCTCCAACCAATCCTTCTATTCTCCCCCTTACATTGGCAGTCACAAATAAACCAAATCACCTCAACGCTTTCATGACAGATACTGGCTTATCCTGCTAGAGGCTTTCCCTACCACTCTTTCAGAAGATGCCATGTAGGAAATATTTGAATAGAAGGAATGAATCTCAAATGGTAGAATTCTATTTCTTGTGATCTGAAGGTCAGGGGGTTATTTAGGAACGAGAGGAGGAATGGAGGAGAAGGCGTAGACAACCTACAGCCAGTTCAGTTATCGGGCAGGCAGTAGGAATTTAGGGGGCCCTAGTTTTTCCCCAAACCTGCAGCTTAGAATTTAGTTATCAAGGAAGTTAAGCATCCTGCCTATTGCAGTTACTAGCTGCACCATCTCAAGAAAGTCACAGAACCTCTCTCAGATTCTGTTTTATCATCCGTAAAATGGGGAGAGGGTTACTAGGGTCACTGTGAGGTTCAAATAAGATCATATACAGGAGAGGCTTTGTAAATCAGGGCACGCTGTATATGCCTGTGGTTGATGTTAGGGAAGGTACTTACTGCTGTCCCCCCCGCCACACACACACAACTCTTCCTCTCCCATCTCCATGTCTTTGTACCACCTGCCCCCATGTCTGGCACCCCAACCCCCTCAGCTTTGACTCGGAGGGTCTCTAGTTTCCTACAAAGCTCAGCTGAAAAACAACCTCTTACATGAGGAGTTTCCAGACCCTGATGCCCCTTGTTCCCCAGCTCCTACCTCCACCCCCATCCTTGTTTTGAATCCCAACCATGTCACCTGCTACCTAGGTGACCCTGGACTCTGTTTCCTCCTTTATAAAATAAGAGGTTGGAATATATGGCCTCTTGGGCCCTGAGCATATGGTGCTAATGCCTCATGTCTCCTTGTCATAGACAATTTTGAAAACCACTAGACCGTCCTTCGGCCTGCCTAGGCCTACAGAAGCGTGGCCACTTTAAAATACATGTATCTATCTTAGTCCTTCTGTGGACGACCTCAGCCCGTGACGCAGAACCAGGAAGAAAGGGGCAGAGCCGTCCCCAAGCGGTGACTGTCCATCATTTCCACCCCCCAGCATCCGCTCTCAGTCAAAATGCTTCCCTCCCTGCAAGCCATCCACTGTAAAGGGAACAAAGCCAGGCCAAGAGGACAGGACCCCAGGACCAATCAATACAGCCAAAACTGAAAGTAACAAGGTCTGCCCTGCTCGCCTTCTCATCAGCCCCACGTGGTTCAGGGCCAACGAAGCAGAGACAGAACAGGCCACCTTTCTGCTGGGCTCCTTTGGTCAGCCGCGGCCTTGCCTGACCTTCCTCTGACAGTCTAGATGAAGACAAACGGAATCTGGGAAGGGGGCTCTGCTTTCGATCACCTAGGATGCCCAGGGTGAGCCAAGCCTTAAAGGAGGGATGCTGGGAAGGCATCTCCATATCTCAGGGCAGATCCACCGATGTGCATGTGTCCTCTCGGGACTCAGGTCCTCTGACTCCAAGACTCTTTCCACTATACCAGTGTGTTAATATCCAAGACCTGTGGGACTCAGAGGGACCTCCGGGGGTCACTGTGCCTGCCCTGACCCCTCCGGGGGCTAGGGGTTAGCTCACTCTTTCATAAGGAGATCTGCTCCGGCACCACATCAGCCACATTTATGTATTTGTTTGTTTATCATTCTCATGGCCGGGAAGTTCTTGGCCCAAATCCCACCTATGTAATTCACCAAGTACTTATGAAATATAACCCCCTAGAAAAAGCAATATAATCCCCTATATGGAAGGCACTGGCGATACAAGGAGGATGTAAGACACAGTCACTGTCCTCAGGAAGCTGACCATCTTAACAAGAGTACTAAGACATGAACACCAGGACCACAGGTGCAGGGCTGGGCACGAAAAGTCCACAGAGCAATCCAGACAAGATTGGGCGACATCTGGGTCAGGAGAGAACCACGGGCCTCCCCCGACCGCCAAAGCTTGGGGAGATGAGGACAAGTATCCCAAAGGAAGAGAGACCGGAGTGGGGCCAAGAGGGTGAGAAGGAATGGAGGTGAGCAGAAAGGGGGGGCTGCCCACCGTGGCTTCCCCCACTTCAGGTTCCTCACTCAGACTCATTCTTTTCCCAAGTCCTTGTCCCAGGATCCCAGGATGCTTGTCCTTCCCATCACGAATCTCCCCTTGCATCCTAGCAATGGGCCCCAAGGAGGAGAATCCTAGATCTGGAAGATGTCCCCCCTGGGGCCTTGCCTCCTCAAACAGAGGACAAAGCAGGACTAGTTTGATAGCAATGACAGTCCACTCCCCACTCCCATAGCTACAGTGACCATGACGACTGATACTGCTGCTTTTATCTTGAATGACAACCGGGGACCTCAGCATCCTGTACAAAGAGGTAGTGAGTCTCAGATGTAGTCAGATCAATCAACCAACCAATGAGCATTTATTAACTGCCTACCATAGGGCAGACCCTAGGGATAGAAAACCAGAAATAAAACATTCCTGCTTTTATGGGGCTTGTGTTTTACTTGGAGTAAGGAAGTCCTGAGTTCAAATCCTGTCTCAAATACTAACTAGATGTAGGACCCTGCGCAAGTCACTTAACGTCTCATTTTCCTTCTCTGTGAAACAAGCAGGTTGGACTTCATGGCTCCTAGGGTCCTTTCAGCTCTCAGGCTATGATCCTATTATGATCACTATGCAAATGTGTGTTTGTGTGTGTGTGTATGTGTGTGTGTGTGTCTTTTTTGTCTTTGTATCCCCAGGACCTAGTACATTGCCTGGTACATGGCTGAGGCTTAATGAATGTTTGCTGTTGAACTAAACTAAGCTCTTACTCAATGCCAGACCCTTTGCTGAGTGTAGAGACTAATGACCTCAAGCCTGCCCTTGCCCTCAGAGAGCTCAGATGCCCGCAGAGACGACGACAGATAAGGGGAACTGGGAAGCAGGAGTGGGGGAAGGCGGGATCCTTTGGAAATGGGGGCCACCAAGCGACCCATACACCTGAGTGTGGACAAGAGAAGGGGCAAGCTTGGCTGTCAGAGTCCGGGATGGTTCCAGGGACAGTCCAAGGTCCTTGGGGGCGGGGAGAGAAGGGGGACGGCTGGAATGGGAGCGGCTGCCATGGCTGGGGGCCCTGCTCAGTACAAGTCCTTAGAGCATCCGTTTGACTTTGGTCAACTCTCCTCTAGTCGGTTTCTAAGGAATTTTGGCTTGAGAAGGGCCCACCTAGCTTTCCTGCATATGGCTCAGCACTTCATTTTCTTCAGGCAAGGGGGAAGAATGGTGGGCCCCTTTCCCCAACATTTAGGGGAAGTGACAGGAACATGTGAGTTCCTTTTCTAGACTGGGGCTGCTTTCCCCAGTTCACGGCTGGCTGTCTCTGCTTAGCCACTTACGGGGGCACCCTCTGCCAACGGGATCCCACCCCTCCTAGATGCCTTAAACACTATAACTGAAATGATCTGGCTTTTCCTGGATGGCACAGGGAAATTATCTGGAATCTTCATTTGACAAATATTTTTAAACCTATTACATCCAGGGTACCATAGCCAGAGAGGGAGAATTATTTTATCAACTCCTCAAAAGTAATAATTTTTTTTTGCCTTTTTTTTTTTTAGGCAATTGGGGTTAAGTGACTTGCCCAGGGTCACACAGCTAGTAAGTGTCAAGTGTTTGGTCTGAGGCTGGATTTGAACTCAGGTCCTCCTGACTTCAGGGCTGGTGCTCTATCCACTGCACCACCTAGCTACCCCCTCAAAGGTAATAATTTTTAAAACTGGTGCAACTCTAATCATGGAGCCAAACAGGACATGGAGCCTTTGGGACATGGAACTGTCTTCCTGGGGCCTTTAATTAGCATTTTATTGTCAAAAGAAAGAAAACATGCTCTAGGAATATGAAAGTGATTTTCTCTTTAAAGGATCAGAAATCATTCTTTCATTTGATTCTAAAAATATTTTCTCACATTGCTTTGAAGTAAGATTTGATGTTGCTGGTTTCCAAATACCTAAGAGAACAAAAATTGGATTCTCTTCAGCAAATTTGAAGAAACTGTGGATTAGATTCAACACGAACCAGGCTGGAAAATCTTTGTCTCCTTAGCTGATTGCCTGGCCCAGAGGGCTACCCCTTCTCAGCCTTCTGTGGCCTTGAATCAACTCACAAAACAAATTCTTCAGGCAGCATTTCCTAGGAGAGAAATTTATTGTGTTGTGTGCCCAACCCTCCCTAAAAGACCTCGCTGACGTATGAACACACACAGCCCTGACTCCTCCAACCAACCAACCAACCCCGCCCCCCAGGTTGTCTTATTTTCCCAAGCTCACCATGTAACCCAAACCCCAATGAGTCAGCCATTTGGGAAGAAGTCTGCTCCTAGGTGCAGGAGTAGCTGAACTGAGTATATGCACACATGCGGCTTCCATGCAAAGGAGTTTTCTAATAAGAAATAGATGGTGACTATCTCTTATATTCAACTAGGGGCAGCTAGGTGGTGCCATAGTGCGTAGAGCACTGGACCTGGAGTCAAGAAGATTCCTCTTCCTGAGTTCAAATCTGGCCTCAGACACTTACAAGCTATCTGACCTTGGTCAAGTCACTTTACTCTGTTGGCCTCAGTTTCCTCATCTGTCAAATGAGCTGCAGAAGGAAAGGGCAAACCACTCCAGAATCTTCGCCAAGAAAACCCCAAATAGGGTCGTGAAGGGTCGGACACAGTGGAAATTACTGAACAACAGAAGTCTTCCCCAGCACATGTTTCTGAAAGACTAGGATGGACCATGGATGTGGACCTGGATTTGCAAACTCCTCCGCCCAGATGCCTCCCCTTCTCCGGCATCTCCTTGCTCCACTGGCAACCTGGCTGCTGAATGACTCTGCTCCCACCCTTTCTGCCATCAAGACAGAGCACAGAACACAGCGTGCTGTTTTTAGCTCTGCTGCGACTCGCTCATCCTTGCTGGACACGATTCTGCAGACTGCCCAGCCTCGGTGAATCAGCTCTTGGCTTATGTTGTCCAAGTAACCGACCGGTGTTCCTCTGCTGGCTTACATTTGGGATAATCCACGCAGATCTTTCTTCCTGTTTCATGGTGGTTTATGGAAGGAAGGATTTCCAGCCAACAGGACAGCTCATACATGCTCCAAATCATCATGGAGATGAGCAAACAACCCAGGGAGCTCCAGATAGTACAGTGGGGTCCACCAGCATGGAGCCATCTTGGCATCAGGGAGGAGCTGGGCAGCCAGTAGTCTGACCAATGTTAGAATGAGCAGCCCCGACCACTGGTCATTCATTTGGCCTTACCTGGGAGACCCTCTAGTGAAGGGGCATCCCCAACTACACCAAGGCAGCCCATTAACTGCTGGATGAGAAATTCTGTCCGGCCTTAAGCCCACCTCCCAGTGCATCTCAGTCTGCCCTCTGGGGCCAAGCAGAACAACGCTAATCCCCCTTCCTTAAGACAGACCTTCAAGCATTTGGACACAGCATATTCTGTGCCCAAGTCACCTCTTCCCCAGGCTAAACAGGCCCCATTATATCTGCCTAAGTCTTTTCTTCTCTAGGCTAAATATCCCCAATTCCTTCAAACAAAGCCAAGAACTCAAGGCAGTTCTAAACCCACTTCCTCAGCCAAGCCCTTAGGACATAACTGCTGTAAACGTTCAGCACCACATTTGAACTGAGTCCCACCATTGACATCCTGGCCTGGGTGACTGCTGAGTCACCTTGCCGTGGTTTATCACTTGATCTCTCTGATGCTCAGTCCTCTCCCCTCTAAAATGAAGAGGCTGCCCTTGCCTTTAATTCTGGGCTTCATGTTTCTGGGAGGACTGTGCTAAGACTGTGCTGAGAGGGCAATCAGTATGGTGAAGAGCCCTGGGCGGTTGGAGGCCTGGGGGTGCTGAGGCTGGAGAAGAAACAAAGCATCTCATGCACTGGATGGACTCTCTCTTGGAGAAGGGCTTAGGTTTGTCCTACTTGGCCCCAGGGGGAAGAATCAGGAGCAGGGGACCAGCAGGTGTCCTTAGAAAAGGATAGAGTGAATCACAAAAGAAACAATTTCCTATTAATTAGAGGTGTTCTCCAGTGGACAGACTCCATGACTTCCTAAGTTCTCCAGACCTTGCTAGACCTGACATTCTTGGATCCCATATGCCACAAGCTGCCTCCTGGAGAGTCAGGCAAGTGACCACCCAACTGGCCAATGTAAAGGAGAGCCCCCGATCTCAGCCCATTTGTCCTTGGAGGAACACCTGAGCCCTGAGACTACAAGGTGTCATGGCCAGCATGCCTCACTTCCAGAAAACCAAGTTCCCAATGCTTGGGTTCCAGCAGAATCCAACCCTTTCCTGCAGGAACAATGGGGTCACCACCAGAAAAAAATGACACAGACCTGGAAAATGGAAACCCAACAACCCCCCATCAGAACAGCTGTCCTTGACTGAACAAATGATGCGTCTGTGTTGAAGCATCTCAGACAAATTTACAGGCTGCTCAGACCCAGGGAGGAACCTAGCAGTGGGGAGGAATCTCAAGGACCTGCTTCGGCCCCAGTTGCTGAGGGTACCCACTCTCCCTCAGCCTGGGCCAAGGGGCAGAGCTGCTCTCCACCCTCTCGATCCCAGCCCAACCACACTGTTCACTATAACCATCCACTACCTCCACTCTGACCCCCATCCCCGCAAACCCAGGATAACAGTTTGCTGTGACTGTCCCAGCCTTCTCCAGTGGGTGAGCATCTTCATTTACTGTGAGCCTTTCTGGGAATTTAAACTCCAGGACCCCTAGGGCAGCCTGGCTCGGTCCTGCATAAAATGGAAACTAAAAATATATAATCCCTAATAAGGACGAGATTTCAATTTCAGAAAACGAGGAATCACAAGCCTGCTGCTAGGCTGACGCACCAGTGATAATCGTTAGTTACCAAACAACCACTGCCCCTCCATCACCCCCACCTGCTGCTGCTTTTTCTTCTCAATCCTGGCAGGCAGTGGGGCCTCTCTGAGTGAAGTCTCTAATGAGGGGCTGCTGTAGATGACCGAGATGACCGCCAGCAGCTCAGACAGGTGACGACAGAAAGTCTTAGAAAGAAAAGCAGCTGCTTACAAAATATGCCAGGTCACAGCCGAGCTACCCACGGCTCCTGTCTGAGAGGGCCCTTGCCTGGAAATAAAGGGAGCACCAAGGTCCCATCGAGCTGCAATCACTTGTAAATTCCAAGTCATCTGCCAAGGTGACCCAATAGTGAATACATCTGAAGAGGAAACTGGCAGCGAGCTGGAGCCATTGGAACCCTGGGTAGGGACATGAGGCTGCATCTCTGACATCAAGGCCAGTCCTGGGAACAAGAGGCTTCATGTCTGACATTAGAGCCGGTCCTGGGGACATGGGGCTGCCCCTTTGACCTCAGGGCCAGTCCTGAGGACGTGAGGTTGCGTCTCTGACATCAGGGTCAGTCCTGGGTTGTGCCTGGGATAAGCAGGGAGCCTCAGTAGTATCTGGCTGCAAGGGAACAGTTTTCTAGCCAAACCCACTCTGCCTAGATCGTCGGTTCACTCCTAGCAGACTTGGAAACTGGGGGCTCCCATCAGCACAATCCCCAGTTCTGGAATTATGGAGAAGTCAAAGGATCCTCAAGCTAGAGGTGGAAGGAAGCTCAGAGCAGCTCCCCCCCTCACTTAACAGAATAGGAAACTGAGGCCTGAGTGATTTGCCTGTGGTCATCAGTCCCAGGAGTGAGTCCTCTCCCATCTGTATAAGGGCCAACTCTTTCCAAATTCTCAGGACATGACTTGCCCTCTCGGGATGGTGGGCCAGAAAATCTCTGTTTCTCCAGGGGGAGACAGCCAGAAGACAGAGTGTGATCACCCTGCGAGGTGGAGATTTAAAAGACAAGGCCTTAAGGAACATTCTAGAAGAGATGTCTCTGAGTGATGCTTCTAGCTCAGTCTTCAGCCCAGCCCCCACCTCCCCAGCTCCTGAGGCTGTCTATCCACACCAGTCAGTGTGAAAGGCTTCTGGGGGGTGAGAAAGGGGGACTGCCTTATATCTATGTACCCGGGAACTGGAAATGCCAGCAACTGTGGTGAGGCAGGAAATAGCTGTTAGCAAGATTAACCTCAGAAATTAAGAGCTCCAAGGATCATCAGCAGCAGACAGAGAGGCTGGGTAATCTAAAACAACCAACCATTGTCTCAAACACCCACATTAATTGAGACAATAAATCAGTTCCCATAGGGTGCAAGATAGAGAATTAAGCCACAGAAACCACTGCCTGGCCGCAAAGACTAGCACAACAGTATAGAAAAGAAAGAAACCCCAGCCCAATGAAGTCTGGATAGCTAGAAGGACCACTCTGAAAGTATTAGACTAAGATTAGGAGATTCAGTGGATAGGGCACCGGGCCTGGAATCAGGAAGACCTGAGTTCAAATCTGGCCTCACACACTTACTAACTGCATGACCCTGGGCAAGTCACTTAACCCCTGTTTGCCTCAGTTTCCTCTTCTCTAAAATGAGCTGGAGAAGGAAATGGCAAACCACTCCAGTGTCTCTGCCAAGTAGATGGTGTGGCCCATGGGGTCTCGAAGAGTTGGTCGTGACAAAACAACAATGAGAAGTTGAAGGGCAGTGAATGTTCATGAAAGGGTCGGATCAGTAACACAATGATTTATAATCAAGAGAGCAGATTAAGTAAACACATCTAAGGTAACATCGAGCAAAACATCAAGGAGTTTCTTCTTAGGACCAAACAAAACCACACTCAGATTTATACGGAAACACAAACAGGAGGAAAACATCAATCTTGGGGGAAAAGTTGACAAAGATGATCTGGTGGTTTGAGACATGTTAAGAAGTCACTACTGTCAACTTAATGTGGTGCTTGGCCTAGACTGAGAATAAAGACCAATAGAAGAGACTAGAGGTCTCCAAGGGACAGCAAAGTTCACAAAAATCAGTAAATACTAGTGAAAGAATTCACTGTTGGACACATAGAAACTGGTAGGCAATATGGTGGAAAGTCCCCCTCCTCACAGATCCCTGTCAGTTCCATTTGGATGAAGGACTTAAAACATTGTTTAAAAGGCTATCAAAGGCAGGAGTAGGTATTTTTCTCAGTTGCGGAGGAGAGATGGCTTTTGATCTATTAAACAAAATAAATTATTGGAAAAAACAAGATGTGTTTAATTACAGAAATATCAAAAATCCCCATGCAACAAAAGTGAGAGAAGCAAAATAGCATAACAACAAAAAGAATGGATCTGACCACGAAGACCCAGAAAGAACTGTTTAAAATTCGCACGGGCAACCCCCAGTCCTCGGCTGAGAAATGGTGAAAGTATATGAACAAACTGTTCCATGAGAGCCAAAGAAATAAAAATTTAAAAAAACTTTGAGGCACCACCTTGTCCCCATCTAATTACTGCCAATGGCAAAGTAATTAGAAGCAAGAAACGCAATAAGAGCACCCACTTCCCAGGGTTGTTGTGAGCACCACACATGCAAAGCACTTGGCCAACCTTAAAAGCACTCTGTGAATTCTAATTCTGATCATACTTATTGCTGCCAGGGCAGGGTGCTGGAGAAATAGGCACACTCAGTCATTGCTGGTGGAATTGCAAGCCTATAGAATTTTTTGGGGGGGAGAGTAATCTGACAGTACTCAGCAAAATTATAAAAAAAAATCATACTTTTGACCCAATGATTCCATTGTTGGAAATACTCAATAAATTTTTTATAAGGCTATTTGATCCAAGATTTGTATAGATGTATTATTTGTAATTGAAGAAAAGACAAAATGTCCAATAAGAGTAACAGATAAATAAACTGGAGTACACGAAGGTGGTGGAATGCTAATTCAATTAAGATTCATAAGCGTGCAGAATATAGAGAACTCTAGAAAGACCTCTATGAAATAATGCACGAGAGAGAAGGCTGAGACAGAAGAATGGGGTGCCCACACCCATGGGTTGTATCAAAAAGAAGAAGAATGAAAGGGAAACAATAAAGCCCGATGGAGAAAGAGCTGGAGGAGTGCATGACAACTCATGGTGGCCTTTTGCGTACAGAGATAAATGCATTTAAGCATAAAGAGTTGCCAAGCTTGTTAATTGGTTATTTATAATAATCTCTCTTTTAAAAAAATCGGGTTGGTACCAGATTATGGGGGGGCTGTAAAGGTCAGGTTACAGACTCCGACCCTCTGTCTGTTGGCAGTAAGGGGCCATGGAAGGGTTCTGGCCACAGGCCTGACCTGAGCAGATTCTGTGGCCAAAGGGCCTGGGCCATACAGGACAGCTCCTTCATCGCCTTTCCAGGCTGCCCCATGGGATGCTTCTCTTCCTGGGAGAAGGCGTTTGGGGGGGAGGATGGGAGGAGCATATTGTTGACATCACTGGGGATGCTCATTGAGGCAGATGCCATGCCCCCGTTAGACAGGGACTCCCATGGGACACTTGTCAGAGTTAGCAGAGTAAAATGAATCTTCTCCAGACACAAATGATAGGTTTTGGCTTACTGGTCACCACAAAAGCCCAGCGATGGGTCCATTATTAGTGAATAGCATTAGAAACCATCTTATTTCCTGTTGATCTCAGGTCAACAATCTCTTTACCCCACCCCCAGCAACCAGTAACCAGAACTGGGGAGGGGGCACTCGCCCTAGATGCCTCATAACCTTTGAGAGGTCAAAGCAGCATCAATGCTGGGGAAGCCTCTTCCCCTCTGTGGACCTCAGTTTCCTCCTCTGTAAAATTAAAAGGCTGGACTTGAGGGCTTCCAAGGTGGCGTCCATCTCTCAGTTGATGAGCCTCACAAGGTCAACACTGAGCCTTGGAGGGGTCAGTCAAATGGATGAAACGACATCTCTCGCTCCTACTTTACAGGGCTGTGGACTGGAGGTCAGGGATGGATGAGGGCCCAGATCTTCCTGGGCTCAGTCCTCCTGGGCAGATGGGCCTTTTCCCTGGTTTCCTTTCTTTCTTCCCTATTTTCCCACCTGAGATCCCAATGACATCAGAGCCTTCCATTTCCTAGCTTAGCAGTCTCACCTGGGCCCAGAGAAAAGAAAGGTGTGAATGATGAATGACTAGGAAAGGGTCATGGTAGAGGAAGAGGTGGAACCCTGTTGGCTGGCAGACTTTGCCTTTCCTGATGGTGGCCAGAGCAGGAGGAGCAGGAGCAGGCATGGAGGCTGGACACTGGCCAGAGCAACAGTCCCTAGCTTTTCAGGGTTTTCATGACTTCAGCGATGCCCAGGTAGACACAGAACACAGAAGAATGTGGTCTAGTACCAGCTTAGGATGTCCATTGTCTTCAGGATGCCAAATCACACGCTGAGTTCTTAAAACCTTATTTTCATCTTGAAGAACTGGCCAGATCCAATATGTTTTCATTTCACTGATGTTTCCTAACCTCAAAGCAGAGTTCAGGGAGCCTTCTTGATCCCACTGACTGGGGGGCTGCCCTTTAATAGATGCTTTTCTAGATAATAAAAATACAGTAAAATATTAACTGCATTGGGTAACCCAGGATTAACAATATGGCTTCTCTTCCTTTGGACACATTTTATGCTTAGTTATATATGAATGCCTTGTTTCTCCTTATAAAATGCAAACCTCCTGAGGGCAGGTATCATGTCATATTGACTCTTTTCCCACTGTCTAGCACCGAGAATGCTGAATGAATGAATGAATGAATGAATGAGAATGTACTAGGTGCCAAGCAAAGACAAAGCAGTCTGGGTCTTCACAGGGCTTGCATTCTACTGTGGAATGTACCCAGTACACGGATCAGTAAACGCAAAATCACATAAAGTAATGACAAGGTGGAGTGGGGAGGGGGAAGAAATTCAGTGTATTAGGGTTTGGGGCTATGGTTACACAATCCAGTCAACAGGTCAATTGTGTGTGTGTCTATGGGGGGTGTAAGTTGCTTGTTAAATTTCCAAGCCCCAGTTGATAATACCACCTCTTCTGGGTGAGTTATTCTGGTTTGGGATGTTCAGTTGTAGAAAGCTAGGCACCCTGGAATCTGAGGAGATAGCAGGGCTTATGGACCAGTGCAACCCTCCCTCACACTAAAGGATACAAGAAGGCGGGCCTCCCCATCACCAGATCACTGCAACCCCAGGCGACCAGATTGTCAGTCCGGACCCTGGACCACTTCAGGTTGACCCAGTGTGGTCGGGGGTTAGGGTCCATTTGGTTTTTACATCGACATTGACAAAGGGAGTTGGAGCCTTTTACATACTCACTAATCTAGGGTAAGCAGGGCCCAGACACCTTAGAATGCACCAGTCCTATAAGTAGGTCAACCAAGGATAAATTCGGGGATTTATAGATTTATAGAATCCTTGGGTGCCAGGGCCTGCACTCACAGGATTCATCAGGCATTCCAGCTGTTTCTGTCAAAACATTTTCTCACTGGAGCTTAGAAACTGTTCTAAGCAGCCTACACCACCAAGGTTTTAATTTTCATTCTTTCTAAGGTTGGAGATTATTTGGATATCTGTAGGGAGAGGTTAAAACTAGGTTAGCTTTAGTTTAATCAACATCCTTTGAAACTCAAGTTCATTTCTGGCATCCTAGTGGCAGAAGAGAAGAGAGAGAAGTACCAAGGTACAAGAAGAGAGAGAGGTACCAAGAAGAGAGAGAGAGACCCCTTCCCACATCCCCTCTCCACCCCCATCCCCAGCTAGGTTACTGAAAACACATTAGTCATTTCCATTTGGGGCAGAGTGGGCAGGGGAAGGGAAGGCTTGATTCTAAGGCAGGGGATTTGGCCGCCAACAGACTCCCCATGCCAGCTGGTCTGGCACCCACTTTTTAACACCCAGATATATTTACAGAGAGGTAGCCTTCCGACAAAGGATGAAGAAAGGCGCGGCTTGTACAGACTTCCTTCCAAATACAGCCCAGCTGACAAATGTCCAAGGAAAGCCAGCACATGGGAGCATGAGGTCCACCGACACTCCTTGCTGGGAGCATGGTGACTGTCCTTCTGGCCGTGGGGCAGCGTCCTTCAAGGACAAAGGACAGTGGGGAAAGAAGGGCCCCTGCAGCACCAACTCACCTCAGTATTGTTGTCACTATGATCTCATTCTCATCTTTTTTAATGAGCTATAGATAGAAATAGTCCTGAAACAAGTCAGCAGCAAACCTGCTATTAAAACTTGGTGTTTTGTTGTCCCACCCCCACCTCCATTCGACTGAAAGTTACTTGAGGGCAGGGACTGTCTTTTGCCCCTTTTTTATTTCCAGCACTTAGCACAGTGCCTGGCACATAGTAGCTGCTTAATAAATGTTTATTGATTAAAAAAAAAACCTTATTTTCAATGTTCTGTGGATTGTTGTATGGGAGGAAAATAATTGCACTTTGTAGTCAAATGCTATGATTAGGATGAGGGCGTGGGGTTGGACTCATGATTCCAACAGTATAAGGAACTGGAAGGTGAGGAAACACCCTCCACTAATGCAGGGCAGCACCTTCTCAGAGAGTTGACCAGAGCACTGCCAGGTTAAGTAACTTGCACAGTGGTAGGTATCAAAGGCAAGATCTGAACCCAGGTCCTCCTGAAAGTCATTGTTATTGTTCAGTGATTTTTCAGTTGTGTCTGACTCTCTGTGACCTCATTTGGGGTTTTCTTGGCAAAGGTCCAGGAGCAGTTCGCCATTTTCTTTTCCGATTCATTTCACAGATGAGGAAACTGAGACAAACAAGGTGAAGTGACCTGCCCAGGGTCACACAGCTAGTAAGCATCTGAGGCTGGATTTGAACTCAGGAAAAGGAGTCTTCCTGACTCCAGGCCCCTCACGCTATCCACTGCAGCGCCACCTAGCTGCCCTGTATATCACAGCTGCCTCTTGTGATCGATATTATCATCGATGCTGTCATTATTCCTTCCTTCCTAAATTAGACACATATTCCTTGAGAGTCCACTAAGCATCAGACTCTGTGGGAGATACAAAGATGATGCCTGCCCTCGTGGAGTTTATAATCTACTAGGGAAGTAAGGCAGGTGGACAGATACCAATAAGACAGATCAAGACCAGTGCTGCCAGGGGCACAAACGATGCTCCAACTGCCTTAGGGTGGGGCTGGACCAATCAACAGACTGTCATTGACTAAGGGCCTACTGTGTTCTAGGGAGACAAAGGCAATGGTGGCCCAGTGGCTGCCCTCAAAGAGCTTACATTCTACAGAGGAGAAGTCTGCTTGAATGAATAAGAGATGACTCATCTCTGCCTTCTGAGAAGCAACATGGTGACGCAGACTTCTGGGAGCAGCCAAAGAGCTCTCCAAGGAGGAGCTACCTGGGAAGAGTTTTAAATCTTTAATCAGCAAGAAAAGAAATCACCCTCCCTACACTGACTGCATCCAGACAGGCGCGGAGCCACCCAAAGAAGAGAAGATTGCAGGGAACAGTGAGGCGCCCCTTGGGTTGCCCCAATCCTCCCACCACAAGGGATGGTTAACATTACAGGGCCACTCCTCAGTTGACACAGGAGTATGCTGTAATTACCCCTAAAGGCCATTGGATTTGATAATATATTCACTACCATGTATAATTTACATGATGTTTTACAATTATTCATTAATATGCAAATTTGAGGTAAGAGATAAGGAGACTTAGAAATTCAGGGCAAGTGAGCAGGAGGCAATCAGGCCTGAGTTTATAGTCAGTGAAGATCCCAGAGACATGAAGGGCATTTGGTATTGGGTGAAGCACTCGAGGCTTTGCTCCAGGGTGGGTGCAGATAGTGCTTGGACTCCTTGGAAGTCAGAAACAACTAAGGCCACCATTTAGTAAGAAAAAGGAATTAGCCCAGGAGAGGCATCCCAGGAGCTCTTTATCCTACTGACAATTAACCTTCCACCATAATGTGACCTCAGAGTGCCTGGGGTCTGTCCTCCTCGACCCCAACCTTCCCTCCAGGGGTTTGGGTAGGGCCAAGGCCTTTCCCTCAAGTTCCCTAGTTCTCACTGAATTTGGTGTTGCCCACATCATGGAATGGTCCTTGAGGCAAAGTTGAGGATACCAAGGGACCCAGGGTGGGCCAGAATCTCATCTACGTCGTCATCACTGGGTTGAGGTTAACCTAAGGTCTCTTCTGGGTCGATAGGCACCTGGTGGGTGCTCGGGTTCTGGAGGCCTTCCTGAGTGGGAACAGGTCCCATCAATGTGGCAGTCACGCCAACCACAAATAAACTTTGGACCAATCCAGGCAAAGGGGCCAATGGGCGCACATCTTGGCACACTGAAACCACAGACTGGGTCACTGACGGAATACTTGGCTCTCCTCTTCCCCAACAGCATTCATGAAGAAAAGAGGGAAGGGAAATGAAATGGGGAAAGGCATTATTGTTCATATAGTAAATGCACAAAAGCCAGGGAATTCAGCCGTCGTTCCCATAGCAACGAGAGCTATGGGCCTCCCGGCCCACGGAAATTAAGTTATAAAAATTAACGTGGCTTGTAGCCCAAGGAGGTGCTTCTTAAGGAAGCCCACAGCACAGGCAGATTTCAGCAGGAGCCGTTTGACAGTCTTTCCTGGAGATGAGACCGCAAGAAACAGCATCCAAATAGTCAGCTGGGGCGCCTCACGTAGGAAGGGCTGCCCTGTATAGGCTCCAGTGGCTGAGCGTCCCCTCCCCCCAACCCAGCCCCAGCCTGGGCCACAGCTTAGAGTCTGTGGGTGATTGATGAGAAAATAAAACTCCACACAGGCAAGCCTCAGTTCTAACCCCATTTACCTAATCCCCTAGGAAAGAAGTTATGCTCTCATTATCATTGGCACATGTCTACATCCTGCAGAAGAGACAGTTCTCAGCTGCTGCCAAGATGAGACCTGTACCGGAGAGCATCCTTTAAAGGGACCCTGAGGGGTGTCAGCCCTTCAGGGGCTCTCGATGGAGGGAGGGGGAGGCCTCGGCCTTCTCTGCAGGCACACAATGGAGGCTTCCCCTCCCCTCTGAAGTGGGCGGTGACACCAAGGGAGGCAGGGGGCTTCCCGGGGCCCCATCGTGTCAAACTTGGCCGGAGCTTGGCCACATGCCTTTCTAGGACCTGGGCTGGTCCTGTTAACATTGAGAGGCTCCAGGCAAGGACTCAGCCTCGCCGACTGTGTATCTGTTCTCTGAGCCCTGCTCAGCTGGTTGGCAGAGACACCCCACCAGTAAACCAAAAGGGGACTCCTTTTTCTTAGCTGGCATCTGCTTACCTCTGGGATCGGCCTGACCGAGGGGTGGAACTCCATGGGCATCTCTTTAAGGGAGCTTTGTATCTACTGTCTGAGAAAGCGAAAGCCTTTGGACACTTCCCACAGACGCTGCCCCTTAGACTTATGTTGTTTTAAACAAAACACGACAGAAAGGAAGCCCATGGAAGCAACAGCCATCCCAGAAAGCCATTGCAGGAAGCAGCCTGTCCCACAGAGGGCACGCTCCCATCCTGGGCAAGGGTATCCCCCAAAGTCCAAGATCACTGAGTTTGGTCTGTCCTGCCTAAGGGGGAACCGTCCGCTGGCTAGCAGAGATCTGGACACAGATGAGATTGGAATCAGGGTCCAATTCAATGCAACAAACATTTCATGAGTGCCTACTCAGTGCCAGGCAACAGGGATGCCAAGGTGAACCGTGATCCAGTCCCTGCCCTCAGGGAGCTTCCCATCTACTGGCAGCAGCCATTTCCAGAGTGCTTTACATCTATTATCTCATATGTTCTTCTTAACAACCCTATGGGGTAGGTACCACAGGTGCTCTTGTCCCCATCATACAAATGAGGAAACTGAGGCTCTGAGAGGTTTAGGGATATGCTGTCAGGGACACATCTAACAGGTACCAGAGGTATTCCTGCCTCTGAGAAACACGCATACAATTAAGCCAAGGTAGAAGGTGGTGAGGGCAAAAGAACGTGAGGGCTGCCAAGGACAGGCAATGCAGCTTGCTGAGCCCTTCCACAGCCTCTCAGGCGCACCTGGCCGGCTCCAGAACAGGCCGTTGCCACTAAGGTTCCTGTCTTCCCTCGTGTCAGTCTGCCGTACAGTAAGCGGGTTGACGTTGTTCTGCTTGGCCAAGACCACAAAAAGAGGAATGATGGATGGAATTTGCAAAGATACCAACTGAGGTTTGCTGTTGGGAAAACATAAGGCACGCCAAAGCAGAACCAGCCGCCCTTAGAGGCAGGGTAAGAACCACTTGTCAAGTGTGAGAACAATGATCGTAATAACAACAATATTAGCATTTATAGCGCACTTTGAGGTTTTCAAAGCACTTCACAAATATTACTTTGCACTCACAACAAAGGGAGATAATATCATGGTTCCTATTTTACAGATGAGGAAACTGAGGCTGTGAGAGGTGAAGTCATTTGCCCAAATAGTATGTGTCTTAAGAAGGATCTGAACTCAGGCACTCCTCACTCCAGGTCCAGTGGTCTTGGTTATGTCACAGTTCACTGGATGAGTTCTGCAGGAAGAGTCTGAGAGACTCTACAAGGGCCTAACCCACCTAAAGGGCTGATATCCACCCTGCAAACATCAGACTCAAAAGTTCCCACTGGTCGCCCGAGATTCATTTTCCGTTTGTTGTCCGTCCTTCAAACCAAGAGGACCAATGACATCGGGAGGGTGATGTCTTGACCTGAAAGTGCATTGGATTTGAGTGAGGCAGGGCGGTACAAAAGCACCAGCCTCACTTTTCTCCAGAGTCATCTGAGTCCAGCGGCAGGACATAAATCAGGATGACCGGCGATGGCCCCACCATTTTCCATGGATGGACAGAGACGAGAGGCTTCCTTTGCATTCGGAAGGGACCCAGAGGCAAGAGCCAAAGAAGACTCAGGCACCCCCGACAGTTTCCAAGCTTGTTTCCAAACTCATCCAATGGATATATCATGTTTAGTCTTCAATCAGTCACCCACAGAAGGGTAAGTTTGTGGGGTGGAGGTACGTCACAGGTATGCTGGAGATGTCAGATTGGGAAGATGCGTTCATCCCCAACAGGACCCATCTGTGCTTGGGGAAGGAAGAGTGGCCCTCACCTCACTGGCAGAGCTCCCTAACTGATAGATGTCAAAGAACCCCAAGCTGTAGTATGAGACTCAATCAGTCATCAGCTGGCGCCAGGCTCAGCAACTATCCATTCTGCTCACGTGTTGACTAATCACTCCATCAATGGAATAGAAAATGGAAAATCAACAGGGAGAGCATCTCAGAAGAGGCTGAAGTCGGTTGAAGAATCGAATAATATTTCATAGGGATTTCTCACTTTCTCTCAGCTCTCCCTATTACCTTTTGGAATTTGCCAAATTAGCAGCCCTGAAATAGAAATGATTAGTCTGGCTCAGCTTGAAATCCCCCATAAAAGCTGAAGAATATTCAGCTGGTAGTAACACAATGGAGGTTAAGGAAACTTCCTAGAAATTATGGGCAGCTGGTTGGTTTTTATAAGTTTGTTTGCACGAATTCTCCTTGAATTGGATTTGTGGAGAAGGAAGGCATTCGGGATGGGGTTTCTAGGCACAGTCCTCATGTTTCAAAGTCACAATAGAGGTTACTTCAGTGTCACATAGCAAGGGGGAGTGTGCCCGGCGGATGGATTGGGATTCAACAAGAATTCCTCAAGAGGATGCTACAGTACGACAGTGGCCAGGTGCTTAGATGCTTCTCCCATCTCCAGGCCAATGTCTAAGGCAAGCCCTGCATTTTATAGGAGGAAATTGAGGCTCAGGGAGGGAAGTGATTTAGGATTATAGATTAGAGGCCCCCTCTGAGGCCACCTGGTCCAAACCCTTCATTTTATTTTTTTTTATCCTTCATTTTATAGATGAGGAAACTGAGGCCCAGGGAGGGAAAGAGACAGTCCCACCTCTGAGACAAATGTGTTTTAATGGCCTTCTTAAGGGCATCCCATCCCTGGCCAAGATCTCATACTTCAATAATTCACATATTTAACCTAAGAAAGGAATCAGAGGCACCCTGGAGTGATGGGAGAGGACTGGCCGTGGAGTCAAAAAGATCTGAGATCAAGTCCAACATTGCCCATGGCCTAACTGTGTGACCCAGGTTAAGGCAGGCTTCTCAGGGGCCCCAGGCATCTGTCTAAGACTCTAAGATAGGGAGCGGCTGTCAATCTTTATCAGCAGATGAAGTTCCATTGCAAGGGACTCAGCACACCGACAAAAATCAAGGTCAAGGCCCTAAAGTGGGGATAGGAGGATCCCCTGACCCTAACGGCGCTAACAGCACAAGCCAGGAGCTCAGGGTCAGCACTAAGACAACCACGCGAAGGAGAGAACAGGCCAGAATCTGCCACACGCTGCCTCCAATGCAGCCTTCATCGTTTGCAGGGAGGCTTTACGATTTGGCACCGGGACCAGTCTCCAACCTCTGGTCAGAGTCCCTCCCTGATTCCTGACCCTCCATTAGGTCGCCTCCCTCATCGAAGCGTTAATTTTTACTAATTCTAAGCAAAGCACACCTAATGAGGTAGTGTAGCAGGCGGGAAGGCATCATTGGGCTTTCCCATATCTCTGTACTGGTCCAGTAACTCCAACATCCATGGTGCAAATATCTCTGACTCCAGGATTTCTAAAGAAGCTGCCAGTGATTTGTATAATGTTCTGTCTCGAGCTCAAACGGTTTCAGGTAAGAGTGCCTCATTTGCTGACAAGCACCCCTACTGGCAAAGCTTGTTTCTGCAACCCAGCTCTATTAGACATGAATTCTCCTTAGAGTAGACCCACAAAGGTGAAGGGAGCAGTGTTCCATCCTGGAGGAACAAGCGTGGAATCCAGCAATTCCACCGCATGTGAGAAATGTCTCTCGATGCAGTCCACAGCCCACCCAGGCCTGTGTGACCTGTGTGACCCATATCTGCCTCTCAAATCAGGCTTCCCCAGGGGAGCCACTTGGCCTCTTGCTCTAGACCTCTAGATAGATATGAGGTTCATGGCCATGGGGCACAAAGGTTGTCCAGTGACCATGTGACGTTCAGGTCATTTCCCCTGGGGTTACTGTGGTTTTCACCATGACACCATGAGTTAACTATATTACTCACCCATGCGCTATGTAAATCCTAGCTTTTGCCTAAAAAAGTCTGAATTCCATCAGTTGTCATAGGCAACTGAACATAGGCTAGTGAGTGGGGGAGACTGCAGCAAAAAGCAGTCTATGCTGGCTCCCATATGGCTCCTGTAGCTTTAAAAATGAATGCTGCTTTGCCCTCACCTTTTCAGACAGATCTAGGATTCTCTCAGAGAGAAAGAGACTGAAGCACACTTGGACAAAGGGACTATTTGGACACTATTTGACACGCTCAGAGAGTAAAGCTTGCCTCCGAGGTACCACCTGGCCTCACGAGATCCTGTTTTGTTCAAGGCAAAAGAATCATTGTCTCCACCAACGCTGTCACAGGTCCAGCTGGGCCCTTTCCTCGTCCCTGTCCCTACACCCTAACCTGTTTCTGAGCCTCAATCCACAGGAGGAGCGCTGAATGTCGCAAGGGCCCAACCACAAAACTGGGAATGACTGCCCTGGACATGAGAAGAGGACAGAGATAACTGGGAGAACGGGAGCTTGGAACCCAATGGGCCGGCAGGGAATTGACTACACTGCCACAAACTGGCTGCTGAGGAAGACCCAGGAGGACTCCAGTGAAGAAGCCAAGGTCATACTTCAGGGCTGCTTCGTGGAGGTCTATGAGGTGATGAAAAGGAAGACACCGTGGACCTCACGGGAGCAACAAGGCACGTGGCCACCGGCTTTCCTGCTTCTACATCCTCCCCCAGCTCTGAAGGGTAACTCCTCGAGAAACAAGAACTGTGGACAAGCAGCCACCGACAGCACTGGGCCCGTCACTCTAAGTACACCTGCTGGCTGGAAGATCAACGTGGATGGAAACCTCCGTCCCACCCATTAAAGTCTTGTTCAGGGTCAACCAGGACCTTCCTCTCCCCTACAAGGCACCAGCCTTGTGGCTGGTGGATCCACCCAATGCCAAAGAAATGGTTCCATCTGGAATGCGCATTCACACCTGATCATTCATTGGGTCAGACCTGGGGGGGACCTTAGAAGTCATCCGCCTGGTGCCCTCATTCTGCAGATGAGGAAACTGAGGCCCAGGATGCTGACGTATCTGCCCACGATCACACAGGGTGTGAGTGACAGAGCCAGCGTCTGGACTCAGGCCCAAGGACCCCAAGCTCACTGTTCCCCTCCAACCTGGCACCTTGGTAAAGTGCCTTTGGACTTGCCAGAATAGAGGACACATAGACTAGAAAGGAGGAGGGGCTCCTTGTGGCTGGTTGGGCCAGTCAGCCATCCTGGCCTGAGCTGGCTAACCCCTGGCTTGAGGGGATTGGGCGTATCCCTGGGATCAGGACAAAAGGCTGGCAAGCCAGGAGGCTATCCCCTGTAGATGCACAGGTTGGGATGGCAGTAAATTACAGCCTGGCACGTCTGGTGAGTGTGAGCCGCGTCTCACTTCCCTGAATCCACAAACTGTTTACAGCTCTCCCAGGTGCCCAAACACCCACGTGCACAGATTCATTCAGCTAATATGCGTGGAGTAGCTACTCCATGCCTGGCCCCATGCTAGGCACAGTGGGGGTGGGGAAGTAGGGTGAGACAGTTATCGCTGCAGTTAGGCTGTACATGAGGAGAAGAGGAAACCCACATAAAAAATGAAACCATCATCAGAGAGCACTCACCAGGCAGCAGGTGCCAAGCGAGTGAGGTGGGAAGTAAAGGGCAGTGAGGACAGAGAAGGAGAGCCCCAAGATCAGGGCTGAGAAGGGCCTTGGGGGGCAATCAGGTCCAACCAACTCCACTTACACATAAGGAGTGAGGGGCAAAGTTAGTGGTCCAGGGTCATGCAAGTAATAAGTGGTGGAGCTAGGATTTGAACTCGGCCCTTTGACCCAGACCTAGCCCTCCTTCTCCATTGTCATTATGGGTCAGCTAAGTGCGATAGACTGCCTGGAGTCAGTGGCTCCCACTCCCTGGAGATCTGTGAATGGCAGGGATGGGGAAGGAGATGTCTGGGAAAGTGCAGAGGGAATTCCTCCACATGGACCTTGCTGGCCTCTGGGGTCCCTTCCTAACCTAAATGTCTTCACAGAGGAGGGGGATGCTGAGCTGAGCCTCAGAGCAGGAGCAGGATCTGGGTGGTTGGCGTGGGGTCCCAGCCACAGGACAGCTTGAACAAAGGCACCTAGATGGGAAGGGAGATGGTGCATCCCAGGGGTTAGGAAGGGAGGGCTGGGTTCCTGTTGCAGGACTGAGAATGCAGGGGGGGTGGGGAGGGTGTTATGGGATGCTGCCACAGACCCACTCCCCCTCGCCATTGGAAAATGGTGCCACTATGGATGTACAAGTGGATATCCTGACAGTGCCCCTTCCTGCTTCCCTCCATCTACCCACAGCGTGTCCCAGCCTCGCTACAGAGAAAAGGGGGAGTGTCTCCTTCCCCAACTATGCCCATCAGCCATTTTTACTGAGAGAAGGACAACCAAAGACTGGCATTTCAGTTGTAAATCACAGGTCAACTTGAATAGGCTTTTTTTTTTTTTTTGCAAGATTGGGGAAAAATTGAGGGGCATAGAACATACTTTGAGTAAAAAGAGTCAGCTGGTACTAAGAATTAATTAGTGTGAACAGAGGTAAGCTATGCCCTGCTCAGTGTAGGACACACTTTAGAGCTTCCTTTGGTGTGGACTGCCATTTGTAAGCCTAGACAGAAAGGTGGGATGAAATGAACTCAGGAGTGGTCACACTGGGCATTCAGAAAACCAGAGACCCAACAGTGCTGGGACAGGCTGAGTACAGCTGAGGAGGATCCAGCCTGACCTTCACCTTCACACAATAAACAAGTGAATCTGGTCAATGTCTCGAAACATCGGTGAAAGTGCAATCATCTTTGAAGCTAAAAGTGGGGCACCCTGATGGACAAAAAGCGTCCCTCTCCACTTGGCCAGAGACGTCTCAGGCTGAACTGCTTCCTCCTGGTCAATCCACCACGCTGGCATCCCACAATTTCCTTTTCCAACATTTCTTACATTAAAGAGAGATCTACCAACCTCTGCTCTGCTTTGCGGTGGAAGAGGGTCTCAAGACCCTGTGTTTTAAGGATGGGCTGGTGGAACTGAGAAGGTTCAGCCTGAAGGAGTGAAGGCTGAGGGGAGACATGATGCCTGAGGGAGTGTCCCACCAAAGAGGGATAAGGAGCTGTCTGCTTGGCTCCAGAGGGAAGAACTGATGGCCGGGGTGGGGTGGGGGGGCACGGTTTCAGAGGGACAAAATTCGGCTTTATATAAGGAAAATCTTTCTAGCAAGGAAAGCTGTCCCAGCGTGGAACAGGCTAGGCTACCGTGCAGGCGATGGGCTCCCCCTCACGAGAGGACTTTTAAGGGGGGCTGGATAATCACCCAATTAAGGGGTAGGGTGTAGAGGGCTGTTTTAGAGAGAATTCCTGTTCAGGTATGGCTGGAACTCTGAGATTCTGGGATCCCTTTTGGGATGAGGATGAGGTCAGCCTGCCCTCTGGAAGGCTTTGCCAGTGAAAGGCAGGTCCAGAAAATTAAATTCTGCCACGTCTGAAAAGCTTCATGCTTGCTCCCAGAAGCCAAGGCCCATCCAGTCAAGTATGGAAAGGCTCACCTCTAGGAGCCTGGACACTTGGGGACAAAGTCTCTGGCCAGGACCAACGACAAAAAAAAGTGCAAAATGGCCCCGCTGGTATCTACCAATCAAGCCACACATATTTATTGAGTACCGTGTTTGAGGCATGGTGGGAAACAAAGGAGGTGATGTCCAGAGAACTAGACGAAGGCCTCCACCACAGAGGGGGGACCCCTCAGGAGGATGGGCTGGACGGCGTGGCCAAGACCCCCAGGACGAGAGGCCTGAACCCCAGAAGGAATATCACTGGAGGATCCCACAGCTTCATCAAAATGCAGAATGTGACTGGGGACCCAATCCCCAAGTCATCTCAGGCAGGACCCCAGACACATTCTAAGCCATGCCATCAAAGGAATATTAAAAAAATAAGGCAACATTTGCCACTGAGCATGGCACCAAGAGGGCTGTCCCATGGTGACCGACATTTGATCTCTTTCACAACAGCCCAAGGGTCAGTCTCCCCAGTAAAAAATCCCAACTGACCCTGACAGAGAGCTTTCATCCTTGCCAAGAGTCTCGCCACCACCTCCTTAGCCCCATTTTACAACTGACTAAACTGAGGCTCAAGGAGGTTGTGACTGGCCTAAAGTCACACTTCTCAGATGGGTCAGAGCTGGCCCCAGCACTCAGGTCTCAGCTCTCTGTCAGATTCTAAACTCTAGGGGTGGCAAGCCAAAGAAATGAAACACGGATGCCAGCAGTGACTTCTCCTCTGGGGCCCCTCCATCTGACTCAGACAGACCACAGCCTCAAGGTTGCCTCCTGCTGACCTCCTGCTCAGAACTCATCCTTTCTCAGGACGGCCAGTACCTAGATCAAAGTCTCCACTCCACAACAGCCCAAACTCATTAATGTCAACATTCACAGTGATGACTGTGGCCTCCCAGATCCCTGACCTCGCCCACTCCCATGCCCAGCATCTCCAAATAGGCATTTTCTGGGGGTCACCTCCTCTGGGAAGCCTTCCCTGATGGGAAAGTGCTCTCTCTCTGTCTCTGTCTCTCTTTGTCTCTGTCTCTGTCTCTTTCCCTTTGTCTCTGTCTCTCTCTGTCTCTGTTTCTGTCTCTCTGTCACACATACACACACACACACACACACACACACAACCCTGATGTGTAGTAAGTACTTCATAAATGCTGATTATATTGACTTGACATGAAGTGAATCGCCCCGCTGACCCATTCTGGCTTGGGGCTTCCTTAAATGGCTTCAGGGGACTCTGGGTTGCCCATCCCCAGCAGTCATTAATCTGATATCCAAGGCCCCACTTACTACAGCATCAAAGGTCAAATAAATCAATGATGAGCTCAGTGAAAGCCTCAAGCTTCCTGTCTCCCCTTCTTCCACATTTCCTCTTGTCTTAAAAAATGTCACTTAGAACATGTCTCCAGCTGGATTCTACTTCAAAGAAACTGAGGCAGTGCAAGATGGGGGGTTATGGGAGGGGAGGAGCTTGCATATTGAGGCTTACGTGCCTTGAATTTCTGGTGAATAAGGATGGAGCCCCGCCGCCAGCACCAGGCCTCCCTGCTGGCTTCTCTGCAGGGAATGGGCCAACCACCAGGGTCCCTGGGCCAGGGCATTCTGCCAAGTGCTCCAGCAAATCATTGCTGGGACAAGGAGAAAGCACAGGCCTCTCAAACACCTGTAAACGGCAAATACAAGAAAGGACAGGAGCAGGGAATGGGTGACCTTGCTTAAGGTCTTTCTCAAAATGCAAGGGGATAAAAATGTCAACTCTGAAAGGAGTGACCTCGAGAGCCAAAGAATTCCAGCGTTGGCAGGAGACCGTGTGGCACAAGCTGTCCCCCAAAAGCCCTCTCTACCATGGGCCTGCCAGATTCTCAGGCAGCCTGAGAACCAACTCCCAGGGCAGCTCACCCACACTGGGACAGCTTTCATCGTGAGCAAAGGTCTCCTGGGACCAAGACAAAATGTGCCCGGTCATCCCTTCCACCGTTTGCTCCTAGTTCTTCCCCTGGGCCAAGCAGAACAAGTCAATCCCTCCTCCATGTAACACATTGGGTGCCACATTCTAGGGCACCACCTTCTAAAACACAATCTTCTAGGGCGCCATATTTTAGGGTGCCATCTTCTAAGGCTCTATCTTCTAGGGCACCATTTTCTAGGGCTCTATCTTCTAGGGCGCCATCTTCTAGGACACCATCTTCTAGGGTGCTGTCTTCTAGGGCTCTATCTTTTAGGGGACCACCTTCTAGGATGCCATATTCTAGGTGCCATCTTCTAGGGCACCACCTTCTAGGATGCCATCTTCTAGGGCTCTATCTTCTAAGGTGCCACGTTCTAGGGTGCCATCTTCTAGGATGCCATGCTATGGAAGGGCCTTATTTGTAGATAAGTTAGGCTGTCATACTACAAAACCCTTTGAGGAGTAACTGTGGTAATTCAGCCCTAGGCATGGGGTCCACACACTAAGCCCCCTTTTCCCAAAGTCCATCGAGGAGGAAATAGCCCAATGGTTGACATTTTCTACATCAACAATACTTGTCACGTTTGACACTCTTTGGGGAGCTAAATTCTATGTTCTTGGCATAGGAGCACACATGACCAAAACTGCATCAAAGCTCTAAGCTGTGCAAGAAATAATCAATAAATAAATACTTATTAAGCACCTACAATGTGCTGGGCACTGTGCTAAGCTCACAGTGCAAAGCAGCCTGGCAACTTCCCATGTACAAAGGCAAGTCATTCCCTTCACTCATTCTATGAATGATACAGAAATAGGCAATTAGAAGTCTCAAAATAGCTTTTCAGGAAGAAAAAAATAAAAATCATGATTCACACATTGGCTGATGCCTTCACAGGGCACAGCTGCAATTTGTTTGTGTCCAAGAGCAAAAGATGAGAAGCCGAGTTGTGCGTGCTGCCATGAGAAGTGGTGTGCCCATGGGCATGTCATGTGGGCACATGGGCTACCATGGAAAGGAGGGCACAAATCCAACCTCAGTGTCACAGGAGCCTGAAGAAGGCATCTTGTGCAATCCTCTTACTTTACAGTGAAGGAAACTGAGGCCACACCATTTGAACAACAGGTTCACCTAGGGAGGCAGAACTCTGACCCTTGTCTGAGCTGAACCGTAGGCCATTGCCAGGCCCTGCCAGCCTGCAGGGTGCCATGATAAAGAAGTTAGCTGTGTATGTTTGTCTGCCATCTGAGCAGAGGGGAGCCCACTGTTCTCTAAGATCAGCCACTGTGAGAGGGGGCAGGGGGCTCTCTGGAAGATCAGGTGCCAGTGTCTCAAAATTGAGCTTGAAATACAAGAGAGAGAGGAAGAAGGAGGAGGAGGAGGAGGAGAGAGCACCAATTGATCTAGCCCACCCAGGACCACTGAGGTACAGCTAGAAAGGGGCGGATGCTCAAGGACAATGTCTCCCAGTCACCCCAAAATGGGAGGGGCCTTGGAGGCCAGCCAGTCCAACCCCTCATTTTACAGAGGACGGAGTGAGGTCCAAAGAGCTGGAGCTGACTCTCTGGGGGTCAAAGAGTCAGTTGTCCTGGTCATGGGCCTGGGGCCCGCCCCACTCTCCATCACTGATGAGCAACTCCGCCCTGAGCGTGTCTTGAAGTGAACCAGCCTCCAAAGTCTCTCCATACAAAGTTCACCTCCCAGCATCTGCTTTTGGAGCTGGAAAGACCTCGGAGGCTGCAGAGTCCCCCGCCCCCCAGGGGCTCTGGGAGCTGAGCCAGGGCGTGGTCCCAGGTGCTAGACTCTGGGCCCCAAATGCTCTGGGGACGCTTTGGACTCTGGAGCACGGATCTCCTCTAGCCAAGTCCCATCCCCCCAGCATGTGGTGATAGCAGTGTCAGCATCCAAATCTCTTGGTTTATGAAAAGAGCTCCGTGTCCCATGTTGTGAGGGAATGTCACAGCACAACAAACTCTTTGGTGCACAGTCTGAATCTGGCCATGAGGTGAGAATGCTGGACAGCCCTGAACTCAGGGAGGCCATCTCCAGGGCTGTGGGGGAGGCAGGATCTGCCTCTGTGCCCACCTAGATAGAACAGACCCGAGATTCTTGAGGAACCCATGGTTTGTTCTTCCAGGGATACCCTCGGCACTATTTCTCCCACACCGCCATGATTCCTGTCCCAGGGGACACTTTCCAGTCCAGTGCAGGCTGGGTTTGGGGTGGCACAACACAGGCCTGCCTCCTCTTCCAAGAAGGAGCCACGTTGAAGTCAGTAACCCAAGTGAAGATTCCTGCCCACTCTGGGCATCTCCGGTGCCCCAAGGGCTGAGGAGGAGCTGTCGTGAGAAGGACCGATCCTTGATAAGGACAAAAATGGAGGGGAGCTTGTCTCATCGGAATGTTCTGGCTCAGAAAGGAAGGCTAAGCAGCACTTCACCCGGCAGGGTATGGCACCTTGCCCTCCAGAGCTCATGTGGAGGAAGGAGAGGCACTAATTGCAGAGCCTCTCAAGAGCCTTCCTGTCTTGAGTGATTCAGCCATGGTGTTTTGCATTTGTAAACCATGGCTGGACAGGAGTCCAATGGAGGCATTCTGCTTGGCCCCTTCATGTGAGAGGAATCAATATGACCACAGGAGGAGGAAGAAAGTTGGGGCATTCTTGTGGAGGGCAGGTGGGGCCTCCAGGATGTGAACTGGCAGATAGAAGGGCAGAAGGAAGGAGGAAAGGTAGGAAAACAAACAACCCTGCAGAGCCAGGCAGGCTGGGAGCTGCCACAGTGGCCATCTCCCTGGTCTCCTTTGTAATTCCCAGAGCCTAGCACATAGTAGGCACCTAATAATGCTTGTGGATTGACCAGTGTGAATGGCCCAGAAGACAGGTCATGGGACTGAATGGGATAGACTTCTAGCCCCACCTCAATTTTCAGGCTAGGAAACTGAAGTCAGAAAAGTGAAGTGACTGGTCTAAGGTGACAAAGGCAGCTGGTAACTCCTGATTGGTCTCTCACCTTCTAGTCCTGCCCCTTCTCCAATCCATTCTACCCCCTGCAGCCCCCTCAATATTCCTAAAACCCAGAACTGGTTGCGACAACAACCCTATTGATTCTATGGCAAAGTACAAAATCTTCAGATTGGAATTTAAAGCCATTAAGGGACTTTTCTTTCTGTTCTTATTCCCCTTCACATGATGCCCAGTCTAGTTTTCAGATTCTAGAGTGATTCTAGATTCCACAGGACCATACTGTCAACTGACATTCTGACGGCTCTAAGCACGACAAGCAGAAAGCAGCGGGGACTCATGCCGCTGGCGGCCCACGTCCAAGACCCAAGACAAGTTACTGTCACAGGCTGGGCTTTGGGACAATTCTCCTGAATGTGCCGCTGGCCTTCCTCCGTGTAAAGGCTTGAGAGAAACAACATCCCAGGACCACCCCGGCAGAAAAGCTGGGCTCCCAAAAGGCATCAACCCCCTTATCTGTCCTTGCCTGGAGAACTCAGAACCCTGTTTCGGTCCAAGCCCCCAGGACCTGAGTCCACTGGACCTTGGCTGTCCTTGGCCATGGATCATCTCAGAACGCTTCTTCTGTCTCCTCTAGGAAGATAGGAGCCCCGCCCTACGATGGCTACATAGACCACGCCTCAGCAGCCACCCAGAGTTCTGACCTCAGGCACCGCCCCAAGAAACCTGGGGTGCTCAGCAGGGAAGGGCTGAGTGCCACAGTCGCTGCCCTGCCCCCCCCCGTCCCCCCCGGTGGACTTGCGCCACCCTGCCCCGCCCTGGCGCACGGCGCAGACTCCCAGGCGGACTTACGAAGTTCTCCCACTTTCAGGATCTCACACAGCATCTTGGTCAGCTCGATGCTGCTGCGGCCAAAGGGACACTCATGCTTGTCTTCTCTGCAGCTGTTCTCTAGGACGATCTGGAGGGGGGGAACAGAGGCGTCAGCAAGGGGGCTCGAGGTTGCACTGTACTGCCCCCGGAGGGGGCAGGGGGAGGCACAAAGCTGAACCTCCCTTCAAGGAGCCCAGGCTCTGGAGGTCTGGCCTCAGGGGCCTTCAGCCCCCACAGAGCACTGGGAGCATCGGGCCTAGCCAGGCAGAGCCTGTCTGCAGTGTGTACTGGGGTCATCTTTCATGACGGTGGGTTTTCTTATCCTAGGTCGCCATATTACCCGCGGCCCTGGACAGCTGCCTGCAAAGGGACCGGTGGGGCGAGGTTGCGTTCTGGAGGAGAAGGAGGCTCCACATTGACACAAACCCCTCGTTCTCTCCAAATGACTGAACAATCTGAGTGTGTCCAGAAAAAGAAATCCACGGCTTTGATGCCTCCTAGCTATGCCCGGGAGCTACTCTATTGGTCCAAATGGAAAGTGAAACGGGGCTGGGGCAAGCTGCTGTGATCAGGGCAGGATCCCAAATGAAGAACAATGTAAGGGCGAAGAGCTTTGAAATAAAAGAGAAAGGAGAAGGAAGGAGAAGATGGAGGGCAGAGGAGAGGGAAGAAGAAGAGGAGGGAAAGGAGAGGGGGAAGGGGAGGAGAAGAAAGGAGGAGAGCGAGGCTGATGCGGGGACTCTTCCTTGAGGCTGTAACCAGAAGAGGAAAGTTTTTCCCAAAGCTGTACTCTCCTGCGATCGGGGGTCGGGTGGGGGGGAGCTCGGCCCCCTCTGCCCTTCAGGCCCATCTTACTCGCCCTTTACCACAGGCTAGCTCCCACTGATGACCCTCTACTTGCAGACTCCAAGGACGCAGTTCTTAGGAGACTCAGTGAATTTCCACGCATTGCTCTCCCACAGCGACACCCAGGAGCCTAACTCAATAAAGCAGCCGCGGCTCCGGGCAGCAGGTGGGCGACCAGACGGGGAAGCAGCGAGGCTCCTGTCTGGGCCGCCGGTGGGCTCCATAGGAGGACCCTCGCTTGCATTTCACATGAACGGTACGTTAACATTTCATGAGCCTATCAATATCTCCTGGCGGGTGGCGGGCGCTCTGCATGCGCGGCAGCTAGACTCCCCTCAGCCAATCAGGGTCGGAGATACATTTCGGGAAGATGGTTTATTAGCAGGCAAGAAACAAAATGCTAATTTAAGTAATCAATATGGAAATCAGCCTCCCAGAGCTCCTCGGTGGCCCATCCATCTTGCGCTGGTTACCTCCAGGAGGGAAATAAAGCAGCCAGTGGGGATCCTTCTGGCAGCCCTCACCAAGGCACGTGGGCAGCTGAGGGCCAGCCAGGACCTCGGGGACAGGCATCAAGGGGACAGGCCTGCGGGTCCTTGGTCACTGGTCAGGTACAAAGGGGAGCTCGCTCCTCCGCGGGCCAAGAGCCTCGTCTTTTCCTCCTTCATTCAAGACATTAAAAAGTCTGCAAAGCTCTTTGCTATTGGAGAATGAACGACATCCAGCAGAGACAAAAGAACGCCCGCGGGCAGCATCTTCTTTGAAATTTCTCGTGGATCTCAGGTTCTAAAGCGGACAAGCCTCCAGCATGGCAACGATTCAGCCCAGCATCGAGTATGCATCAACCGGGGGGGGGGGGGGGGGGCCAAGAATGCCACTTTCACTAGTGTCTGGGACGCTAGGGGGCACCATACTGCACGAAGCGCCGGCCCGGGGTCAGGAAGACTCATCTTTGTGAGTTCAAATCCAGCCTCAGACACTTCCTAGCTGGTTGACCCTGGGCAAGTCACTTCACCTTGTTTGCCTCAGTTTCCCTAGCTGTAGAATGAGCAGGAGAAGGAAATGGCAAACCACTCCAGTGTCTTTGCAAAGAAAACCCCAAATTGGGTCATGGAGAGTCAGACACAAATGAAAATGACTGAACCACAACTCATGTCAGGGCCATGAAAGCTAGTATCAATTGCCTCTAATCCCACTCAGCTTGATCTCTAAAAATAACAACCCCCTTCAAATAAATTAACAAAATAATTGAGCAAAGCTCAAAGCCTGAGCCTCCCCAAATGGATCTCTTCAATCTATCAACAAGCATTTATTAAGCACTTGCTGTTTGCGGGGCACTGTGCTTGGAATTAGGGTCAGAGTCAGAATCAGAGCCAGCTCTAGCCCTCACGTATGTCAGGCATACAAAGGAGGCTCAAACGGTCCCTGTTCTCGAGGAGCTCACGGTCTGTCGGGGGAGACAATGTGGACATAATGAGGTGCACAGAAATGACAAATGAAAAACAGAAGGACACTGGAGGAGAAGGCATGCATGGTGGGGGGACTGGGAAAGGTCTCCTGAAGAGGCCTGGGGAGGAGGGAGGGCGTATGTGAGCAATGAAGTCACCCCTGACCTTCCAGATGCTTTTAGCCTCTCTCCC
This sequence comes from Vombatus ursinus, assembly GCF_900497805.2. Lineage (NCBI taxonomy): Eukaryota > Metazoa > Chordata > Mammalia > Diprotodontia > Vombatidae > Vombatus > Vombatus ursinus. The sequence continues at coordinate 10,830,386 of NW_020954595.1, read as the reverse complement.
ACAGCCTCGCACAGCATCCTGCACACAGTAAGCATCTAATAAGCATACTCCAGTCCTTTCATGTTAGTGCTGCTTCTCTCCAAATCCTCCACCAGTACTGTGAGTGTACCTTGGGAGGCAGAGCCCCAAACAGGTATTTAGGCACATTCTGCCCATTGACGGAATGATGAGCATCCCGAGGGGATGACTCCATTTCCCCTGAGCGCTCAGCCTCCTGGTGCCACCTTTACTTGGGTAAAGTTGGGCCACTGTAGACTTCACACTCAGCTTGTACTCCTTAGGTAACATCTGGGGATGCTGCACCTGAAGAAGGAAAATGGGCTGGAGGAAATGCAGAGAGTTGTCCTCACCTATTTTAAGGGCTGGCCCGGGGAAGGCAATGTGACCTGTTCTGCTTGGCCCCAGAGGGCAGAGCCAGAGGCTGTGACTCTAACTGGAGATGTGATGAGGTAGTGAATATGTGAGTAAAGTAAAGGGACTGATAGGAAATGAAACAATATAATGAAATTGAGATACAGAAGAGAGACACAGAGACATAGAGAGATGGAGAGAGATAAAAAGAGAGAGGGGACAAGGAGGTGGAGAGATGGAGAAAAAAAGAGGGAGACGAAAAGAGAGACAGAGACAGAGACACAGATCATGCTTGCAAGAAGCACCAGGATTTGGGTGCCCCAGTACAGACACCCAGAGAAGGGCATGAGGGCTCCCGGGGAGAATTTCTCTACACTGGAAGCAACCTTTGCTGGGGAAAATCCCACGGACAGCAAGCGCAAAGGGGGAGTCATCATGGTGGAACTTACCAACCCAAAGATGCTTCTGAGGAAGGAATTCATGAGTGTGAATAAAAGTGAAGGTGGGGGAGGCACCCCAGGAGGCCAGTGAGATTAAAAGAGAGGATTAAAAAGGCAAAGAGATCAGAGATTTCATTGTGCATGGGAATTCAGCAGCTGCCTGGTGCGAGCTTCTCATCTTCCCTGTAATGAGTGTATTTAGGAGAACCCCTCAAAGAGCTGGGGCTGAGGCCACCCCCAGCCTGCCTGGAGCTGGGCTTTTCCTCCAACACCTTCCTCCTGGCTCCTGGTGCTGGCTCACTTTTGTAAGACTTGGTGCTTGGGAATCAAGGAGCAAACCTGTATGATCCCTTGGTCATTGGGCATGAGGGACTCACTCTTGCGTCTGAGGCACATCTGGGCTGACCAGGGCTTGTCCACTGTGACACTGGCCCTGGGCACTAGGCTACAGCCCAAAATTCAGACTTGGGGCTCCATCACATGACTGGATAAAGGGGTGCCCCTACCACCTTTAGAGAAATTTAGCAAGGAACGATGCTGGAACAAAGGGCTTTCCCTGGCATCACTCCAAAGGGGGAAAGTGTCACCAGCTCCCTTGGGAGCTCTGAAGTCCCCTTAAAGGCCACGAAGCATTGGTGCCTGGTTAAGCACCGCCATGATTCTTCACTGTGGAATTAATGGGATGGGGATCTCAGTGACCTTGGCACCAAAGGTAGGTACTGGCAAGGGTTTGGCCACCTGTGTGGTGAGGAGCCTCATGCCAGATGTCTGAGGACCAGCCCAGCTCAGGGGCAGACACTCATCCCCAGGGGGGAAGGGTCTTTTGGCCATAGTCACCTTTCAAGGCTTAGGAAGCCTGCTATGTTATAGAAGAGTGGGACCTCTGTCAGCCCAAATGAACAAGATTATCAGCCTCAACAGATGGAAATAAGCACCTAATTATACAGAAAAACAAGTCACTGGAAAGTGAACTCCTGTAGTTGAATCCTCAGACTTCCACCATAAAACGAGGCATATTCTATCCTAGGGGAAAATGGCCCCAGATACAATACAGCTCACTGGGGAAACCCATCTACTGACAGGGAACCTCAGTGCTAATGAATGAGTCACAAAGAATATATTCCACATTAAGACAATAACAAATATGGCATCGGCAGAGAAGACTGCTGGGGGGGATGGTGGGGTTGGTGTTCTCCCCACCCCTCGGGGGTCTCAGCTTCTGCCCACCACAGACCAGCGCCATTCTGGCTGTCTCAAGCTGAGCTGGCTTCCAACATCTGAAAGGGTGTTGGGGGGAAGATGAATCAGACTCTGGGGATCCCAAGATCTTAAATTTAGAATTGAAAGAGATGTGGCCCCTTCGCTCTGAAGCTCTGCCGAGCTAAGTGACTTGACCAAAGTCACCCAAGCAGCAGGTATCAGAGTGGGGATTTGAACTCGGGTCCAAACTCCCAATCTCCAGCCTCTTTTACTGGGCCGGGCTTGGCCCCAAAGAAGCCAGAATGAGGAGCGACAGGTCCTGGTGAACTCACTAGGTGGTGTCTGAGATTCGGGGAGGTTTCAGGGAAGTACATTTCAGCCCAATCCGAAGGAAAACGTAACGATTACAGCTGAATTAGAGTAATCATAATAACAGCAACTGCAACATTTATTTTGTACTTTCAGGTTCTTTGGAGCACTTTTTATACATTTTCTCTTGTGATCCTCAAAAGAAGAAATTGTTTTCTTGGGAGGTAGTGAGCTCCCAGGCACTGGAGGGCTGCAAGTGGAGACCTGGATGACTGCTTCTCAGGGCTCATCAGAGGCCAGATCGAGAGCTGAAAAGGACCCTAGATGCCATCTGGTCCATTTCTCTCCTTTGACAGATGAGGAAACCAAAGCACAGAATGTCTTAGTGACCTGTCCACATCCCACGAGCGGTAAGTCAGCATTTGAACCAAGGACCTCAGGCTCCAAATCCAGCTCTTTGTCCATTGTACTCCGTGGGGATTCCTGTGGGTTGCACTAGATGGTGTCCAGAGGCCTCGATGGCAAGAGACTGCAGCCTTCCCTGATGTCCGTCTCAGAACCGAAATCTCGACACAGCCTGGAGGTTCTGAAAGAGGTTTGGGCTTGGAGTCAGGAAGTCCTGGGTTCAAATCCTGCCTCAGACACCTCTTAGCTGTGTGACCCTGGGTAAGTCACTCAACCTGTGCCTGCCTCAGTTTCCTCTGCACACATCTGCAACGTGAGCGTGAGACAACACAGTAACCCGTGTTGGTTACAAATTTCACAGTGACCTTGAAACACGAGTCATTCCTATTATTCTCTGTCTCCACGGGAACAAGCAAGAGGCCAGCAGGGAAGGCATATTATCTCATTCAATCTTCACAATAACCTGGGAGGCAGGTGCTACTATTCTGCCCATTTCACAGATGAGGAAACTGAGGCAGACAGAGGCAAGGATGACCCCTGACCTAGGCCTGTCCCTGAGACTCCGGACCTCGGCCAAGGGGAGTCTGACCAGACACCCACAGAGGCTGGGGAAGGTGCTCTCAATTCTCTTGGGCAAACAAACAAAGCCACATCCAGAATGGCCTCGCAGGCTCTGTAAACTGAACTAGGCTTGAGATCATCCAGATCACCCGCAGCATGTAATCTCAATAAAGAAAGAGAAAATTTAGAGCCAGAGATAAATGCACAAATAGATGGAAAGACAGATGAATGGAGAGAAATTAAATGAACAAGGAAATGAACAAGTAGATAGCCAGGTAAATTAATCTATAGGTAAATAAACCTATAAATGAATAAATAAATGAGCAGACAGATAAAGGAATGGATGGGTGACTAAGCAAATAAATAAATAGATGAACAAATGAATCAATGATGAGGGTGAGCCTGGAAGCCGCCTCCGGCAAGATTCCGGGGACAGGAGGAGGAGAGAACGCATCGGTGCCAGGAGAACAAAGAATGATCTGCCACAAAGCTTTATGCCCATCATTTACTTCGTCATTAACTTTAATTACACGCTATGAACTGTCCTGTAATTATGGAGCTTGGGGCACTGCCAATTTCCCCTCTGGCGTGTGCAAAGTTGGGTGAATTAGTGCAAAGCTTCAGCCGCCCCTCCCCCCTGTCCCTCAGCAGCTCTCTGGGCACAGAGTTCCCATTTCATGCCCACAGCACGGGCTGAGTGGACAGCCTGGACGCACCGAGAGCCCTTCCCGAGGGGCGGACCACCCAGGCTTCATTACAGGCCTAACATGAGCCGTTCTACTCATTTCTGGCAAGGTCCGACACCATTTCCCTTTTCTGAGTCCCTCCCTGGCCAGGGGAGCCGGGCAGGAAGGGAGACCAGGATCTCCTCTCTGCTCTGCCCAGGGTGAGAGCTGGAGCAGAGAATTCAGAGTCTGTGGGTCCCCCCTGCTCCCCACTGGAAACAAACCACCCACTCATCCTATGGAAAATTTTCCTTCTTATGTGCTCCTTGGCCCCAAAACCCTTCAGGAAAAAACTGTCCTCAGTCAATCCACAGGTGCTGATGGCTGCCACACTACGAAGAGCTTCCACAGTGAGGGGCAGCGTGGGGCTAGAGTGGCCTGGCACCGAAGTGGCCTCTGACCCACTGGCTGAGTGACCCTGGACAGTCTGGGCAACCTCTCTGTGCCTCAGGGAACATCCTCAAAAGATGAGTTCTAAAGAGACCAATGACATCACAGGCCTGGTCCCTAGGGGTGGGAGGGGATGGAAGGGAAACCAGCCCTGCCCTCCCTGAGCGTCCACTCTACTGGCTCCTGTGCCCCCCTCTGCCTCCTGGCTGCCTTCAAGTCCCAGTTGAAATCCCACTTTCTCCAGGAAGCCTTCCCCACCCCTACCCCCTTAATTCCACAACCTCCTCTCTGTTCCTTATTTCCTATGTATCCTGTAGCTTGCTGGTACATATTTGTTTGCATGTGTCCTCCCTCCTTAGACTGCAAGCTCCCTGAAGGCAGACACTGTCTGTCCTCTTTTTGTATGCACAGTGCCTGGCACACAGTAGGTGCTTAATAAATGTTAATTGATTGATTAGCATTCTCACAACCAATGCACGGGGCAGAGAAGGGTCCAGAAAGGCTGGGTGGACAGGCGCAAGCCACGCACTGCTAGTAAGCAGTCTTCCTGACTCCAGGGCCAGTGACCTAACCACTGCCACATGCTGCCTCTCTGCAGAAAGGCCAACGAGGAGTCAGCAGGACCTGGGTTATTCCAGCAAAGAGAAGCCCGGGGCTGCAGCTGTGGCTGCCCCATGGAGAGAGACGGCAGGGAATAAACAGAAAACCAGCCTTTCCGGCCCAGCTCCTCACTACTGACCAGCCTTTGTAACAATGTATAGAAGGGCTCACTGGCTCCCTCCCTCGGTGGGAGTGTGCCAGCCCCACCTTCCTCCTCCTCCTCCTCCCCCTCCCCTTCCTCCTCCTCCCTCCTCCTCCCCCCCCCTCCCTCCTCCTCCCCTTCTTCCTCCCTCCTCCTCCTCCTCTTCCTCCTCCTCCCTCCTGCTTCTCCTCCCTTCAACCAGGAAAACCGGCTTTGCCTTCTCTTAGTAGGGGCAGCTGGGAACACAGCTTCTCTCCAAAGATGGAGAAGGAGAGATAAGCCGGGCTTTGGCAGCCACATTCTGCAACGAACCGTAAGATGAAGGCATCACACACACACACACACACACACACACACACACACACACACACGCTTACGCACCATTGAAGGGTGGCCTAATTCAATTATGACCGCTCTCTATATCAGGGCCAAAGGATGAGCACTAGTTAAAATATCTCCTAATAGTCTAAATTACGGTGCCCAGTAAGGATTTTTTAAATTGTTAAGTCAGCCTCTAAAACTCTGTTTGTAACAAAATGTTCAGAGTAATGCTGTTTGTTTTAGCAAATTGACTGACTGGGAGCACTAATGGGGGCAGTGTCTTATCTTTCCCACGCCAGAGCCCTCGGCAGATGGCGTAAACAAGCGGATGGGCAGGCCTCAACGACTGCATTAGATGCCGTCACATTGTCCAAAAAGGGAGAGAAAGCCCAAGTAACAGAGCCGGGGTGACCTCCACACTGGAGAGGTGGGACCATTGGCATCTGGCGTTCTGGGGCTGGTACTCTCTATTTTTTTGTTTCCTTGTGTTTTGTGGGAGTCCCCAGGGAAGTTGTGTGTGTTGGGTCATACTCCAAGGCCACTGAAGGACCCGGTGGCGATAACTCTGGGTGATGAAACCAACAAAAGCCATGTCCTGGACCCCTCCCCCACGCCCCACCAACCACCACGTTCTCAGGCACGCCAAGGTCAGACATCTCCACGTGCCACAGCAAAACATGCTTAGTTTGCCAGGTGCTCTTTGGGATGGAGGGTCTCTGCTGAGCTCTTCCTTCAGTCCTAGCTCAGGACGGCCGAGTCGTCTTTGAGCCGGCTTAGCTCTGCCCACCCGTCAGCCCCCTCTGAAGCTTGATGATATGGCTGCCTGAGAAAGCCAGAGACCCCGCACGCGGGGTGGGAAGTGGTTCAGAGGAGGAGTGTGCAAGCTAGGGGAGGAGGTGGCGGGCCCCAGACCAGGCCGATAGACAGCGCCTGCTCCAAGACCCACGTGTTGATGTGATGGCCACGCCTCGAGAAGCCAGGACTTCTGCCTAGACTGAAGACCATGAAACAGACACTTGCGTGGGGGCGGGAAGGCCCCTTAGAAAGAGCTTGGACATGATTCCCAACATCCCTTAGGATAGATGGAGAGATTCTGGTCTCTACTTAGTCTAACTATTAAGAGCCAGTCACGAGGCTCTTTCTCACGGAGACCAGGAGAAAAAGAACTCTTCACAAAGCCATGCAAAGAAAAGAAGCTTCTTCAAAGCAGGGACGGTTTTGTTTCCAGTCTCTGTACCCCCAGCACCTCCCACGTAGCAGGCACTCAATAGAGCTTTAATAGTATGTTCAATAACTATTATTTGATCTAGGTAAATTCTATCCAACATTTGTGCATTTTAAACACTCTCTTTATTCTAAGGAATAACTGACAAGTAGCAAAGACATTTCTGACCAAAACCTCTGAATTCTTGATTCTGAGGACAGTTTCTCAAATACCCCAGTCATGTTGTCAGAACAACGGAAGAAATGCCACAGGAAACCCAAAGGTGGGGAAGGGGCCAGGGCACTTACCCGGATATACGCATCTTGGTGGTGTTTGGCAAAGTACAGCATATTGTCCAGGGCCAACATTCCCGGGGGAGTCTGGGTGAAGTCCATGGCTGGGTTCACATGGTTCTGTGGAAAGACAAGGAGGGTGACATGTCAGCAGCCTTGCCCAGCAACATGATGCCCCCTTCTAAAGGGCCGTCAGGGCCCAGATGAACTGGCTCACCTCAAGAGACCCACTGATTCCTCCCCTTGAGTGCCACAGTGACCCCTGGGAGGTAAGGCTCCTTCTGGAGGAAGGAGAAGGTCTAAAATGGACCATACTCAGAAATCCTTGGGGGTCTTAATTTCTTATATTCAGAGAAACTCAATCTCTACTCCATAGGTTGGACAACTGGGTGAACTACCAAAACCAAAGCAATGCGATGTAACCAAATAAACACTTTGAGTGCCTACTGTATACAAAGTACTATATTCCAGGGATACAGAGGAGAAAAAAAAAACATGGCAGAGTCTTTGTCCTCAAGGAACTTATGCTCTACCAGAGGCACAATATATGAGAGAGTACAGTAGGACAAGAGAACAGAAAAGGAAAGGTCCAGAAGCCGCTGTCAGTTAGGCTTCTGAGATCCCCTAGAGCAGGCTGAGAACTGAGACCTCAGCATGGTGGCCGGCCATTGTCCAGCACCCCCCAGCCTGCACAGAAGGACTCACAAACAAAACTGCGAAGAAGCAGTCCTAGTGGGGGGACCGAAGAAATGAGAAAATGCAATCACAATGATAAAATACGATGGTTTAAGACAACCCTGGGATAACATTCCAGATTAGGAGAAGAGAGCATAGGATCATAGGATCAGGGGTGAGGGGACAGAAGGGGCCTTACAGGCCATCAAGTTCAACTCCTTTGTAAGATGAGGAAACTGAGGCACAGAGAAGGTAACCCAGGGATACACAGCTATCTGAAACAGGATTCGAATGCCCACCTTGACTCCAAGTTCAGTGCTCCAGACTCTCCCACACTGGCTCTCCCACACTACTCTTCCTAAATTACAAGCAGAACCTTAGAAAACAGACTATATTGGTCTTAAGGACCAAGAGTAAATGGAAAGCCTGCTTAAATAAAATAAGGAAAAGATAAACTGTCAAAGTAGACCTTTTAAGGAAAATTTGGACGGATAATAAAAAATTTAGAATAGAAACTGGAAAATCTTACCAAAGTAGTAGACACTGAAAGAAAAAAAAAACCCAGCATGGTGGAAAAAGAACTAAAAAATGCAACACTATAACAAGACCTATAAAAGCAAAACCAGAAGACTGAAAAGGGGGGTAGAAAACACAACTACATTTACTCTCAAAAAGTACTAAACTAGGAAACAGGATGAGTGCAGATAACTTTAAAATCATTGTGTTGTCCAAGAAAGTATAATGAAACAGAAAGCTTGCATGCACATTCTAAGAAATCACAGAAGAAAACTAACCAAAACTATTAGAACCTGCAGCTGAATTGAAAGAACCTGAAAGAAACTCCAAAGTTAATACTCCCATAAATGTGATTGCCAAACTCCAGAGCTCCTATGTCAAAGAAAAAACACTGCTAGCAACAGACATATTACATGCCAAGGCACCCCATTCAAAATTATATAGGATTGTGCAGTTAATATGAAAAAGGAAAGAGTAGGAAAAAAAATATAAAACAAAAGTAAATCGATGATGTCAAAGTATTCCTGTTCAAAGAACCACAATGAATAGAATTTCTGAAAGAAAAAACAGAAGCCAAAACAAAGCAACAAAGATAAATAGATTGGAGCATCTTGAAAGGTCTAAATGATGATCCACTGCTCAAGTCCTGAAGGGAGGGGGGGGAAGGAGACTGCTGCAGCGGACACTCCCCATCCCTAAGGGTAAGTGAAGGAACAAGGACAGGCCTGGGCAGGGTCTGGGTGCTGAGACTCAGCAAGGAAGGAACAGAGGAAAGAGGCCAGGACAGCCTCTGAGCCACGCAGAGACACCAGAGGGGGACTTCACAGAGGAGAAACAGAAACAGTACATATGGCCGACTTTAATTTCCCTTCTGTCAGAAGACTAAATAATGTAATTTCACAGGGTCTCTTTGAAGAAGCGCCTGGTAATTATCGCTAGCCCCGATGCTTCCGTGGATGGATCAGCCTGCAGAGGAGCATCTTTTGTAGAGACATAAAATGCAGATAGAGGCACTGTTTTCCGGGGCAGATTCAATCTATACTCTTGCTTCAGGCAAGAAAAAGTGGAGATGTAAGAATGCTGTTCCTTCCTAATGACCAGTTGTAATAGTGGCATTTCTATAGCACCTACTATGTGCCAGGCTGTGTGCTAGTCCCTTTATAATTACTATCTCACTTGATCCTCACAACAACCCTACCAGGGAGGTCCTATTATTATCCTCATTTTACAGATGGGGAAACTGAGGCAGCGACTCGGCCAGGCTCACACAGCCATTTCTGAGGCTGAATTGGAACTCCCTATCCACTGCACCACCAGGTTGCCCAACCTTGTGTTTTTTTCTCTCTGTTAGGTTCTGACTACACAGGAGTCAGATAGAAGCTTTCCTGGAATCATCAGTATTAAGAAGACTGGCTGGGATTTGGGGAGGGAGCATTCATTCAGAAGGCCCAGTGGGGAGGGGACAGGCGGCATCGTCCCTAGTGTCTTTGCCTTTTTCTTTGTAATACTGTCCCAACATCTACCAGGAAACCCTGGTGCACGTCCGAGCATCTTGTGCTTTGGGCCCCGGCTGAGGCCAGGGAGCTGACTCGGTTCTGTCTCCCGTTATGCAGGAGAAGTTAGAGGCCCAGATTTATTTTCCTTTCTCATTTTTTTCAGTTGTTGTTCTACCTGCCTCGAAATCAGAACTGGCAGAGCTTTGATGAATCGCTAGGAATTTTCCTTTCTCCCACCAGGACGTCCACGTGCCTCGGTTCGGCCTTCGAAACACCATTTGTAACTTTGTGCAGAGGAGTTCCTCAGTGAATAATGTCAGACAGCTCTTCCCTCCCAGTTACAGAGGATGGCTATTTCTCTTTTCCAAGGACACATGTTTAACTTTCAGAAGAGTGCTGCCAATGCATTAAGGAAGGAAAGAAAGCCACTGGAGAGCTGTGGCCAGAGCCTGGCATTTCACTTTGAGTTCCCTTGCTGGGCTTTGCCGCGTCCTCATTCTGACACCTCCAGATGTCGGGCTTTTATACCACGAGTCCCCCAGAGCTGAGCTGTGGTTTTACTTGGCCCTGTCCATGCTCCAGAAACCATGATGCAGAAATAGTTTTGTGATCGCCTCCCCACCAAAGGCCGCCATCTTGTGTCGTCTTTGTCCACCAACCTTCCCAATGTGTGGGAGGCCTTTCTTTACTAAGTCTTTCAAGGAAACCAGTGAAATGCTGGGGTTGGCTGCCTATCCCCCCCCCCACTCCTCATTATATGACCTGCCCATTTCCCTTTCTTATCATTGTGTCCATTTTGATGTCTTTTATCCCTCTTATTGTACCGTGTCTTTTTCCATGACCTCTGGGGCCACCTGCAAAGATATTTCTCCAGAGATGGGAAGCTTCTTCATTTGTGGCATACATCGTTAAGAAGGCAGGATTTTGTTTTAGGGAGCAGGTGATGCTCACTGGCAGCCCTACATTCTCCTCAATGCTAGCCAGCCCCCTTTCTCCTGTTCAATTCTCTGTCCGGCTCACGTGCACCTGGAGTGTCTGCCCAAGGTGATTCAGGGACTGGTCATGTAACTGCACAGCACAGTCTAGGCACACACACTCGTCATCCGCTTTGGGTGTCTGGTGAGGCCTACCTCTGTTGGGAGAGCTCATTCCCCATCACCACTCTAGGCTCCTCACTTCTCAGCCTCAACCTCTGGATGGCCCTCAGATCCAGTCCTCCTGAACACGGCCTCTGGTTGGGGAGCATGTTGCCTCATCTCTGGCCCACCATGTTGCTTCCCCATCTCACTTGCTTGTACCCATATCCCCTGCACTTAGCACTTGCCTGACAAATAGTAAGTGCTTAATAAATGCCTTTCAATCAAGTATTCACTAAACACAACAGGAGCTTTAAAACGTTTGTGGAATGGCATGGATTTTAGGAGACTTTAATGTATTCTGGGACCTGATGCAATCCACAGAACAGTCTCTCATGTGTAGGGTCTCTCTGCTTCATTTGGATTCTATGCTCAGACATCTGCCATGGCTGTGGCAAGGAACCTGACCTAGTGTCCTGCTGGCTGGGGATCATCCACAGGCAGGTAAGCAGGAGGGTGATGGCCTTGAGTATCTGCCAGAGGAGAGCTGGTGAGGGACCAAGGCTTCTCAGTCTGGAGAAGAGAAGAAAGGGAAGAGGTCTTCAAGAGTGGGAAGGATTGTGGAGAAGAAAGGATAGAAGGAAGCCGTAGTGGGTACAAGTAGCAAAGAGAGAGATTCAGGTTTTACAGAAAGAAATACATCCTGACAAGTGCATCCATGCCCAGAGCAGAAGAGGCTGCTATGGGAGACAGGAGGCTCCTTCCTTGTCACTGGAGGTCTTCAAACAAAGGCTGGATGGCCATCTTGGGAAGGGGGTAGACACCAGCATTGTTGGTCAGCTGGAGATGGGCCTATGGAGCCTCTGGGGGTTCCTCCACCTCTCAGATTCTGCCTCCAAAAGGACCCTTTGTAGCTCTAGAGTGCAATGAATACCACGTTCCCAACACCCATAGCTCACATATGTGGAAACTGAGACCTAAGTGATTTGCCCAAGGTCACACAAGTAGAAGTGAGATTAGAACTCAGGTGCTCTAATTCCAAAGTCAAGTCAAGTCCAAAGTGCTTTTTATCTACAGGGAAAGACACTGGGGGATAACCTTGCTGAAGTCTCATCTCCAACATGTACTGTCATGACACACAGACCTTCATAATAATTATTATTATTGGTATCGTTAGCAATTATTTTTAGTATAGCTAGTGTTTACCTCGTGCTCTAAGGTTTACAAAGCACATGACTTGGGTCATCTCATCGGATCCACACGACAGCCTGGAGAAGGAGAGGGGGGAGCAGAAGCCCAGCTAGGGGAGTGGACTTCTCCTGGAAGTCCCTCTAAACACGTGTGGTCAGCTAAGCTGCACCAGAGATTCTTTCCATGGATGGGTCGCACTGGGTGACTGCTGAGGTTCCCCCCGCCTCTAATTCTGTGATTCCGTGAAATGTTACCAGTACTCAATGTCCTCCCTGCCACCATCCTCCAGAAACTCCTAAGATCTCAAGTGCGAGGTAGGTGCTGTTGGTAAAGGAGGCTCCTCACCCAAAGAAGCCTCAGGCTCCAACCCATCTCTCCCTGCGTCCACAGCCATGACTATTGCTATTGAATATGATGTGATTTTGTCCACTACCTTGCACCGAGGGGGTTCCCAGTAAACATCGAAGAAATGAGTGCAATGTGTCCAGTACTGCCGACACCCCCTGAAGACCCCCGGCCCTACCATTCTCCCTGCAGCAGGACCCTTCCATAGGGCTGCCTTCTCCCCCCATTGGAACATGGCCTTCTGGAGGGCAGGCACTGCCTCGCTCCCGTGCCTTTCTAGGTCAAGCCCTTAGCACTGGGCCTGGCACCCAATAAACACTCAATAAACACTTTCTTCACTCACTCACATATCCACCAATGAAGTCAAGCAATCAGTAAGCATTTATTAAACAGCTACTAGGTGCCAGGGACCATTCTATGTCTGGGAAATAAAAAAGATAAATATGAAACAAAATGCATTCAGGTAGTAAATGCTTTTAAATTATGATGAGGAAAAGCATTTGCATAGAATTCCACCTGGTAATTTGAACAAGGGCAATAATTTGGGCTTAGTGTGCACAACATTTTAAAAAATCAAGTTGCATAGATCAGGCCAATAAGAATCTGCTCTAAAGTCTGCACCAATCCTTCTGGGATTCTGGGAAAGATAACTATCCACAGCCAGTGACCTGTTCTGATTCCCAATGAGCGCAGCTGGGCATTATCTGACCCTAATGTTTTCATATCACCCATCTACTAATATTGAGCTAAGAGCTGGGGAGACAAGCAAACAACTCTCAATAAACAAGATGCAGATGGGGAAAATTGGAAATAATCAATAGTGATTGATGGCTCTGTGGAAAGAGCAGGCCTGGAGTCAGGAAGATCTGAGTTCAAATCCAGTCTCGGACCGTTCCTAGCTCTGTGACCTTGGTCAAGTCATTGACTCTTTGCCTACCTCAATCTCCTCAACTGTAAGATAGCACTTACTTCACAAAGTGTTTAGCAGAGTGCCCAGCACGTAGTAGGTGCTATATAAACACTTATTCTGTCCCTCCCCACCCCAGCGGGCAAGCATTAGCATTAGCCACCCCTTGGTTTGAAGGAAACCAAGTTCTGTCTCTTTCCTCTCTAGAGCCCTCGCAGACCCACCAGTCACAAGGTGGGGTCTTCGCCTCTGGAGGATCTGGAGGCCCTGCCCTGCCCTTCCCTCCCTCAGTTGCAAGGTTCCCTAAGAACTCTGTAGGACAGGAAAAAGGGAGTGCCCTGAGAAGGCCAGGTTCGTGTTCACCACTATCTGAAGATGGCCCACTCAGCTGGGTTTAATAAGATGTGACAGCGGCAAAGATGCCTCATGCATTATGGAACTCCATATTGCGCCCATCAAGGGCAGTCTCAGCCAGAAAAAATATGCAAATGAGCATTTAGATATGTTAATGTTTTCATGCTGATTGCTGGATCTTTTCCTGGACCTAGCTCCTTCACAAAATAGAAGAAAAAGTTATTCTGAACAATGCAAAAGGCAGAAAAATATTAAAGGTGCCTCTCAGAGACCCATTTCTGAATTGTGTTTTGGGGTAAATTCTCTGAACCCTCTGTTCTTGGCAGATAAGGATTGGGAACAAGGACGTTTCCATCCATTACAGACGAATCTTCCTCAAACAGACTGGGAATAAGCGTCAGGTTTAAGGGGAGACAAAAAGCTTCAGTGTCCCCTCCGCTCTCCCACCTATTGTACAGAAAGCCCTCCCTCCTCGTTCTCGTCATGCTCATCTTCTGAGGCTTCCATGCCTTTGGCACCGGGATATCAAAAAGGTCCTCCCATCCTCCTTTCCACGCAGACCCCGTCTCCACTAGGGGGACAAGATGGTGGCTTCCACTGACAAAAGTCATGTTACCAGTCTTGTTTCAGGGGAGCTCCCCCCAAGCCACAGGAAACCACCAATTCCTGACCCTAGGAAAACCTATGTACCCATTAGGGATGGGCACCCCCAAAACTCCCTATGATCTTGGAATTATTGAAAAAACGACAGTCATGCTTGGAAGACTCTGGTCCTATATGACCAGCTGCTCCCCTCAAGGGAAGGATTGTGGTCCTTCAAAAGCTTGGCATGCAAAAAGAAGGATAGGGCCAGGTGCTAGCCTTGTGATAGAAGGAGAATGTTCTAAGGATCTTCACTCATTGTCGTCCAGAGATGAAACACAGTCCAATTTCTGCTCCGGCCCCTTCTCCTTGGCTCTCAAGTACAGGGCACAGTGGGAGGCAGCGGGCAAATAGCCATGACCCATCTACTGAGGTTGCAGCTGACCACCAGCTCCCAGGAGGGCCCGGCCCCCACAGACTGATGACAGGACTGAGACATGGCACCGCTAGCCAGCAAAGAGTGAACAGCATCTGTAACCAAACCATTTTACCCTGGCATGATGTGAGAGCTGTGTGTCAGCCCCAGACACTCACACATGAGACAAAGTCCTTTGGTGGCATGATATGAGGCAGGACCAGGGAAGGGGTTTCTTTAGAATGGAGGCTCCTCTGGGTCTGGCTGGCATCCCCTAAGGGTCTACACAGGGCCTGGCAGACTGGGGCACTGAATGACAGAAAAGGGTAAGATGGTGCCCACTGGCAGCTGGTCATCCCTAGATGCCCAGAGAGCTACCACTCTGCAGAAAACTGTCACTCTCACCTCACCAGACACATTCTTTCAATGGGCACATTCTGCAGACCATCTGGGGTCCTGGGCATCGGGGCCCATGAGCAAGGTACGGTACCCCTCTTGGGTGTAGGGCCCTTAGGCAGTCAGTGCAATGAAGGGCATAGAGTCATTCTCAGAGTCACGGTTTTAAAAGCATAAAGTAAAATACACAGGATCACACAATTACAACTAATTAATTACAATTAGATTGAAATTGTTATGAATTGTTTTAAACCAAGTTCGCAGACCCCAGGTTAAAATTGTTGAACTAGAAGGCATCTGAGGTCCCTAAGGGCCAGCTCTCCTCTATGATCCTAGGCCCAGGATACACTTTGCCGACCTCTCCTCTGACATCAGAGGCAGTGTGGAATAATGGATAGGGCTCTGGACCCAGAGTCAGGAAGAACCTTGGGCTCTTAGTAGCTCTTAAGTCACTAGGGATTAGGGAAACTCACTTAACCACTCTCTGCCTTAGTGTCCTCATCTGCAAAAATGAGAGGGTTAGACTTGGTGCCCTGAGAGATCCCTTCCAGCACCTTGGGGTCACAGAAGATAGTAGTGAGGCTCTAGGGAGAAGATGGGGGTCAGGGGTTTGGTTTATAAGATCAGAAATTTCTCTTGGAAAGAGCTTTGATTTAGAGCTGCTGTCCCTCATAGCCTGCCTCTGCACCTTTGCTCAGGCTGTGCCTCATGCCAGGAACCACTTCCCTACTCAAGTCTACTTCCTGTAATTCTTGGCGTCTTCTAGGGCCCAGTTCAAGGATCACCCCCTACAGGAAGCCTTCCCTGACTCCTACTGTCATTGGTATTGTCTGCCCCAAATAACTGTGTTTATTTTGTATTTCCTCTTCTACACTTCCACTGTTTTCACCAAGTAGAATGTAAGCTCTTTGAGGGCAGGGGCTGTTGTGTCGTTATCTTTTTATCCCCATCACTTGGCACAGTGCCTGGGAGGGGAGTAAAAAAGCATTTATCAAGCACCTACTATGTGCCGAGCACTGTGCTAACTGCTTCACAAATGTGATTTCATTCTATACTCACAACAGCCCTGTGAGGAAGGTGCTATCGTGATTCCCATATTACAGCTGAGGAAACTGAGGCAGGAGTCACACAGGAAGTCTCTGAGGCTGAATTTGAACTCAGGTCTTCCTGACTCCAGACCCAGCACTCCATCCACTGCCTGGCTCATAGTAGGCACGCACTCTGAGTGCTGAATTGTTGAAGGGAGTCAGGAGTCCCCCAGACTCATCCTTTATTTTGACATCTCCACCCAATCCCTCCGACATGCCCTTTCCCAGGGAATTCAGAAAGCATCCCTGCCCAGACTGACAGGAAAGGGGTAATCGGAGCTCTCATCCCTCCGCCTTGCCGCCCTTCCTCCAGGCAGGAGCGGTCACTTTGTAAATGACTCCCTTCCAGGCCCTCCTGGACACAGAGATAAGGGCTTCACTAACGGAGGTCGGAGGAAGCCAAACTGGCTAGGGCCAAACAGCCTTGCCCCAGTGAGCCTCCCAGCCGACTGTCGGTTCGGAAGCAGGAGCAGACGGCACAAAGGAGTGAGCCCTGAAGAGGGGCAGGGAACGAAGCTAAAACGCTGGGTTCTCTTCGTTGGTGCCACGTGACTTTGACGATCCACCTTGGGGCTGTGTAGACAGACGAATCCCCCTGCCCTCCTCCCAGCCCAGCTCTGGGATGCCCTGGGGTGCGACAGCAAGGTCAGTCAGCAGGAGGAGCAGACAGGGATGCTGAGCGCACCAGCCCTTCCGTTCCCTGGCTGTGTAACCCGGGGCAAGGGGCACCATCTCATCGGGCCTCAGTTTACTCATCTGTAAAACGAGGGGCCCCAAGGTGCCTTCCAGATCCTTCTCTGCTCCGATGACTGTTTCCTTCAGGACGACCTCACGGAGAAGTCAATTCTTTGTTCCCCCCAAACCAATAATGGCTCCCACGCTTACTAGACGATACTGCTTCTATCCCCCCGACCGGCGTATAATGACGGTGACCAAGACTGGCCCTAGAGAAGAGGACAGACCCCTCCCTCCCTTCATTGGCCAAGCGGGGGACTATGGGGGTAGAGTGTTGTATACACCCCAAAACACAGTCAATATGGCTTTGCTGAATTTATTTTGTTATAAGGAAAAGTTCACTGGATGGACGGCAGGAGGAATATGATGTACGTAAAAACAAAAGGCAATGTTTAAAACTCATGGAAGGCTTCAGGAATACCAAAAGCATGGGAAGGATCTGTGAGTTCCTCATCAAGGGGAGCTCCCTGCGTGGACACTCCCTCCACCAGGGCAGAGGAGGCCCCCCATTCCTTAGAACTCAGCAGGCAAATCCATTGGTGACTCTCCCCCTTCCCCCTCCCCCACAACGCAGACTCTTGGGAGCCTACTATCTGCACATAGTAGGCCCTTAACAACAGCCTGCTGATTGATTGATCTATCTCTGACTCCAAGCGCAGAAGGCCTTCTATGCTTGCCTCTTTTTTTTGAGAAATCCATCTCCAGAGGCAGCACAAGGCCCTCTAAGATTCCCCTGAAAACACAACCGAATGCTTCCGAAACAGCTGCAGAGCATGAAAGGAGAGAGGGTCAGCTCACCCTAGGCTCTGACGAAAGTGCTCAGCGTGGCAGTGCTGCTTCAAACATCACCGACCATCTGGATCCATCAGCTGTCTGGGAGAGACAGGCAGCAACCCTCCCCACCCACCCCAGGCAGGCTCCCTGGGCTAGCACTCCTAGCTAGGCGCACAGGACCCCTCGGCCTGGGCAGGTCTCAAGGTTGAGGGACAGGGCTGCCCTCCACCCCACCCCAGAGATGAGTTGGGGGCCCAAGCCCCAGGGCCGAGGGAGAGGACGGCCCCAGAGACGAGTGGGCTGTGGAATGAACTCCATTGTCCTGCTTGTAGGTGACTGTGCCAGAAAGATCCAGACTTGGCTAAGCAGGAATCTGACTGGCCCCCAAGATTCTGCAGAGGGGCCTTCAAATCCGCCTTTAACCTTAACCCTGAGTCTTGGCTGCAGCAGCAGGGTCAGAGCGGCAAGCACAGACCCATCAAGTCCTCGGCTAGCTAGCCAAGTCTCCACGGTCAGGAGCCATCTGTCCAAAGCCTGGGAAACTGGGCCCTGGCTCCAGGGTTTGTCCTGGAAAAATAACGCATCACCATGTGGCCGGCCGACTGGGGCTGGGCCTTTCTCGGTGCTGAGCGAGGCCCGACAGGCTGAGCGGCAGACCCCAGCGGGAGGCAAAGCCATCCATGAAGGCTGTTCAGCTGTGGACCCTGACAGGACTTCATGGCCCAGCGGCCCGGCCTCAGAGAGCTGGTGACTTCTACGGACCACAGAACAAGGCATTGACAACGGTGGCCCAGAACCGAGCTGGCCACCCCTGAGCTCCAAAGGGAGGTCCGTTCACACTGTGTCCCAGAGACCCCAGTTAGAAATCAGACCTGCTTCTCTGTGGCCTGTTTTGTCTCCTTTTCAGTAGCCCGCCCCCCTCTCTCTCCTCTCTCCCTCCTGTCTCTTTCTCTCCCTCTCTCTCTCTCTGTCTCTCTCTCTCTCCAGATGCTGGGAATTGGAACTCTAGAGGCAGATGGGGCCGCAGGGATCAGAGGAAGAAACTGAGTCCTGGAGTGGAGAGGGGTTACCGCAAAGTGGCAGAAGCAGCCTTTGAACATGGGTCTTCCAGCTCCAAACTGAGTCCCATGATGAGTCTGAGGACTCTGCCTCACTTAGGTTGCTGATGCTGCTTTCTTGACCCTAGGAAAGTCTCTGAGTCTCAGTTTCCTCATCTGCAAAGTGGGTATCACCACCGTAAGAACAGCCAGCATTTATGGAGCATGGATGGCTTACATTCCTTCCTCTGAGCCCCCCAACCTGGAAGGTAGCCACTATTCTTTTTAACATTCATTTTTTCAATTTAGAGTTCCAAATTCTCTCACTCCCTCCAGCTCCTCTCCCACCCATTGAGAAGGCAAGCAATGACACCCATTCTACATGGGAAGTTATGCAAAACATATTTCCATAGGCAGATGCTATTATTATCCCCATTTTGCGATGATGAAACTGAGGCTGAGAATAGTTAGGTGACTTAGGAACAGGCTCACAGAGCCAGCGGGGATCTGAGATCGGATTTTAAACCCACTTCTTCCTAACCCCTGAGCTACCTGACTACTTAAGACCAAACATACCAATCTAGCAAAAAATGCCTGCTACATAGTAGACCTAGGAGGAGCAGCTCCCAAGCTCCAGAGTACTCAGCTGAGGAAGGCCTTCTCCACTGGTGGTGGGCCAGCAGCCTGGAAGGGCCCCAGCCATGCCCTTTCTGGGCCCCACTTAGGCATAGCCTCCAGGCTGAAGAACAGACCAGCATCAGACGGAGCTTCTGGGCAGCCTGGCTTTTACCTGCCTCCCCTAGGCATTGGAGCCCCGGCCTTCCACTGTGGCCCCCGTAAAAGCCAGAAGAAGGCTGGGCTATTCTTAAACCAGGACACAGGGAAGGAATGGGCGGGGGGAGAAGAAGAGAGAGAAAATTTTCTCTTGTTTGGAAGAACACAAGAGGAGAGATGGGTCCCAGTGGACCAACCCCACCGGCCTCACACCTGCTTCCCCCTTCCCAGAGAGTCCAAATGCCAAAGTGCCAGAGATGGCTCATGGGCACGGCGGGGGGGTGGGAGGGGAGTGGGGAGCAGGAAGGTGGGATGAGCAGGAAAGAAAGGACAGGCCGGGCCTTCATCTGATGCTTTCTAATATTAGCCTTAGAATACTAATAAAAATAGGCCCCGGAAATTGGCCACTTATCAGAATGTGCTGTCCTCAATCGACTTTGCATCCCAGGCAGTAACGCCCGGCTTCTCTGCAGGTGGAAATGACATTGCAGAGAACGTGGCTGTCCTTGGGCAGATGCTCCAGAAATGGGGGCAGGGAGTGGTTAGAATCTGGCCCCTCCCCCATGGTCTCTTTAACGTCTGACCGGTAAAGCCCCTCACAGGGAATGTATCTAGCCTCGCTGAGTCCTTGGGAGTAGGGACGGGCCCCCAGGCAACCCCCCAGCAGGGCACTCAGCTCCCAGCCCCCAGCCCCAGACACACCCTCCCCCCAACCGGGGTCCAAAGCAGGTTTCAGGACCCAGGTGCCTCAAATATAGGAATACATCGGCTGCCGGGAGCGCAGGACCAAAATCCACTTGCAGGGAGGCCCCAATTTATAAACACGTTTTACTTCCAAGGATTTGTCCTTGAGCCAGCTCGTTGGAGCCTAGACACCACAAAACCAACCCCATACACTGGGGGGAGGGGGAGCCCTGCTGGTTTCTCATTTCTAAGCATCCTTAGAGATCATCTGACTGAGCCACCTTCTTTTACAGCCTTCTGAGAAAGTGGAAGCCCAGGAAAGTGTGAAGTGGTAGGGGTGGAATTCGAACCCAGACCCTCTGATTCTGCTGGTGCTGTCCTCCAAGGGGGCCTTGACCTATAGCGTACCATTAGCATCATTCCAGACCTAAGCATCCCCAAAAGGCAGAGGATCTATAAAAGGGGAGGACTTTCCACCAGTCACAGCCCATCGTGACTCAGTGAGTACCTAAGCCTTTGGGGGCTGCCTGAGCCTCAGGGTCACACCTGAAGCCAGGTCTAGGCTGGATTCAAACCCAAGTGTTCCTGTCACCAAACTCAGCACTCTAACCACTAGACAACACTGCCTCTATGTGACCAAGTACAACACCTTTGGTTGTTGCTACTATTGATTTTCAATGAGAAAACATTCTGAGTTCCACCTGGGGGGCCACAAGCTCGGGGTCACCCCCGCTGCCAGAGGAGCTCCTCCTTCCCTCCATGCCTTCCTTTCCTCCCCTGCCAGGCCCCTCCCCAGCTCCAGGATAACACTGGGAGGACAGGACACCCACAGCCGCTGTTGTGACCTGGGGACACTTGTCTGTCCTAGGTCAGCTCCCCAGTGACCCCAACCTTCTTTGTTTTCAAGGGCCACCTTGCTTCCCTTTCACTTCTAGGAGGGCTTCTCTCCTCACTGACCCCATGTCCCTTGGTGCATATAGTTCCAACAAAGCCCTTCCCTTTGTCCCCCAGGGCAGAGAAGTCCAGCCCCAACAATGTCCATCCTGTGTCCCCCAGGGCAGAGAAGTCCAGCCCCAACAATGTCCATCCTGTATCCCCCAGGGCAGAGAGCCCCAACAATGTCCGTCCTGTATCAACCAGAGCGGAGAACCCCAACTTCTCCCCAGCCTTCAGTCCCTGTAACAAGCTCAAATTTCCTCTGCAAGGCCTAGGTTCTGCCAGGACCTGGAAAATAGGCAAGGGGTGAAACTACCAAGAGGGCAAGAAGAGGGAAGGGAGGGTTACAAAGTTCTTGTAAAAAGACCCGATTTTAAAAGGACCCAGCAAGTTCCTGGGATGGAAAGGAGCCCGTTATTTCTCCTACCAGCACAAACTCCTCACACAGTGATCTCTGCAGCATTCCTCATTAACAGTTAGCTATGCTCTTTATGAAGACCATTGATGATGGGGAGCTTACTACCTCTCATTCTATTTTTGGAAAGCTCTGATTACTAGGCCATTTTTCCCTGTACTGAGGCAAATACCCACCACTCCTCAACGTCATCTTCTGATAATAGCTTGTATTTGTGTGTGTGTGTGTGTTTTAGGGTTTACAAAGTGCCCTACACATTATCCCATTTGAACCTCGTAACAACCCTCTAAGATGACATTAAAAATAACAATAATGATAATAATAATTGGCATTTCTGTAGTGCTTTAAGGTTTGCAAAATGCTTTTACAAATATTATCTCATTTGATCCTCACAACAACCCTGGAAGATAGATTATTATCATTATCATTATTTTATTTATTATTTTATTATTTATTAGCTATTATTATCATCCCCATTTTACTATTGAAAAAACTAAAACAAACAGCAGTCAAGAGACTTGCCCAGGGTCTTACAGCCAGTAAGTGTCCGAGTCTAGATTTGGATGTTCCTGACTCCAGGACCAGCAGTCAGTGCAATGCACCACCCATTTTATAGATGAGAAAACTGAGGCTGAGTGAGGCCCAGGGTCATAGAGCTAATCAATGTCTGAGGCTGGATTCTCAATAACAACTCTTCAAATACTGGAAGGACCATCATGCCTCCTCTAAGACTTCTCCTTTTCAGGCTAACCGTGGAGTCCCAAGGTTGGGACTGTTTCATTTTGTCTTTGTATCTTCATCACCTAGGACAGTACCAGGCACACAGTAGGTGTTTAATAAATGTTGATTGATATGTCTTATATCCACCATCTTGGTCACGCTTGTCTGAATGACAAGGCATCAAGACACCAAGCCATGAGTTTTTCAATAGCCTTCTTAATGTGGAGTTCTCAGAACTGAACACAATATGCCAGGGCCAGTAGACCAAGGTAGAGCACTGAGGCACCATCATCTCCCTCATTTGGTACACTGGGGTCATGTTGTGACATTCCAGATAGCATATGTTACCAAAGAAAGAGGGCACTTGTAAATAATCTCGTTCCACACTGAACTTGTCTGTTGCAAGGGCGTAGCAACCTCAACACAAGTAAGTCCTTAAATGTAAAACCTTGAATGTAAGAAGGAAACAACACAAAAGACCATTTACTGATGGAGGTGCTGTGCATGCCAGAGTCTCTGGTCTTCCCCTTCCTGTTGCCAAAGTGTTTAATGTGCCAGATCCCTCAGAGCAAAAAGCATTGAGCTGTGAGTAAAAAAGATGGAGAGCCCAGATTATACACAGAGGTGCTCTCCTTCAACGCAACCCAGGCTTCCATTACTTTTGTGTTGGCCAGTTGGTCTTCCGGCTTCCATATTACCCTCTTGACTCAGATTGCACTAAAAGGCCACGAAAAACCCTTCACTTATTGGGGCCTGAGCTGTCATCGAGCTCTGCCTCCACTGTTCTCTACTTGTGCAGTGGATTGAAGTCACCAGCCCAGGCCACACCCTTCACCTCACTCATAAGGTTGGCAGGAGCTTCATTCCAATGCTTCATTAGGATCAATTAATACTCTGACTGGAACATTCCCTGAACTCAGCCCTGTCCTTTGAAGACAACAGAAAGTTGCAAGGAGCAGAAGTGGTACTACATTCTTGGATTCATCCCACCTCAAAGAAAGCCAACAAAATGAAGACAAAATGCCTTATTGACCTAGATGCTGGAATGTCTTTCTTGGGGTTTCTATATATATATTGGCCTACAGGGTCAAAACTATACCTTTGTTTAAAATATGGTGTAAATGTGGTAAATTTGGGTCAAAAGAAAAAGAAATATCCAACTTTGTTGTTTTCTCTGAACCCATTCTTTCAAGGACCCATTGGAAATTGACAAGGCTATTTTGTAACATCAGTTGGTTTGGTTATCAAGATC
This sequence comes from Vombatus ursinus, assembly GCF_900497805.2. Taxonomy (NCBI): domain Eukaryota; kingdom Metazoa; phylum Chordata; class Mammalia; order Diprotodontia; family Vombatidae; genus Vombatus; species Vombatus ursinus. The sequence goes on along the minus strand of NW_020954595.1, from coordinate 10,807,077 downwards.
CAGCCTATGTCTGCCTCTTTCTATAGGTATTAAGGTTCAAAGCATGAGGTGGGTAGGAATCATGGCTCTGTCTTCCATCTCAAGAGCATGAATGATGAGAGGGCTGCACTCCCCTCTCCTCATACCATGTTTCATTGGTGGTCTCTGATTGTTCCATGACTTTCTAAGGCTATGAAATGTAGGCCATTGCATTTGACCATAAAACCTCACATTCAGTTCAATGACTCAGTTTCTAACCTTTCAACAAAATGGCCCCAGTAAAAGAGTTCAAATGAACATATCTACTGGTATTTGGAATAGACTCCAATAAAATCTGGTTCATAGGTAGAGGTTTTGGAGGGGTGCAATTGTGCCCTAACTGTAAGCCCAGTGGATCAAAGTGACTTTGGCCCAGTGACCTCACCTCTAGGCCTTAGTTTCCCCATGTGTAAAATTATAAGGGTGGACTATGTTCTGTCTAAGGTCCCTCTTGGCACTAATATTCCATTATCTTATTTGTGGCCAATCAGGAAGACAGACTAATGAATGGGGCTTTCTTTTAATCTCTTAAAAAGATGGGCTTGGGAGTGGAGCCAAGATGGCTGAATAAAAGCAGTTACTTGTTTGAGCTCTCCCCCAAACCCTTCCAAATACCTGTAAAAAAAATGGCTCTAAACAAATTCTAGGGCCACAGAACCCACAAAAAGACAGAGTGAAACAAATTTCCAGCCCAAGACAACCTGGATGGTTGATGGGAAAGGTCTGATGCTCTGGGCTGAGAGAGGAGTATGGGCTGCACTGGCAAAGACAGGGCCCTAGCAAACCTGGAGCAGGCCTCAGGGGGATCAAGGGTATCTGTGGTGGTTTCCAGACTTCCTAATCCACAAATGCCAAAGACAACTTAGAAGATCAGTGGGAAAGGTCTGTTGGAGCTGAGTGAGAGGGGCATGGTCAGGCCCCAGGCCCTGCACAGCCCTGGGGTGGTGGGGGTGGCAGCTGTTTCTGGAGCTCTTGGCCCACAGACTATAGGGGGATTGAGTGACTGATCAGAGGGGTATTGCAGGGATCTCTTTGCTGGCACTGAAGCAGGATTCTCTTGCTTTGCCTGTGCTTAGATCTGAGTAGTAGTAGTGGGTGGCAGTCCTGGGGCAAGGAGGAGCACTGGTGTGGCAGGGAGCTTGTGGCCACAGGGGAGAGGGAATCCTCCTCACAGTTCCAAGATGGAAAAGAGTGCTTGTGGTCATTCGTAGACCAGAGCCCAGGCCAGGAAAGGAGTAAATACCTCACCTATGATCATACCACCTTGAAAGAACTGAAAACTTACAGGTCCCTAGAAGTATCTCTGAAAACAGCTGCACAAAACCCCCGAAGCTTGGGACAGTACATTCTCCACACTGGAAGCAGACCCCCTACCTTAACAAAGAGTTTAAAACTCAAGTAATTGGCTGGGATCATGAGCAAACTGTGCAAAAAATAAGTCAGACTATAAAATCTTTCTCTGGTGACAAAAAAGATCAAAACATATGTCTAGAAGAAGACAACAAAGTCAAAACTCCTACATCCAAAGCCTCCAAGAAAAATACGAATCAGTCCCAGGCCATGGAAGAGCTCAAAAAGGATTTTGAGAAGCAAGTAAGAGAAGTAGAGGAAAAACTGAGAAGAGAAATGACAGTGATGCAAGAAAATCATGAAAAACAAATCTACAGCTTGCTAAAGGAGTCTCCCCCCCAAAATGAAGAAAATAACACCTTAAAAAATAGCCTAACCCAAATGGCAAAAGAGGTCCAAAAAGCCAATGAGAAGAAGAATGCCTTCAAAAGCAGAATTGGCCAAATGGAAAAGGAGGTCCAAAAGCTCACTGAAGAAAATACTTCCTTAAAAATTAGCATGGAGCAAATGGAAGCTAATGACTTTATGAGAAATCAAGAAACTATAAAACAAGACCAAAAGAATGAAAAAAAATAGAAGACAATGTGAAATATCTTACTGGAAAAACAACTGACCTGGAAAATAGATCCAGGAGACATAATTTTAAAACTATTGGACTACCTGAAAACCATGATCAAAAAAAAGAGCCTAGAAATCACCGCTCAAGAAATTATCAGGGGTAGCTAGGTGGCACAGTGGATAGAGCACCAGCCCTGGAGTCAGAAGGACCTGAGTTCAAATCCAGCCTCAGTCACATAACACTCACTAGCTGTGTGACCCTGGGCAAGTCACTTAACCCCATTGCCTAGCCTCCCCCCTCCAAAAAAAAAAGAAGAAAAAGAAGAAATTATCAAGGAAAACTATCCTGATATTCTAGAGCCAGAGGGTAAAATAGAAATGGAAAGAATCCACTGATCACCTCCTGAAAGAGATCCCAAAAGGAAAACTCCTAGGAATATTATAGCCAAATTCCAGAGCTCCAAGGTCAAGGAGAAAATACTGCAAGCAGCCAGAAAGAAACAATTCAACTATCAAGGAGCCACAGTCATGATTACCCAGGATTTAGCAGCTTCTACATTAAAGAATCAGACAATTTGGAATACAATAATCCAGAGAGCAAAAGAGCTAGGATTAAAACCAAGAATCATCTTCCCAGCAAAACTGAGTATAATCCTTCAGGGGGGAAAAAAGGATATTCAATGAAACAGAGGTCTTTCAAGCATTCTTGATGAAAAGACCAGAGCTGAATAGAAAATTTGACTTTCAAATACAAGACTCAAGAGAAGCATGAAAAGGTAAACAGGAAAGAGGCAATGTGAAATATCTTACTGGAAAAACAACTGACCTGGAAAATAGATCCAGGAGAGATAATTTTAAAACTATTGGACTACCAGAAAAGAAAATAAGAGACTTATTAAGGTTGAACTGTTTACATTCCTACATGGAAAGATGATATTTGTAACTCATGAGACCTTTGTCAGTATTAGGGTAGTTGGAGGGAATACATACATACATACATATATACATATATATATATAGACAGAGGGCACAGGGTGAGTTGAATATGAAGGGATGATATCAAAAAAATAAAATTAAGGAGTGAGAAAGGATTGTACTGGGAGGAGGAGAAAGGAAGAGGTAGAATGGGGTAAATTATCTCACATAAAAGAGGCAAGGAAAAAGCTTTTACAATGGAGGGGAAGTGGGGGAAGGTGAGAGGGAATGAGTGAACCTTACTGTCACTGGCTTTGGCTTAAGGAGGGAATAACATACACACTCAATTGGGTATGGAAATCTATCTTACCCTACAGGAGAATAGGGGGGAAGGGGACACGAGAAGGGGGGATGATAGAAGGGAGGGCAGATTGGGAGAAGGGGTAATCAGAAGCAAACTTCTGAGTAGGGACAGGGTCAAAGAAGACAATAGAATAAATGGGAGGCAGGATAGGATGGAGGGAAGTAACGTTAGTCTTTCACAACATGACTATTATGGAAGTGTTTTGCATGACTACACATGTATAACCTGTATTAAATTGCTTGCCTTCTCAGTGAGGATGGGTGGGGAGGTAGGGAGGGAAAGAATTTGGAACTCAAAGTTTTAAAAACGAATGTTAAAAATTGTTTTCACATGCAACTTGGAAATAAGATACACAGGCAATGGGGTATAGAAATCTATCCTGCCCGATAAGAAAGCAGAAGGGGAAGGGGAAAAGAGAAGGGGAGGGGATGATAGAAGGGAGGGCAGATTGGGAGAAGGGGTATTCAGAATGCATGCTGTCTTGGGGTGGGGGGAGGGATGAGATGGGGAGAAAATTTGGAACTCAAAATCTTGTGGAAGCGAATGTTGAAAACTAATAATTAATTAATTAATTAAAAGGATGGGCTTGCGCCCATGAAACAGTTCCTCAGTTGCCTCCATTTATCCCTTATTGCTTTGAGGCAGTGCCCTTTTGGAAGCTGCAGAAATGCTCTACTACAAGCCTGCACTTGCACATGAGACACAGGGGCTCACTGGCCTGTACCCATGGAACCTGAGCACAGGTCTGGGCCATTAGGCCAACTCAGCTGGGAGAGAGAGTGAAGGCACGACGGGCAGAGACACCAAAGCCCTTCTGCTCACAGGTACAAACTGGCAATGACAATTGTTATAAAGCATCTTCTCTACTTTTGGACTCACAAGCAACCTAGAGTTTTGAGGCTTGTAGCTGTGCATTTGCAACTGAAGTGCATTTTGCCAGTTGCCAAGGGGGAGCCTGGCAAGGTAGGTTATGGGCAACCAGACCACGAGGAATTTCAAATGCCAAACCAAGGAATCAGTGCTTTGCCTTAGAGGGACTTGGGAGTCATTGATGCCCCTAGGACAAGGGAGTGACATGGTTAGATATTTACACTCCAAAATGTCCACCAGGAAGAAGCCTCGGCTCCATGGACCAGCCTGAGCATCCTGAACATGGCATTCTCGGCAGAAATAGGGCAGAGAAGAGGATGCTGGTCCGCAGACACTGGGCATCCTCTCCTTGGACCACCATCATCACTTTCATGCCTTTGAAAACTGACCAGTACTCATGTGATGAGACCCAGTGATGTCCAGAGAGGGAGTGGTCCCCGCCAGCTGGAATAATTAAGGACAATGGCCCTGGAAGCCTCCTTCCACTTATGCACCAGCCAGCAACCTAATTTCAGAGAGGGCTCCAAGCACATTGAAAAACAACATGAAGTAAAAAGGAGGTTGGCAGCAATGCAATGAGTGCCCTCTAGCGTTGGCCAACTGGCAGACCACTTAAAAGTTGGACAAAAAAATCACCATCAGAAGCACCTGTTCCCCAGTCCTCCAGAAGGATATACATGAAGACAGACACAGAGGTAAGAAATGTAAAGTGCTGCGCCTCCATAGAAGGAACCCCGGAGCCTCACTGGGGACGTCCCTTGGGGGACAACGTCATCAGAGCAGATCAGACCTTAAGGGCCCCGGCCTGTCACGTTGTCACAAAGTTAATCAAATGAAATATTATTTGTAAAGTGCTTAGAACAGGGCACACAGTAGGCAGTTAATAAATGCTTTTCTCTCCCCCACCTTCCTTCCCTTCCCAAGGTCATGCAGGTTTAGGCACCAGAAGAGGGTTTTGAACCCCACTTGTACCCCATTGCCTCCCTAAATGGACACTATTGCTGGATTCCCTGGGTGGGCCCCATGCCTGCAGGTATTTGATGCACACCTTGGCTTTCTTTTTTTAAGCTTGGCTGGTAATTTGTACATGGAGCAGAGTCCTCCCCAATGTGACTGCAGGGGTGGAAGAAGGGCAAGGGGAACCATGGAAATGCAGAAGCAGAGAGGAGAATGCGGCAGAGGCCATCACTGACCATCCTGGACCTGTCAGGGAGGTTTGGGGAGGGACGCTGGCAGAAGCAGCCATGCCTCCAACTTGGTCAGAAGTGGTCCCTGGGAGCCGAGAGACCAGCTCGGCTCAGCCGGACCAGAGACACTTGGCCACAAGACCGTCTCCTCAGCTGGGATCACTCTTGGCTGCATTTTCAAATTGACTTCTCCCCAAGGACCTTCCAAAAGAATCCACTTCAGCTCCTTCGCGGAATCTTGAGGAGGGCGGAGACTGGGGGGGGGGGGGAGTGAGCCCTCGCTCCATCCAAATCCCTCCCTCCCGATCGCTTTATGTAACCGCACTACTCCAGCAAATACTGCCTCTTCCCTATTAGTGAGGTCTGACGAGGTTTCGCCTTGTATAAAATGTCACTGCCCAAATTAGGCTCTCCTCCAGCCTGGCCAGAGTTTATAAATGCCTCCCAACCCGAGAAAAGGGACCCGGGCCAGCTGGGGTGGAGGCGGGGGTGTCTGGGCACAGATCTCCTCTGTGAGGGTCCTGCCGGGCTGCAAGCACAGCTGAGCACCGGGCGAATGGACAGCCCCTGAGGCCGTGGAGAAAAGCTCAGTGGAACATTCTTCAATGCTCCAAGTCCCAGGCAGAAGGGATGAAAATAGAAGGTCCTCCCTGGCTGTCAAAGATGGAAAGCAGAGACCAGCTAGGGCCAAACTGGGATGCCTGGCCTTCGGGAACATGGCTCAAGTGACCCAGATCCTGAATTCTAAAGCCAAAGCTCTGGCTCTACCACCAAGTCAGCGTGGGAAGAAACTGGCCCTGTCCAACTCGGGCCATTTCAGTGGGCTAGGCGGCCCTCCTGGTGAGGCCCGGGGTCAGCAGGTGCCGCCTGAGTTCCCGAGCCAAAGACTAAAGGGGCGGACCCTCCCCTCGGCTCCCAGATGCACAGGACCTTTGGGGCGGGTGTCTGGAAGACATCGAGTCAGCGGCAGGACGGGGCGGAGCGCACCAGGCAACGGACCTGGGGCCAGGGAGAGCCAAGCTTCAATCCCTCCGAGACATTCTTAGCCGCATCGTCCTGGGACGGCTGCTTCCGCTCTCTCAACCTCAGCTCATGCATTTATAAAATGGGAATGCCTTTTGTTGTTATTAATACATGATGTGATATTAATGTATTGTAATATTACATTAATGTTCATGTATAATATTAATGGTACAAACACAAAATGCGACTACTAGTGCTTCATGTTATTTATACAGAATTACAATTCTACCTAACACGCAGAATTAGTATATAATAATGCCCACATGTAATATTAATGGTATATGTGTAAATGGGAATGATGCTTTTATTAGTATTTATCTATAACATATAGTATTTAGTATAATAATGCAGCTATAAAATGGGAATGATACTCTTCCCTCCCAGGATTCCTAGAAGGATCAATGAGATTGTCATTCAGAGTGCTTGGCACACCTCCAGATGTGCTGGGCATGGGAGCTCGGACACTTGCCTGTGTCGGCTCCGCCTAGGTCCCCCTCACCCAACACCACCAACGACTCTCGCATCAATGCACTTAAAGGTGGGAGAAAGGTTTTCCTCACAACTGGGTGAGAAGAGCAGGTTTTCTGATCCGGGTTTGACAGATGAATAAACAGGCTCCTCACGTGAACCAGAGCTCCCCTCTTTCGGCCCTTTCCTTCCCGGGCTCCTTGCTCATCCACCTCCCACCTGAGAAGTGGGGTCTCAGGGCTCTGTCCTGGGGTCATTTCTCTTCTTTACTACACCGTCTCTCACAGAGACCTCTCCAGCTCCAAGGCATTAATCTGAATCTGTATCTGTATCAAGGTGACTCCAAAGTGCTGGACGCTTCCACTGGGCCCTTCCAGCAGTCTCAAACTGAATATCTCCAAATTGGAACTGACTGGCTTTCTCCCAAAAAACCCACCTTCTTCCCAGCGTCTCTGTTCCTATAGGGTACAGCCTCCTCCCAGTCACTCAGGTTTTAACCTCATAGTCCTCCTTCACTGCCCCTTCTCTCCATTGCTGCTGTCCCCACCGTGGTCCCTGACCGCCTCTCAGCTTAGGGTCCGAGGTGGAGGGTGAAGGCGGATTGAACCCTAACCCTAAATTGGCTGCACCCCATGCCTGTAACACACCGGGTCCTCACCTCTAGTTTCCTTCAAAGCTCAGCTCCACCCCACCTTTGGTGAGGCCTTTCCTGACCCTCCCGGCAGCTAGTCTGCCTGCCCCCTCCCCAATTAGCTCCTATTTCTCTTGTACAGACTCGGATATGTGCCTGTTGTACCCTGCGGTCGGGGACAGCGCGTGTGTTTTTGTGTCCCCTGAACCCAGCACAATGCTTGGTTTGCTACAGCAATTCGATAAATCCTTTCTGATGTCCTCGGCCCGCTGTGGCTACCTCCTGTCCAAGCTCAGCGTCCACAAAGGAGCTCATAGATGCTGGTGACATTCAGGGAAGGAGCAAGGGATTTGCCCGAGCTCACATCCCAGCTCTGCCCCCCTCTGGGCCTCAGTTTCCTCCTCTGAAAATGAAGGAGTTGAATGGATGTTAAGGTCCCCTCCAACTCCTGACCTATGATCTTATGTCCCTAAGTCACCCAACCACTCTGTGCCTCAGTTTCTTCATCTATGAAATGAGGGGTTGGACGAGATGGCCTTGGAGGGTCCTAACTCTAGCTCCAGACCCCTCTCCCTGAGGTAGAGCTGATGCTGTATCTGCCGGTTATCAAAGACGACATTTATCTGGCGTGTCTGACGTGAGGCAAAGACGAGGGTGTCACGGTGGGAGAGCAGGCAGCCATCCGCCTGAGAACCAGCAGGAAGGTAGGTAGAGCTGGGGTCCTTCCAAGCCCCCCAAAGACCCCTCCTCATTTGGATCCAGCCCCGTCCCTCTGGTCCTGCCCTCCAGCATTTCCCACTGCCCAGTCTCGCCTGGGACTTTGGTGTTCTCCATGTGTGTGTCAGGAGCACCCTCTAGTGACCACAAAGCACATCAACGACGTAAGAGGTGAGGTGGGGAACAGAAGCAGGGGAGGAGCCCCCAGGCTCCTGAACAGGCTTGAGCAGCCCAGAGGATCAGACAGAGTCAGGGCGCCCTCCCCCGAGAACCCTGAGCAGGGCCCGGCTGAAGCCTCAGAATCCAAACGGAGAAGAGCCCAGAGCAGGGAGGCGGGGTGGGGTCAGGGGCCGAGAGCGGCCCTCAGTGGTCCCCATGGGCCTTTCCTTACATTCAGCGCAGTCGCCCATGTTCTCAGAGAGGCCCCAAAGCTGAAGGCAGAAGCGGGAGATCGGGAGATCAGGAGCCAGCGGCCACTCGCCCCTTAGGGGCCACGGGAAGAAGGCTGCTCCCTTCTCCCCTAGAAGGCCCTGCAGGTACAGTTCTTGTGTCTTTTCTCTTCCTCAGGCCAAGTGTTCCTGGGTCTTCCAACGTCCTCCAGAGACGTGGCCTCCTGGCCCTGAGCCGTCCTCATTTGGACGCTGTCCAGCTCGCTCACCTCGCGCAATCTGACCGGCATTCTCAAGTACTCCGCACTATCCTAGGCATGAGGCTAGAGATGGGGCCTGACCTGAGCCTCACTAGGTGCGAAGTGCTGCAATGTCTCTGCCAGGGCAAAGCTTTCTCCAAAACTTAGCCTTGGAAAGTTGAAGACTTGGCCAGAGTCACGCAGCCTGCATGTGGCAGAGGCTGCCTCGGCTGCCTCGGCTGCCTCGGCTGCCCTGGCCCAGGGGCAATTCATACTGAGCCTGCTGCCTACGGAGACCCCAGCTTTGCCCCCCCCCCCCGACTTGGACTTGGGACACTGAGTCCTTGAACTTAGGTATCCAACTTGACAGGTATCACTATCCAGTTTGATTTCCCTGATGCCCTGGCTTCAAACCCTCAGGTGGGAGAGAGGAAGATGGTAAAGTACCAAGGCTTCAAAGAGCTGGCAACAGCAGAAGCCAGACGCCAGGGGACAGGCATGGATAGATGGGGGGCTGACTTTGGCTCTGGCAGTGACAAACGCTGCTTCCCAGAGCAGAATCCTACCTGGGGGCCGCAGGTACGGGCAGGGCAGGGTCCCAATTCCCAGGTCAAGGCTCTTTGCTGGTCTGAGTAAGTTAGGAGCTTTCAGTCCTCACCGCCCCCCTTCCCCATCCTCTCTTGGGCTGCTCAGAGCTATCCTGGGTCTGTTTTCCAACCAGTTCAACTCCCCCCCCCCAAGCAGCTTTGGGGTGCCATGAGAAGAGAGGACAGTTCTGCAGCTCTCCTGGTCTTGCCCTTAGACACCTTCAGAAAGCCAAGGGGATGGCAGGCAGCCCTCCCCGGCCTGGCCCTATCTCCATGCCAGGGAAGGAGACCTGGCACACTGGAAATCTGCTCTTTGCTGTTCTGAGCTTAGAGGCCACCCTGGGGTTCCCTCTTTGTTCCTTCTCTATCATGAGCATCCAGAGCACACCATCTGCCACACAATTACAGGACTTTACAGCACCTTAATCCATGGAATTGAGCCTCCCATATGAAATGAAAGATCAGGCGAGGCCTTGAATGCCACACCCAGAGACCACCAAACAGCTGGCACAGAGCTAATGCTGATCTGGTAAATGGGGGCAATCCAAAAGGCTCCATCCAACCACCAGTCACCGAATGACCTGGTGCCTTCCTAGACTATGTTGGTCTAAAGGGACCTCAATGCCAGAGGGGTATCGGATAATCCACTCAGCCCTCTGTTAGCTTCTGGCCCAATGGTTTCAATGATGTGACATCTGATTCACAATAACAATACAGCAACTTCCCTCTTCATGGGAGGGCAAATGATGATGCTTCCAACCCCCCAGTCTCAGAATCAGAAGGTGCCTCAGAGGCCATGGAACATCACCTGGGCCGCAACAGGCAACCTCTCTGTGACATGTAAGTGAAAACCCCACCCCACCTTCCCAACAGCTTATTCCAATTCTGGAGAGCTATAGTCATTTGGGGGGCTGCTGGGGGGCACCATAGAGCACAGAGCACCAGGTCTGGAGTCAGGAAGACTCATCCTCCTGAGTTCAAATCTGGCCTCAGACACTTACTAGCTGTGTGACCTTGAGCAAGTTACTTCACCCTGTTTGCCTCAGTTTCCTCATCTGTAAAATGAGCTGGCGAAGGAAGTAACCAACCACTCTAGTATCTCTGCCCAGAAAACCCCAAATGGGGTCATGAAGAGTCAGACATGACTGAAAATTGATGGAACAGCAAAATCCCTTTAGCCGCTCCTCCCATGGCAGATCTTCAGAGACCCTGGTCTCTTTCCTCGGGTCAGTCTCCACTTTTTGAATGTCGTCCTAACTGTGGAGCCACAACCCACCATCTCCGAGGCAGATGTCGTGTTCCAGCCAAGAAATTCAAAGTGTCTGTTCAATAGCCATTCAGTCTTCCCCTCTGAAGGAGGGAAAAGCAGCTCCCGTTTTCCTGTGTCTCAGAGGGGACGAGGACATGCAGACAGCCCCCGGGAAGCCATGCTCAGACATCAGACCTCCCAGCTCTACAAGAGACCAGGGGGCTTCCCTCTGCAGGGACAGAAGAGCCTGGAGCTTGGGCCAGCACCTGCTTCTGGGTCTGGGAGAAAACTAACCCTTCGGGTGTGCGGCACTCCATTTCCCAAGAAGGCCAGAGACGACCACCCAAACTGCCAATTGGCAGCCCAGCTCGGAGCTCGTACATCTGCTTTTTTGCCTGGGGGCCTCATCACCTTGCAGATCCCAGACACTTCTCTCACTGCTTTTCCCTCTGTGGTGGAGGACATGCGTCTTGCTGTGGCTTGTCCATGTGGGAACCATGATAAGGGACCCCTTGATGGACCCATGATGTCCCTCCGCCAATGTTGGGGACCTCTTTGTGTGGGATACACACCCAAGAACTATTGAAGAGGATCCTTCACCTGTCCAGAGGGCACCATCTTCTTGGGCTCTTAACCTCCTGCGGGGATCAGAGTTGACCCTGAGACGGCCCTTGGGTTTTTCTTCGCTCTCACTCGATGAACCGTCCCCCCTCCTGCTCTGCTCAGTGCTCAAATGTCTTTTAGGGCACGTGTTCTGGGCATCCTTCCTGCGTGTGGACCCTGCAAGCCCTTGAGATTCTTCCACGATCGCAGTGGTGCTCCATGATTGGCAGGGTCCAGGAGAAAGCCACGACTCAAGATGTGGCCTTTAGGAATGGGGAGCCGGGCTGTTGTGAGACAACGCGTGTATTTGTTTGCAAACACACGTCATTGTTTGCTCTTATTCTGAAAGCAACCAAAGCAATCTGAAAAGACTGGTTCAATAGCTGATGGAGAACACACTTCTCTCTGAGAGCCCGGCCTGTATTTTGCCTTTCTTTGTATGTCCAGTCCTTGAAACTTCATAAATGCTCAGTGATTCAATTAAATTTAATTTAAGTGACCTGAGCCCCGCAGCAACCCTCTGAGGAAAGGGTGTGCTCACTTTACAGCTGAGGAAACTGAGGCACAGGCTTCCACGAGGTGTTAGAGAGGGGATTCTCCATCCAGGGCTCAATGGACTACATAGGCTGCCCAGAGGCCCTGCTGGGTGGACACTAATCACTCTGTCTAGAATGAAATGCGTTACTGAGCCTTCAAGTGGGGTCAGGCCTTCCAGGCCGTGCAACTGACAGCTCGTCACAGGCATTTTAAAAGCAGGCGCACTCCGTTCACTGAGAGAAAAAATGCTGAGTCTCCTTTCAATATCTGCAGAGTGAAGACACCCATGAACGCCCCATCCACCTCTGATCAAACAAGCCCGGGGATTCTGACCCTCCCGTGGGCTGGGCTCTGCACAGCCAGATCCTTCTTCTCCTGGCCAACCACTTAACCTTTCTTGACTTTTTCAAAGCAGGAGGGCCGGCCAAGCCATCGCTAAGGTCCTGTCCTGCTTAAACACTGGGATTTGGAAACACCCCAAGAATCCACCGAGGGAGGAAGATGCTGTTTTGTCCTTTGTCTTTGAATCCCCAGCCCCCACCCCTGTATTGATTGTGTGTACAGACCCTCAGGAAGAGAAGAATATGCAATGGAGAGCCTCCCCCCAATTCTGCCTTGCACATCTCAGAGGCGTTCTGAGGATTCTGGTGCATTCCTTTGGGACCTCGTCACAAAGCCAGTTGACCAATCATGGACATGCCAGAGCACACACGTGTACATACACATGTGGACACACACACAGTCACCCTCAGACGTACCTTAAGGTCAGGATGTTTTTATCAGACAGAAACACAATGTATTGACTCCAAGTAAGATAGGATTCACCCCGACCCTAATTCTGCCCATTCTGCCCTGACTCATTGTACTCAGAGGGTTACCCAAATTCCTGCCAATCACCCCACCCCCGAGAACAGCACCCACCTCCACAGGGAGACAAAGGCCTTATGCTCTCAGGCCCCTGGGTTCCCCTTCTATCCTCTTTGATTCTGCTCAAGAAGGCAGGGCCATTGCTTCCCAGCCTGGTCTCTTTTCCCTGGGCAGGGGAAGAGAGCGTTAACATTTTCCAGTGGGGGCCACGTTGTCTCCTTTTCCAAAGACACCCTGCCAGGAAAGAACAGGCCTTCTCCAGAAAAATTCAGCTTTTCCTTGATTACTCTAATGGTGTGATGTCAGTGGAATCCAGGCCTGGAGGGTGAGCTGGCCACGGGCCCTGGGAACGTTCCCAGCCTCCTCATCATGGCTTTTCTTCTCTCATGCTCATCACTAAGTTTGGTAGGGCTCTGGAGGCCATCATCACTAGCTCTGAGACATGCTCTCTTTGGCCTCCCAGAGAGACCCTGCCTGGCTCTGAAGGGGGGAGGACTATTTACAGCTATTCCCCCACTAGAGGAACCCAGGGGCCAGTGGAGGCATCAGCTGCTTCCTCCTGAGTCCCAGAAGGAGGAGCCTGGAGGCCTTCTTAGGGAGGCATCTCCAGGCCTGGGTCAGACAGGCCTCCAACCCATCCTTTGAAGCCTCCCATGGAGGCAAGGCAAAGTACTGGCAGCATGAGCCCCATGATTATAGGAGTCAGGGTCTGGTGAGCTTGGCTTCAGAATGGGGAACTCCCAACAGGCAGTGGGTTGACTCATCTCCTCTGCCCCACGGCTCCATGGCCACAGGTACAGAATGGTCTGTGGGCAGCCCAGAGGGCATGCGCTGAACAAACAGCCAAGAGGGAGGCTGCCCTGAGCGTCTCCTATTTCTGCCTTGCCTGGTTTGCTCCAAGCTCGGGTGGGCGGTGCGTTGCAGAGGCAAGACCACAGCGCCCATTGACAGAGCGGCTTTGTCTTCAAAATCAGAAACACATGAAAAGCACCCTGCGGACTGCTGGCTCCTGAGGGAGGAGGAAGCGGGCTGAGGGAGCCCAGGAAGGCCCAGGAGAGGGGGGAAGGAGAAGGTACAAGGCGGGGTCACAGAGCCTGCTCTTCTAGAAGCAGCTCCTGACACCTGCAGCCCCGCTTCCCTTCCAGACATGGGGGGGCCTGAGGAAGGGGCAAAGATGGAGGTGGTGCTCACAGCAGTGTTAGCAACTCCAGAAGTGGGCCACAGCTCATTTGTACCAGGGACAGCCTCAGCTACATTGTTCCCATCCTCATTTTCTGTCCAAGAGACACAAGATTCCCTCCAGGACCCAGAGATAGCCAAGGGTAGAAATCAGCAAAGAAATTAGGCCAAGGCAATGCGACACCAGAATCAGGAACAAGTTTTAAATATTAGATTGTTGGTGAGCTCCTTAGCTCAAAAAGAGTTTCAGGAAGAATCATCACCATCACCTTCACCATCATCATCATCACCATCACTATCACCATCATCATCATCACCTTCACCATCATCATCATCACCATAACCATCATCATCACCATCATCACCATCACCATCATCATCACCATCACCTTCACCATCATCATCATCACCATCACCATCACCATCACCATCACCATCATCATCACCATCATCACCATCACCATCATCATCACCATCACCTTCACCTTCACCATCATCATCATCATCATCACCATCATCATCATCATCATCACCATCATCACCATCACCTTCACCATCATCATCATCACCATCATCACCATCACCTTCACCATCATCATCATCACCATCACCATCACCATCACCATCACCATCACCATCACCATCACCATCA
>NW_020954595.1:10780091-10792664 GCF_900497805.2 Vombatus ursinus | reverse complement strand
CATCACCATCACCATCACCATCACCATCACCATCACCATCACCATCATCATCATCATCAGTACCACTGCTTTTGGTTCATTTGTTTGGTCTAGGTCTGTGGTTTCCTCAGTATCGAAATTCCCAGTAAGCAAACTCCCTCCCCCATCATCCTAAGGAGTTACCTAAGGCCTAGAGAGGTTAAGCATTTTGCCCAGAGCTGCAAAGCCAGGAGGGGCCAGTGGCAGGACTTGAACCCAGATCCTTCTATCCACAGGGAGAAAATGAGCCCCCCTAAACCCTTAAGTCTCAAAGTCCTGGGCAGAAATTCAGCAGCCAAATTCAGAGACACTGCCTATGACCTCTTCAAACCCAGGGCCCAGAGCAGCGAGGGACTGGGCTTCCAAGGTGTGGCTGAGCATTCCTGATGAGCTCCCCTTGGCCCCCTTTAAGGATAGGCCCCTACAAGCTATTGCACGGGCCCACGGCCAGAGGAATTTCTCACGTGATCCTTCACTGAAACCAGCTGAGGGTTGGCAGGGAGGGCAGGCCCAGAGGCAGCCACAGAGAGGCAGAGGCCAAGAGGCTGCCCAGGTACTTACGATGAAGCCAAGCTTTTTGTAGTCCCGTGTGTACATGGACTTGCGCTTTTCAATGCTCCCACCGCTGTTGTTGTGCTCGCCCTCGAGGTCGAAAGCGATGTGTCTCAGCTCAAAGATGATGTCCCTCTGGGCCTGTGGCGGGGGAAGAAGGGAACTGATGATGTTTCTGCAACACTGCCCTGAGGAAGGCACTCTTATGGACCCCTTTAGAGATGAGTAAACTGACGCACGGAGAGATGAAGGGACTTGCCCAAGGTCATGCAGCTAGTGAATGTCAGAGGCAGGATTACAAAGCAGGTGTTCCAGACACCAAATCCAAGGCTTTATCCACTGGGCCACCCTGCCCCTCCCTAACAGCTGAAGTTTCTGTGGCACTAAGAGTTTTCTTATGGCTCATGCTTGTCTCATTCTGATAAACTTGACTGTCTTTGGCAAACAAAAAAGACCCACACCCCAAAGCTCAGCCTTACAGGCTCTGCCTGGCCCTCCTTCCTCCTCCCGGGCCTGCTGGGCCTGGCTTTGCTCTATGGTGGGTCTCATGGCCAATTCTCTGGGAGAAACGAAATGGCCAGAGGCCGATCTGAAGGGAACCCCAGGAAGGGCCAAAGAGATGGCCCAGCAGGACAGCAGCCTCAGCCTGGGGGGCTACACCCCATCCTCCCCCCAGGCCCGGGGGAGTTCTCCTAGAACTGAGAGCCTCTGGAGTGGGTGCCTGGAAGTGAGGACCATCCTGGGGTCTGGCAGCCACTGGAATTGGTTTCCCTGCGTTCATGGTGATGTATAAGGAAACCTGTGAACTGAAGGAGGAAAATCTCAGGCCAAAATGACTGTATAATGTTCTACACAGATGTTGTGTCCGTAAACACAATGGCTACGAATAGAGGTACAGATGTACGGTGAGCTATGGGGACCCATCATCCTGATGATAGAGGTAAAGATGCTAGTGTAGGTGGTAGGTAAGGATGTGGGCAAAGATACAACAGGTGTAGATACGGGTATGGCTAGAGATACAGATATAGCTATACCTAACTCAACAAACATTGATTAAGCACTTATTATGTGCCAGATGAATAGGCATTGCTATATGTATGGTTATAGATACAGATATTGATAGATATGCCTATATTTGTCTATAGTAAGTCAGTCAACAGCATTGATTAAGCATCTACTATGTGCCAGATAAATAAGCATTGTTATAGGTATAGATACTAATAGATATGCCTACATCTGTCTCCAGCCAGTCAGTCAATAAGCTTCGATTAAGCACTTACTATGTGTCAGGCATGGTTATGAATATAGGTATATGCATAGGCAGAGGTATAGTATAGGTATAGACACAGAGCTATCTGTAACTACAGTTAGAGACATGAGTATGGGGTATAGTTATAGATGGCCATCCAGCTGTCAGTGTAGATTTAATATCTCTCAGAGAGAGGCAGCATGGTATCATGAATACAGCCAGTCTCAAAGCCAGTAAGGCCTGGGTTTAAGTCTAACCCCTAACACATCCTGGCTGCGTGACTGTGGCCAAATCACTCACTTTCTCTGTGCCCCAGATAGCTTCCCTAAGACTATAAGACAGAAATGTTTTAAATTATGCTTTTTCCTGTGAGAGTTCTCTACATCAATGAAATCACAGATTCAAGGGGGGAACTATAGATATATACACATCGTAAAGTGCAACGTTCTGTTTAAGAGTCGTCGGCTCCAGAGGCAAACATGAATTAGTGGGAGTAGCAGTTTCAAGCCCAAGATACGGAGATGTTTCTGTTTGGGGGAGGGGAGGGAATGCCAGGGCAGGGGACAAAGAGGTGCAGCCTGTAACAGTAAAAACTGCCATGGAGTCGTCTGATGTCATGTATCTAAAAGACTATCACACGGCAGAGGGATCAGCCTTGCTCCACGTGGCCCCAGTAAACAGAACCAGCAGCGCTGGGCAGCAGAGACTAGATGCGTGGGTATGGCAGAGGGCGGTCCCTTCCAACTCTTGAGATTCTGCCATCCCGAAATCAGAGGATGGCCCCTGTAAGTCGTCAAAAATCCCTTCCCTCCCTCCAACTCAGCGCTCTTATCTATAAAATGAGAGGCTGGGCTTTGACGATCTCCCATGATCCCTACCTGATCAAGATCCCCAGATCTCAGAGTAATAAGCAAACACCTTCCCCTGGAGACCCCATCTCCATGAAGAATGAGAGAAAATATTTAACTTGAAGCATCATAGGTTGAGGTCAGAGAAAAGGGAGGATTCCAAGAGAGCGAAAACATTTACTTTGACATGGAATGGATTTACTGGAAGGTTAGAAATGAAGGCAAAGCCCTAGTTTGGGAGTAGGGATGTGGGAGATGAAGATCCTCCACCATCCCTTTGGTCCCATGTTCTCCCTCCAAGACCGAGGCTTGCCATCAGCAGCTCCATCTCTGGCAGACCAGCCCCTCACCTGATCCTGTGGGTCCATTTTGGTCATCATTCGGTCCTCCAGCAGGTTAAAGGTAAGGACTTGCAGGACGTATAGCTGATGGGCCATTTCGTTATTGATGGCTCTCTGGGCTCGGATGACATGCTGGGGGATGCAGGGACAAGGCAAAAACCAAAGTGAAAAACAAAACACACACACACACAAACCAAGTGAAAGCTTGCCCCACCAACTCACTGGAAATGCTTTGAATTCAAGTGTGAAGCTGACTCCTGGTGAATTTGTCTAGTCAAGGCAGGGAGGAGAAACACCCAGCCGGGAGAGCAAGTGGCTCTATGGGCCTTCTGTCCTCCAGGACCTCCCCAAAGACCCAGACTGTGAGGCCCAGGCCCCTCGAGGGCACCGGAGGCCTTTGTAATGTGATCCTACTGGCTCCTGCCAAGTCTAATCTGAGAGCAGAGATGGCCTTTGATAAATCCACCAATGAACAAGCATTCATTAAGTGCCTACTATGTGCCAAGCCCTGTGAACAAAAAGACAGAAGAGGGAAGGGAGGGTTGCTGCCCTCGGGGAGCTTACAAAGAGCTGGGCTCAGGTGCTACTTTTCCTGTGGCCTGGCCCTCCCAGCCCAGCCTGGCCCCGGGGGTCAGTGCCCTCTCCTTCATTCATTTCTCTCAGACTCTACTTTCTCGGGAGGTACCTGTTGTCTCCTTGATCCTGACCTCACATAAGGCACGCCATCTCTCACTTACAGGCATTTGCACCCACTGTCCCAGTCCTGGAATGTTCTCCCTCCTCGTCTCCACCCTGGCTTCCCCCAGGTCTCAGCCTTTCCCAGTTCTTCTTAACGCTGGGGCCTTCCCTCGGTGGATTATCTCCAGTTTATCCTGCCTGTATCTTGTTTGTAAGTGGTCTCTTCCTTCAGGCTGGGGACTTCTCGAGGCCAAAGACTGTCTCCTACCTTTCTTTGTATCCCCAGCACTTAGCACAGTGTCCAGCACACAGCGGGCCCTTAATGCATGTTTACTGATTTGACTGGACTGACTAGATGACCTTACAGTGCATACAGGGTTACCTTCGTCCCCTCCTACTGAGCTCCGGGCAGTGAGGAAGCCTGTGGGCACCTGCTCTAAACAGGATCCCTGCCTCTTCACGACAGAAACAAGTCAGGGGATGGGCTGCCCAGACTCCTCCTCCCCCCTGCCACCACCAAAGCATGGGGCACTCACCATCAGGATGATGGAGCGCAGTTGCTTCTGGGCCAAGATGTTTGCCATCTCCTGTAACACAAAGGAGGCTGAGTCGGCAAGAGGCACTGGGGCCTTGGACACCCTCTTCCTCAAGGGGGAGGAGCAGAATGTCTCAGGAAGTCAAGAATGTTGGGGAAGGCTGGGGGTGGGCTGAGCTTTGGAGCCTTCCATGCAGCTTGAGGTGTCAGGCCCAAAGGCCCAAGAGCCTGGGAGAGGGTCTGCAGGGGCCGGGAACATCTATTTCTCAAACTCTACACAGGAAAGCAATGGAGAGGGCTGGTGATTGGGTGTGGTGTGTGGAGGTATGTAAGTCTTGGCTGGACCTCCCCAGGGCTGGGCTGAAATTAGCAATGCTACAAATCTAGTGACTGTCTAGACTTAAGACGGTGATGGAGAAAAATTTAAAATGGCAGATTTAGCTTAAAAGTGCACCAAGGGTATCCCCCCACCCCCTGCAGAAAGCTGGTTGTCAAACATTTACCAGGACGCCCCTGAGTCCAACACTTAAGGTCTGCTTTATTGGAGGGAGGCCAGCGTGGATGGGACTTTGGAAACAGGGTTTGAGAAGGAGCCGGGCCAGGAGGCTGTGCACACATGACCAACCGGGCATCCTAGGTCCAGGGCTGGGAGAGACCTCAGAGACCACCAAGTCTGACCCTCTCATATTACAGATGGGGAAACACGTGCTCGTGTGTGTCATGAAGGTAGAAAAGAAGCGAAGCTGTGATCTAGGCTTTGGACAAAACCCACCTCCGCACGAGGCTGTAGAAGGGGTGGGTGGGAGCGGAAGCAGCCACAGATGGTCAGTGGAAGCAGGGCAGGAGAGCAGGCGGGGAGGGAGGCCGGGCAGAGGACCCCGCTGAGGGAGGCGGGGAGCCGAGCAGAGACTTACAGTGAGTGGGCACTCTAGGATGTCTGCCTGAGGCTCTAGCTTGACCTGCAAGCCGCCCCCCGGGGCGCGAAGGCAGGTGGGAGAGAAGAAGGGGAGAGTCCAGAGGAGTTGGGTTAGTGGGCTCTGACCGTCTGATGCCCCAGCGCCCCAGCCGTGTGCAGAAAGAGCGTGTCACAAAGCTGGGACAATACGAGGGAAGAAACCCAGGGCCGCGCTACCGGGCCTCCCCAAGAAGAAAACTGACCCTCATCTGAAAACAAATAGGCGGCCATCTGGAAGGCCCTGGCTCCTTCGCTGTCCATACAAAGCAGGGATCTCTTCTTTAGGCCACAAGTGTCTGAGGCTGGATTTGAACTCAGGTCTTCCTGAATCCAAGTCCAGCTCTCTAGGCACTAGACCACCCAGTTGCCCAATAAGTTTTAATTTCCTAAAAGCAGGATAGAAATATGCTAAGGGTCTAAAGGCAAAGTATAAAGAACTAACACACATAAATAGGACCAAGAGCTATTCCCCAGTGGATAAGTGGCGAAAGGATATGAACACACATTTCTTAAAAGAATGGAAAACTATTAACAACCATTTGAAGGATAGCTCCAAATCACCAGGAATAACAATGACAGTAAGAGTTTATTCAACCTATGGAAAAAACCCACTTCTAACCACTGGGGCCAAGGAACAGGAGGGCGGGCTTGGAATGCTCACCCTGGCATGATGAGGGCCCCAGGATGTGGCCAGGAGCCACGGACTGTGCGAAGCCATAGCCTGGAGATCCCCGTAGAACAGTAGTTGACTGGGCCATGATTTCAGTCCTGCCAGCCCCCATGATTCCCTGCATGTGGCCAGTCCACAGGGCCTCCCACTCCAGTCTAGGGCCCCGTGGCTGAAAAGATTCATCCCTCAGAGCCAGCCTTTCCTGGTGAGGAGCTAACTGCTCTTATCTCAGCTCTGCTGGTCCTCAGGGAGCATCCCTTCCCTCACCAGACCCACACTCAAAGCCTCCAGACTCAACAGATCTGGTCAAGTAATACGGCCTTCAACACCTCCAAGCTGAGGCCACGTGTTGGACCCACAGGGAAGGATGGAGTCTTCCTGAGGATTACCCCTTTGGACACCCAACAGAAGAGGGTCTAACGCCCTCCTCCGGAGTTCTTCGGCACCAATCCAAGGATTTAACAAGAGGGCTGGGCAAGGAAGTGCATAAATATTGATCGTATCCACTTCCAAAGATACCACGGGAGGAGCTGCAGATTTCTGGCTCTAAGCAGCACCAACACAGCCTTGCTATGGGTGGTTTGGCAGCACCAGCAGTGAACACTGTGGAGCAGATGCTGTTTTGATAAAAAAAAGAAGTTATCATGAATGTCTTTCTTCAATTCTTCTTTTCCTTCCTTCCTTTACTCGTCTTCTTTCTCCCCCCCTTCCCTTCCCTTCTCTTCCTTTTCCTTCCCTCCTCTCACCTCCTCACTATCCTCATAAAGAAGACCCCTCATGCCATTTAAAAAATAATCAGCTAAACCATTCAATCACACAAGCCAAGTCTAAGAGAATCTTCTGGCAATGACCCCACAGCATACAAGAGCCAAAAAATAATGCTGAGGATTGTCAGGTTCTCTGGGCTCAATCTACTGTATAAAATTTAAGCCCGCATCAAGACTCAGGAGCCTCCAATTCCAAATGAAGCCCAATGGCCAACATTTCATCAGTCAGTTCTCAGATCCTCGGCAAATGTTTCCCTGAGCAAAGGAGCTCATAAAATTATGTCTCCGCTTGTGGCTGGCCAGTTCTTTGCTTCCACACTTTGCTGTAATGACTTACATGTATATTAATGCATGCAATATGGACTCAATCATTCATA
This sequence comes from Vombatus ursinus, assembly GCF_900497805.2. Classification (NCBI taxonomy): domain Eukaryota; kingdom Metazoa; phylum Chordata; class Mammalia; order Diprotodontia; family Vombatidae; genus Vombatus; species Vombatus ursinus. The sequence continues at coordinate 10,785,674 of NW_020954595.1, read as the reverse complement.
ATTTCATTGGCTTTAAGCATTAAGAGAAATGGAAAAGGCTCACTTGAGGCTGGATGAGTGGAAAGCCTCAGGACTCAAATTCAGGAGAAGGTGAATCTGTCCCTTCTCCCTAGGGTTTGGCCAGAAGTGACCAGTCCTTTGACATCCAACCTCCCCTCCCTTCCCACCTGACTGGAGGGAGAAGTCAGCCAGTGGACAGCAGCCTAGGCTCCTTCCCCATAGTTGAGGTACCTCATCTCAGAGAAGCTGGCCGCTCAGGCCCAGGCCAGCTCAGTGACTGTGAGGGATGGGGGACAGCAAACACAAAACAAAGGGTTCTCATTGATAGCTGCTCTGTCAGGACATGAGAGCTCCCAAGCTTCCTAGGTCTCAGTCATCCCATCTATAAAATGGGCATCAACAATCTACTGGATTGTACAACAGCGACTATAATACCCAGTATTTCCATAGCGCTTTATGGTTGGGAAGTGTTCTACAAATACGATCTCACTGGATCCTCACGACGAGCTTGGAAGGTAGGTGCTATCATTCCCATTAAGGGACTTGCCCAGGGTCACACAGCCAGCTAGAGGTCCTACCCTCTAGCCACCCGGCTGCCTGCTGTATGGTTCACACTCCACATCTTACTAAATCCTACTTCTTGTCTTCCCAAGGGTCCAGTGCTAGGTCTACACTGGCCTTTGGATCCAGGAACTGTCCTAGGTACCAGAGAATGTGGGGATCAGTTGAGACAGGGATGATAAGGCCCGAGGAAAAGATATAAAAGGACCAGGCAGACACAGGGCTCTCTCCTCTGTCACCACACACAGGCAGGGGCGCGCACAGAGATAGGGACTCATGTATGTGTGCACACAGATGTGCTCATACACACACACAGAATAAGCGACCCTCTCCCTCATGTAGAACCCAGGTTCAGAAAAGAAGAAGAGGCCAGAAGGTCCAAAGACAGTGCAGCTGGGGCTGCCTCCCAGCCCGCCTTCAGCAGCTCTTGGTGAGAGAGGAAACATCCCTTACCTGCCGCTTCTCATCAGGGGCCTTGAGGAAAAGGGCATTGATTACAGCAATGGTGTACGTTTGGATTTCTTGATCCGTCCTAAAGATAAAAAAACCACAAGGGATCAGAGAGATCCAAAGAGGCTAGAATGCTTCCCTCAACCACCAGGTAAGACAAGAGAGGAGACAAAATTCACAATCCCGGCTACAAAGTGAAGGACTTTAAAATGCAGCACAAGGAACCAGGAGAGCTTAGAAAAAGGGGCACTGGAACAATGTGGGGTCTGCCTCACTAATCTTCTTTCAGCAAACAGGAAGGCACTGGAGCAGTCTGGCTGGCTTTGGTCCCAGCCACACCGAAGGATGGCACTGCCCCCAACCTCTGGCTTGGCACACCTGGGGCTCTGCCCACGGAGGAAACTCCTTCCTCCACCAGTGAAAAGCACGACCATAAGTACAAGGGATCAAGAAAGAAAACACCAGGTTCTCTGCTCCAGTCCATGCTCCCCATGGCTGCTAAACTGACGGCCTGAAAACACGGGCTTACCATGGCACCCTCCTGCTCATGAAACTTCACTGTCTCCCTGTTTCCCCTAGAATAAAACATAAACGCTTCCCTTTGGCCTCTGAAGCCCTTCAAAGGTGGACTCTGGCCAACCCTTGTGGACTGTTACTCCCCTTCACACACTTGAAAGCCCCGCCAAACTGCTGGGAAGCAGGACGATGCAGTAAAAGAAGTGTGGGATTAGGGGCCCAAAGACCTGAGTTCAGATCCTGGGTCTAGCCTTGGTCAAGCCTCTCTGGGCCTCAGTATCCTTATCTATAAAAGGGAGGGAGGAGCCAAATGACCTCTAAGGTCTCCTCAAGCTCTCAATCCATGACCCTATGATAAGAATGGCTAATACTGACACAGGGTTTTAATGTTTTGTATATATATGTGTGTGTGTATGTATGTTTACACATATATGTATATATACATGTATTTATATGTATATATTTTGCATGTGTACATATGTGAATATATTTTCCTATTATATGTACATATTATGTTGCATTTACATGTGTATGTGTGTGTATGTATAGATATAAACTTAGCAAACATTAAAACCTTATGTCAATGTTAGCTATTCTTATCAATGTTTTAGTTTTTGTTCAGTTTTGCCTGACTCTTCAGGGCCCCATTTGGGGTTTTCTTGGCAGAGATGTTGCAGTGGTTTTTACAGATGAAGAAACTGAGGGAAACAGGGTAAAATGACTTACCTAAGGTCATACAACACAATTAAGTAAGTATCTGAGGCTGGATTTGAACTCAGGCAGTTGAGAGGCTGACTTCAGGCCCAGTACTCTATCACTGTGCCACCTAGCTGCCCATTATTAGTGTTAGCTATCCATATGGATGTATATATGTATATATTTATATGTGTATGTATGTGTATGTGCAACATGTATGTAGTCTGATTTGATAGTGAGATCACATATAATCATCTTATCATGAAAAAAGGAAGAGCCCAAAGAGGACACAGAGATCTCATTGTCTCAGGAGTCTCACTAACACCCTCACATAAAGTCAATAATTTTTAACAATTGTAATCATGACAGTCACAGCACTGGATGGCTTATGAGGTCTGGGGAGTGGAGAGTGCAGATATCACTCCTGGCCTCAGAGTAGCCAAATGACTTGCCCAGGGTCACACACAGACACTAAGTGAACAAAGTGACTTGAATGCAGGAGTCCTGTACTTTGTCATAGCCTCTCTGACCTCTGTCTTTCCTCTCTCCCTCCCTCCCTCCCTCCCTTCCTCCTCTTCCTCTCTCTCTCTCCCTCCTTCCCTCCCTCCCTCCTCTTCCTCTCTCTCTCTCTCAAGATCACAGCTCCTTACAAAATTGATGCGCAATATATTTTCCAAAGCATGGTTCGACATTGTAGTCATGGAACGTCACAGGCCTTGAGGTCAGCCCGGGTACCAGGCAGATCCCTCAAGGAAGACTGATGGGAATCCATATGGGGAGACATTGCCTGGGATGGGCAGGCATAGATGGGCTGGGCTCTCCCTGTTAGGGGGGCACTGACGTCAATGAGTTCCCAGAGCCATCCTATTCTGGACCTCCTTGGGTCCATTTGCTAGAGCTCCCTTCACCATTCCTTACCCCTGAAGATGGGGGATGAGCTGGCCAATCGTGATCTCTTGCGCCACTTTCTGGTATAGGTCATGGCTGTTCAGTACCATGGATTCCAGGATGGCTAAGGAGCGCTGCAGGATGGAGATGTCGATGGCAGACTTGTTCACGAAGCTTGCAATCTGCAAATAAACAGAGGTACAACATGCTTGGTTCTGGTGAGACGGGGAAGGGGGCAAAGGCGGCCTCCAGGGAGCCACCGAGAGCCCCAGGCAGCAGGCTCCGGCAGGCCGCCCTGATGCTTCCCCAGCGGGAGCGCACCAGCCATGCCCTCTTTTTCCAAGCTGGGGTTGGGCCCAAATTCTAAATTCATGAGAAAGGAAGCGATCAGTTAAAAACTAGAAGCAGACGTGGCCTCAGCATTCCGTCCGTAGCCCAAAGCCTTCCTGTCTGGTTTCCACGGGCCGCTCCTCTGAGGTTAGGTTGTTAGGGGTAAATGTTTTAAACACGACAGTGACTAAGGCTCCAGCTATGTCCTTACGAGATGAGTTTCGACTCCGAATTGCATCCATCTCCTTCCACACATCCGTCTGGCCACCTCATCTTTGACTCGTTTTCAGTGCTTTGCTCAGCTCCCCAGGGAAGGAGAGCCAGGGAAAATCACTCAGGTCAGCGCTGTCCACTGGCAACACGGGCTCCTGGGGCCCCAGTTCCAGAGGTGTCCATCTGCACCCGCCCCCCATTTTACAGATGGGGAAACTGAGGGCCTTGGAGAAGTGACTTGTCCAAGGTCACACATATAGTAAGTATCAGAGGCAGCCCAGGCCCTCTGACTATAGAGGCAAGGTTCTTTCCGCTGTGCCAAGCTGCCCTCCCTCCCTCCCTCTTTGCTGCTCACTCACTCACTTTTTTCCCCTCAATCTCTGAACTTCCTAAGGTGTATCTTTTCTCCAAATTATTGGATCCCCCATCACTCCTCCCAGCCAGTGATGTACAAAACAGTGAAAATACCAGCTCCAAAAGTTAGAATAACACTTTAAACTCTCCACTATTTTCTCTATGGAATTCGTCTTTTCACTCCAGACTCTAACAAATCAGCGTATGAAGGGGAGTGAAATGCGGGTTAGAATCATGGATCACAGCATGCAAGACACAGGGGGCTTGTAAATAATATATTTAAGGGACCTTGTTAAAGTTATTAATTCCTGTTGACAAGATGATGCTGAAAAGGCCATTACAGAAACAGGAGCTGGAGCTTCCTTCAAGCCTGGATAATTTGCCTCCATGGGAAATTGGAATGCTGCTCCTCTCCCTCTTGCCCCACGCTCCATCTCCCTCTCCCCACCTCAGATCACCAGCTCCCTCCTCTGCTCTCCCCTAGTTTCCTCCCCATCTCCCCCCATGGCCACGCCAACCACAACACTGACATTTTCATCCACTTCCTTCGGCAATCTCGAATCAACTCTAAAGGTTTCATGTGTGGTGTCTCCCAGCTGGCCAAGGCACCATCCTCTCGAAATGATCTGGAAGTTACCAATTTGTGTTCATGTTGTCTTTCTACCACCCACTACAGAATGGAAGCTTCTTGAGAGCAGGCTGCACTTTTGTCTTTCTTTCTAATCTCAGTGCTAAGGACAGGACCTAGTATGCAGTAGGCACTTGATAAATGCTTTTCAGATTGGAAGCAATCATTAGCTTTTCCCTTCCTTTCTTCTTTAGAGACACACATTAAGAATTGGGAGGTATCTCAGGGATCTTTTATTCCAAACCTTTCATCTTACAGATGGGTAAGCTGAAGCCCAGAAAGGGGAAGGGATTTCCACAAGGTTATGCAGGTGCTGAGTAGCAGAACCCCTGACTCCAAATCGAGGTCTCATGCCACTGCACCACCTGCCAAGAACCCATGTGATCCAACAGACTTCTCTGACGCCGCTTTGGCCAATGCTGCTTTGGACACTGACCAACCGCCTTCATCCTTCTCATCTTCCTCTTCCTTCCCAACATTGTTCCCAGCTAAATCCTAACAGTGCTCTCTATTTCTCCACAATTTGTGTGGTCATTGTAACTAGATGATTTTCCCTAGAGTCCATCTGCATGATGATGGTTCCCATGAAATACTCCCAATCTTGAGAAAAGTGTACATCTATATTGGGAGTTCAGCTTTTTTGGGGTGAGTCCTGGCCCCCAACAGATGTGGGGTGCTGGCTGGCTAGGTATCCATGGCAGGAGGTACAGGGAGTGTCTCCCCCAAAGTCCTCCCATCTTTTAGCAGTCTGAGACAGGAAGGATGGAAGACCCTTCCACCATGTTGGTCTCAGTAAACTCCCAGTGCCCAGGTGTTGGGTCCTGCCTCCATCAGGCAAAGCTAACATTCTGCTCACATTTGGGTCACGGCCTTGTCCTCCAAGGCCACACACAGTGGGGCATGATTTTGTCTTGCATCATTACAGCTGCTGATTATAGGCTGTGGAA
>NW_020954595.1:10741542-10780081 GCF_900497805.2 Vombatus ursinus | reverse complement strand
CACACACACACACACATCACATACTTCCTCAGCAGCCACACTACAACTTGTGATCTCAAAGCCCTCTCTAACAAGCGGCTTCTCTTCTCTTAGCCTTCACATACTCTGTCTCTCCCACCAAACATGCCCCTTCCTCGTCTCTACCAGTTGCCCCTTTCCTCAAAACCTGGTTTCAGTTTTGCTTCTTGGAGGCTCCCCTAATCAATTCCACATCTGTCATTCCAGCAAGAAACATAAGCCTTGGCAATCCTACAGCCTGAGGGAAAGAGCGCTGGGCTGAAGCCATCAGGATCCCTGGTGTCCCGTCCCAGGGCATAGAGAGTGGGGTGCAGCTGCATCACTTGGTCACTTCCCTCTCTGAGTATCAGTTCCCTCATTTGTAAAATGGGCATAATCATTCCCTCACTCTCTCCCTCACAAGGCTGTTTGTGAAAAATCCTTTATAAGCCAGAAAATGCTCTAAACATAGGATCAGATAGCTATTCATGGTGCCACTCAGCAATTATCAATACCAGAATTAGAGAATAATTAGTAATTACTTGTTAATTAGGGGCCTATGAATACTTCTTTGGCCAAGTATAGTATCGCACTTCTGTGCTTGAACCCTTGGTGTCACTAGAGCTTACACTGCCCATTGATATCATGGTGCTGACCCGGCACTTTCTCTAAAGCTTGTTTATTTGATTTATTATTTATTTGATTTTCTCACAAGGTTGTCTGAATTTCAGGCTTGCTCCCCAGAGCAGGACAACAGCCTCCCTCAATGTTTCCATGTTAATACTTGGAATCCAGGCATCAGGACCCTCTTAACAGTCACCTTCTGCTTCTGATGCTCACCTCTGGTGTGACCTTGGGCAAATCATTCCCCTCTCTGAGCCTCAGTTTCTTCATCTGTAAAATCAAGAAACTAGACTGTGCTGAAGTCCCTCCCTGCCCCAGAAGCATGAACCTAGACTCCCGACAAACTATTGCCCTTAACAAAAGATGATCAGGAGGCTAGTTTGTGAGCGTCTTAGCAGATCTTCAGATTTGAAAGAGCAGAGCCCACATGATAAAGGAAAGACTGAAAGTCCTGAAGACGGTAAGAGAGGTAGTGGAGAGGGCATCAGACTTGGAGCCAGAAAGATCTGGGTTCAAAATCCACCTCAGACACATTCTGGCTGTGTGAGCCCGGACAAGTTGCTTCCCCTCTCTGGGCTACCTCAGTTTCCTCATCTGTATAATGAGGGGGTTGAACTCAGTGGCCTCTAAAGTCCCTTCCAGCTTTAAAACTATGCTCCTACAATCCTATTTTTTGAAGCACATGTAAGTCTCAAAGGATTGAGAAGTTTCTGCATCAAATGCTATTGGATGGATGGGGGAGACATCTCTGAGTAATGAGGATGGACAGGCTTGAGGCCAGGGGGCAGCAGGAGGAGGGAAGGTGTATCCCCATCCTTACAAATGCTCAGAGGGCTCCCAGACACCCTAGTTTAGTTACATGGATATTCTCAACCTGGAGAGCGGTCTCTAATGGTGTGCCTCAGGGCTTCATCCTCAGCCCTTTTGTGTTCAACAATTTTATCTGTGATTTAGACCTATGTCGGCTGTGAGAAACTGAGCTGAGAGAGGCAGAGACTTGTCCAAGCCAACCTCTCATGGTTTTGTCCGATGCTCTCCCTGGACCAAATGGCAAGAGAGGCACCCGTCTTCCTTTGGGGACCGAACGATCACCCAACACGGTTTAGACTCCAAAATTTACCCTTGGTAGTGGCGTTGAAAGGACGCACATTTCCCCATCCTTCATTTACAAAGCCAAGACCTCATCTGGCAAAGGAATCCAAGGAGAGGCTGGGCAAGGATGGAGATGAAGAAGCCCCCAAGGCATCAGGCTGTCTACACTAGCACAATACACTTTAAGGAACTCTAAAGTAGCTATCCAAGTCTCCATTGCCTCTGCAAACCCTCAGACACCCAGTCTTCTCAGCCCCGTGTAGTCCAGAGTGGCCCCATGTCACTCTGGGTGGGGCTGATGGGGCCGAGAGCCCCAGAGCCTGCTCATACCCTGCATCAGAGCCCCCACGTGCCTCCTCCTGACAGAAGGTAGCACTGTGCAACACCGCCGGGAAAAACAAAGTGCTTCCTGAGCCCCAAACAGTCTCTTTCCCATCTGTGTCTTCCCCACGTCTCCTCCTGGGGCCGTGTTTATTCAAACACGTAGATTCGTATTTCCATGCACATGTTTACACACACGACTACATGTGTGCATTGCTCTGCAGATGGTCCGGGAGCTGGTGCCTGGACGGTCCCCTCTCCCCATGCCTGGCAGGGATGAGGCCGCTCCAGCACTGGGACAGCTTGTCCTCTGCAGCAAGAAGCCGAGTCTGTCCTGAAGGAGAACAGCCCCCTTTGTGGGCACACATCCCGCTCAGCCTCAGCAGCCGCTGCACAGTCCCTGGCACACAGAGTGAGAGCAGGGATGCTCTAGCTGATGAAGGGGAATGGGAGGAGACCCCTGACCCAGAGCCCAGTCTGCAGATACCACCTCCAGTCCCTACAGGGCAATGGGGCTCGAGGGAATGGGGCCTCGAGCATCCTTGGACCAGGGGCAGCTGAATGACAGCATGGCCAAATCCATGCTCTTCTTTCCCAGCTGAAACAGGATCTCTGGCTCATGGTCAGTGAAGAAAGGGCAGCTCCTCCCATCCCCCAGGGATGCTGTCATGGGGAGGAGCTGAGGTGAGTACTAATCCCATCTCCTCCTGGACAGGCCTGCTCTTGTTCAGTCCCACTCTTCTTGGCCAGGATACTGGAGTGGTTTGCTCTTTCTTTCTGCGGTTCATTTTGCAGATGAGGAAACTGAGGCAAACAGGGTGAAGTGACTTGTCCAGGGTCACACAGCTACTATGTGTCTGAGGCTGGATTTGAACTCAGGAAGATGAGTCTTCCCAATTCCAGGCCCGGAGCTCTGTGCACCATGGTGCCCCCTAGTGCCCAGCATATCATTGATCTTCCTTAATTTCCATGGAATTTATAAAATAGACTTCAAAGACCAAATTCTGCCCAGGAACCAGTCATGTACCCGTCTAAAAGAATTAAGTCCTTACCAACGTGCTTTATTAAGCTCCGAGTTGTTAGAATCTGCCCCCAAATGTTAAACCAAGTGGAGCTTCAGAAAGAAGCCTCCTTCTCATTTGTCCCAGTGACTGGAGGAAAGGACGGAGAAGCCCACATCAACATCCCAAAGAAACTGTGCTGTGCATCAGGAGATTGGGCTGAGAGCGACTCAGAGCTTTCCCTAAAACCCCTGAAAATCAGAAGGAACTCGCCGAGGGCCTCAGCACTGTGCCTAGCATTGTGCCCGGGAGAAGGGGCAAGAAGGGAGGAGAACCAGGGGCAGAGGTCAAGCCCCCAGAGCACAGGATAACTGGCTGATGGTGAATGCGCCCACAGCAGCAGGGGACCATGATGCAGACAGTCCCGGCAGTGGCTACTCTCCCTAGGCAAGTGAGAAGCCCACACATTGAAACCTCTTGGCAAACAGAGTCAGTCCTCCATTGGTAGGCAGGCCAGGGAACCTCCCTACCTCCTGAAGGGGTGCCCACCCTACGATGAGGGAGTCCTCCCCTTGGAGGCAAGGTCTCCTGCCCGAAGGCCCTCATCATCCCAGTTCTATCCAGAGAAGTCAACCTTTATTTGACTGGCACAGAGGAAAGAGGGCTGAAGATCTGGGTTGAAATCTTGACCCTGGTTCTAACTGCCTATGTGACACTGCACAAAACAGTCCCCCTCTCTGGGCCTCAGTTTCCACATCTGTAAAAGGGCTGGACTGGAGGATGCCTCAGGGACTTAGCAGCTAAAATTCTCCCATCCCGGATCTTCCTGGCAGCAAGGAGAGCGGGGGCAGTACAGACACCAGGGAAAGGGAGACCCAGGCCCAGACCCTCGAGAAAGAGAGAGGCCGGCTCACCTTCTTGATGAACGCCACGGAGAAGGTATCCCAGGACACGATGCCATGGTCCATCAGCTCCACAAATGCAGTCAGCGTGAAGGACAGCATGTCTCCAAAGCTGAAAGACACAGGGAGGAGCCGCAATGGTCTTGGCCAAGAAGGGAGATGGTGAAGGGGGCAGGAAACACGTAAGGAAGGAGAGATCTCAGGCTGGAAACCTGAAGCGGGAAGAGAGCCATGCAGACCCCAAATCCTAGCGGGGTGCGAGGGGTGCAGGAAGAGGAGGCGTGGCGGGTGGGATGAGGGGCGACCACGGAGGAGCCAAGTGCCAAGCAGGAGCACGTGGAGAGAAAGCAAGATGTGTGTGTGTGTGTGTGTGTGTGTGTGTGTGTGTGTGTGCATGGCCCCACACACACCTGGACACACACACTGCTACACTAAAACATACACATTTATGTGTTCACATACATACACACACTTCTACTTCACATCATCTTTCCATTTATTTGCTAAATGAATACACACACACACATATATATAAAACCTCCTGTGTTTAATTATGTATAAATGTATATTTGCATAACAGAAAGGACACGGGAGGCCTGAGGTTGAATACAGCCTATAGATCTTGTTTCCTCTTAAGAAGCATCTTGGTGCCACTGTCATGCCTTGTACATAGTCTGAACACCAAATTCATTTTTTAGTTCGTGTTAAAAGAACCCCCAGCATTTGACTCCTACACTTTCTCTCTAAAGAGGAAATCTGCGTGGCCGAGGTCAGGCTTGGCGAGAGGGCGGCTGCCCGGGTCCTGGGGGAGAATTCAGGGGTCCTTGAAGTCGGTTCTTTCATATTTGGAGAACTGCCTTTCAATGGTAACCGGCTTCTTTCATAACCTTGTGTGTTTTATTTTATGCATTTAAAAAGCCTTATTCTGAGAAAGGGTCCCTGCCTGTCTAAGAGGGTCCAAGACACAAAACCCTGATGCAGGAGAAGAGGAATCTATCCACGTTACACTCACTTAGCGTGAATATTTACTCGTAAGAATATTTTTGAAGGGAATCAGGTGTTTCTCCTGCATAAACTCCATCAGGGCAGGGAGCTTTCATTTCTGGATTTGCCAGGCATGGAGTAGACATTAAAGGGGAAAAACAAAAAGAAAAGGCTGGTTGCACTAAGTTAAACTGTACAAGAAATCAGGCCACTATGTAGTTCAGTAGAGTGTTGGGCCCAGAGTCAGGAAGACCCAAGTTCAAATCCAGCCTCAGACACTGACTAGCTGTGTGACCCTGGGCTCATCACTTCACCTTGTGCCTAGGAAGCAGCTAGGTAGATCAGGACAGAGCGGTGGGTTTGTTTCTTGAGGCTAAGGGTCCGGGGAACACTTTAAGCCTCCCCCATCCCATGGTGCTCTGCGAAGCGAATGCTGCCACAGGCCGCCGAGGGTCCGCATGTGTTTCCCCATGTCCCTCCTCCCCAGGGCCTGAGTTCAGACACCAGACCTCTGGGGGAGCCTCCTGGTGAAGGACAGACAGGAGAAATGCTCATTTTGGGGGACAGCCCCCAAGGGGGTAGTGCAGGCGGGAGCCAGTGGCCCTTCTCTGCCATCACAGGCTGGGGGGCACTAGGAGGGGCTGAGGGATCTGCCCCCAACCCGCTCTGAGTGATGAGGGTGCGACCAAGCAGGGGATGCCGATGGGGAGCTCTTCTCTCTGATCCCCTCTAGGTGTCGCCAGAGGGCCAGGTCGCCCCGTCACTGGAAGTCACAAGGACCCTTCCGAAGGATGGACTGTTCACTAACAAAAGAGCAGAGAAGGATTCAAGGCATCCTGCAAGCATTGAGCACCTGCTGTATACAGGGGGTAGTGGAGGGAAGAAGGTCGATGAGAGGAGGACCAAGAGTTAGAGCTCTCCAAGTAAGAAAATGTCAGCTGACGTCAGCAAGTGTGAGATCAGGAGCCGCTTGAGCAAGGCAAGGCTTAATGAGTCAGCTCAGTGAATTAACTGGCCTTGGGCTGGCTGAGTGTTCACAAAGGGCCCTGTGGGTCTAGAGCAGGGACACCTCTCTGGAACAAAGTCACAGGCCACTCCTCTCTCCTCACCTCTCTGGTCCTCAGTTTCCCCATCTGTACAAAGGAAAGGGTCAGACAGGCTGACCTTTGAGGTCCCTCCAGCTTTCGACCTTATGGCCTGGGAAGGGGAGGGCGAGTTCCACGGCCCAGCTCCTGAGCCTCCCCGGCCATCCCCAGCTATGGTGGAGGCAGGGCCCCAGCCATGAGTGAGCTAAGGCTCCACGTCAGCCGTTCACCGGCTGGCTCGACTCCTTCAGGGAAGAGCTCCACGTGGCCAGGCCTGGCAGAGGCCGCGGGAGGGGCTGATGCGCAGGGGAAGAGCCCCTGTGTGGGCCTTGGCGCCCACACCCACTGGCAAGCTTCCATGGGCGGGGGGGGGGGGGTCCTTCCATTTCCACATCCCCATTTCTGGAGGGGATCGAGCTGTCAAGCTCTCCTGCATTTCCAGGCTAACCAGCTTACCCATTACCACGTGACCTGAGTCACAGCATTAGGTAAGTATGCACTGAGGACTAGTGAGGGGTCCAGGGAGAGGAGAGAATATGTCTGAGGTCGACCCTGCTGCCTAGAGAAAACCCAGCACAGCCAGAGCCCAACCACCAGATAGTGCATTTAGCATTGCTCGGGGGAGTGGTGCTGGGGATGGGGCGGAGGACTGTGTGGGGAGGGGCTGTGGGCCTTTAAATGCATTCACATAAAGTGAGCTCAGGCAAGAATCAGTCCTGGAGGGAAGACCACAAATGAGCCGCCTGCAAACTCTCAGTCCTGGCGCCAGGCCAAGGTCACGGCCAAAACACTGTGTCTTTCATAATACTTTAAATAACTTTTCCTCCCTGACTCAGCTGGCGTTATCTTCGGTCCAACATAAGCTAGCATTGCCTGGAAAAGCTGAATTCCCTATCTGCGTTTTTAAAGGAAGCTGGTTTGGATGTCATATGACCCCCAGACCTGGAGAAACAGAGAGGAGAGGAGCCAGGAGGGGACCGCAGGTCATGACCTGTCCCCATTTAACAGATGGGGAAACTGAGGTCCAAGGTGGTCACACAGGGAGGAAGCATCAGAGGCAGATTCAAACTCACTGCCTTCTCTCACTGTGCGTGTCCTCCTAAAAGCCCACCATTGCTGGAGGGGGTCTGGCTCTGTGCCATCTTGTGCCCCACGGTTACACGTGTGCCAAGTATGCATGAATCCACCTCTGACAGTGACTGGCTCTGTGACCCTGCACAATCACCTCCTGCCTCAGGGTCCAGCGATGGCACCGTCCCCCCCAGGGTGGTCATGGAGCTCCATGAACATGCTGGAACTGTTACTGTCTGCATCCCTCCACCCACCGTGTAAACAACAGCCACTGTGGTCAGTATTCTTCTATTCTTAGTATTACTCAGGACGATAATAATAATGATTATCGTTGGCAGTTCTTTGGGGAGGACTCAGACAAGAGTGGCCCCAGAGGGCTGGGCATGGGTGGGTCACGTCCCTACCGAGGGTGCTCCTCAGTGGATGTGGTCACAGGCTCATTGCCAAGCACCGGTTCCGTTGCTGTTGTCTTGACTGTGGCCGACGGAGGAAGCGGTCTGCATTGCATGCCCCTGGCAGACCCGAGGAGCCACCAGGACTTTGAAATGAGCATTTCAGTGCTAAGGCAGACGATGGCCCCAGGATTGGCTGGACACCTACACAGGTTAGGGACTGTCCTTGACAGAGGACCCGAACCAGCTTGGAGTGTTTGCTTTAGGCTCTCTTTGCTTCCTTAAACCCTGTCTTTGAATTTAAAAGTTGGAAAAAGTTCCAGTCTAACACATGGGCTGCTCTGGCTCAGCAGGAAGGAAGCAGGACGACGGATGCCTGGGGACCGGAGGCAGCTGCTGCTCCTTCAGGCTGGCCAGCGGGGAGGAGGGCATAGCGGTGACCCTGCCCCTGTGGGGCTCTGCCCAGTGGTCCGGCCACACTGCAGGCTTTCCCAGGCTGCCTTGCAGAGGTGGCCTGGTCAGCTTTGGTGGAAACAATGGGGACTGAGAGAGCAGATGTGAAGTCAGGGGCTCTCAGCACTAAACACACAATGATCACTTAACATTCCAGGAGTTAAAACCAGTGGCTTCAAAATTTAGAGGGGGGGAGGGAACAAGCATTTATTAAGCACTTACTGTGTGCAATTATAAAGAACCCCTCAAAACTTCAGGCTTGCTTCTAAAAGAAGTTGGAGCTTTGCTCCTGAGGCCAGCAAACAGGGATCAGAGTGCCCTGACTCAGAACATCCATGGGCCACACACAAAGCCCTTGGTCTAAAGTGAGCCATTCTGCACATGTATGACCCACACCAGATTGCACATACATGTTCTATGCCAGATTGCACATGTGTGATCTACATCAGAGTGCACATGTATGATCTACACCAGGTTGCACTGTGTGCTCTATGTTGGATTGCACACATATGACCCACACCAAATTGTACGTGTATGATGCACGCCAAATTGTACACATATGATCTATGCCAGATTTGCACGCACATGATCTATAACAGCTTGCACATGTATGACCTATACCAGATTGCACATGTATGATCTATGCCAGATCACTTGCCTTCTCAAGGAGGGGGAGGGGAGGAAGGGAGGGAGAGAATTCGGAAATGAAAATTTTAAAAACGAACGTTAAAAAGTTTTGTTCACAGGTAATTGAAAAACCAGAATGAAAGCCTCACTGGAAGTAATCCCAACCACGCAGTGCCTGGACTTTGGGACAGGCCCTGGGGGCCAGCGGGGGCAGATAGAGACAGAAGGTGCCCAGGCTACAAGCAAAGGAAAAGGGCGAGGGAGAAGAAGCCTGCTCTGGGAGCAACGCGTGACCAGCCGGACGCAGGGCGGGACCCCAGGTGGGAGTTGAGGAGCCCCTCTGGGAGCTGGCTCAGCGTGGGCCTGTGGCCATGATGGGGAAAGCTGGGGGCCAACCTTGCAATAGCAGGGGCAGGCATGTTCTTACCAGGGCTTCATGATCTTCTGGAGCTTCTGATACCTCCTGAAAAACAAAAATGCGGAAATAAATGAATAAAATGTTAAAACCTTCCCTGTGGGCAGGAGAGACATATAACAGCATCTACCTGTTGAAAGAAAGCACCTTGAAACTGGGCTGCTCGCTCGTCCAGGGTAAGACCACAATCACCCGTGACCCCTCAGAAATTCAGGACGAGTCGCATTAGGTACCAACAGAGTGTGCGACACTGGCCTGGGGCTCATAGGGACTGCGGTTACAGATCAAAAGACTTGGTGACCGGGGCTGGTGATGGGGTTGTGGGGCTGACTGCAGAGCCCGAGGTTCAGGAGTCAGTGTGAAGGCCTCGGGTCGGATTCCACCCTGATATGTGTTAGCTGTGGGGTCCTGGGCAAGTCAATCCCCCGCTTTGACCTCCGTTTCCTCAACTGTAAGGTAAGTCTGTCATACCCATCTAGCAGGACCATTCCCAAGATGCAGTGAGGTAATGGGCAAATATTAAAGCATCAATATCAAAGGTTGTTGGACACTAGAGGGCACCATAGTGCATGGAGCACCAGGCCTAGTGTCTCAAAGACCTGGGTGCAAATCTAGTCTCAGACAGTTACTAGCTGGGTGAGCCTAGACAAGTCACTTAACTCTGTTTGCCTCAGTTTCTTCATCTGTAAAATGAGCTAGAGAAAGACATGACAAACCACTCCAGTATCTTTGCCAAGAAAACCCCGAATGAGGTCATGAAGAGTCAGACGGTTGGAAACACCTGAACAATGAAGAGCAAGTCACATTTTGGCTCCACGGACAAACTCATGCTTTGGTTCTGACACTGAAAAGCAAAAACTAGAGCAGGAGACTGACCTAGAAAGCAATTCACGCGGAAGACGCCAAGGATTCTTCCTAGCGGATGGTACAGTTGACATGAGTCAATGATTCAGCCAGGGAGGCTCCACACGCCAGTGGGATGTTAGATGGCAGTTACCAGAAGCAGAAAGCCCAGGTGAGCCTCCCTCTATACCCTGTCTGGATCTGACCACACCTACTGTACGGTATCCCTTTGAGGGTGCCATATTTTGTGAGGGACGTTGGCAAGGCTAGGGCATGTCCAGAAGAGGACAACCAAGAATGGTTACAGGCCTTAGATCATAGCACATAAGGTCAGCTGAAGACATTGGGAATGTTTAGTGCCCTTACCACACTCCTCCCCATAATCCTCCTCTTCCCTGGTCCTATGAACCGCTCCCTCCCAAACCTCCCTCACCCCAACTCCCCAGGGCTTTAACCATTCACAACACTTGGAAGAGATGGGAATCTGCCATTCTCCTCCTTCTGGTCAGATGGGCTATCACCAGGTTTTATCATCTGCTCTGCCTCTATGCCCGCCAGATCTTCAAGCACAGTCAACTGACCTCTTGGCGCCAACCTCAGGACCCTGGACCTTGCCCTCGGCCCTGCAAGTAAACTTTCTTTTGTTTGTTATTTACCCTAGTTACAAAGTGAACTCTTTGAGAAAGCCACCATCTGCTTTTTCTATGGGTGTCCTAAGTGCTTGGCACAGGAAAGGCAAGTAGTAAGTTCTTAATAAATGTATTTGTATTCATTCATTCATGGTAGATGCTTGAGAAATGCCTGTTGAATTGAATTGAATGGCCTGCCTCCCAGCTAAGACAGACTTAGTCAAGCTCATGGTTGGCTCCCTTTATGTATTCCAAAGGGCCCTTGCTGCCCACCCCTCCTGAGGGTCATCCTCAAATCCTGTGTAGAGGGAACAGGCAAGGCCACACACAGGGCTGGTCAAACTCCCACATGGGAGATGCTGCTCATTGTCCAGCAGGGCCCTGGTCACCTTGCTGTCAGAGTGCTTCTGGGTAATAATGGTACCATAGCCTTACAAACAACGATGTGGCCTGGAGCTTATTAGAGCTCTGCTGCACTTTTCTGGCAGCTAATGAGGGCCCCGTGGAGATGCCACATTCCCAGAACATACCTCCTGGGGAAGGATAAGTTCCAGAACCTTCTGCAATCTGTCCTGGCCCATGGAGCGTGGCTGCATGGAGCCCAGAGTGGAGCAGGTGGCCCCCAGATGTGGCGCTTGCTCAGCAGGCTGCCGTGGCTTTCTCAGCTTCCAACAGGAGGCTAACGAGTCTGACCGGGCAACCCCTCGTCTAGACCCAAAGCCCACCGACCTCTCATTCTGAGCGATTCTGGGAATGGGCCACCAGTGCTGAGAGCCTTTGTAAAATGGCGTCTGCCAAACGTCCTCAGAGTGATTCAGAGAGGGGGGAAAGCCTAATTACCTCACGACTTCCTCCAAGATGCTTTCTTCAATTTTACTCTTATTAACAGTACTCAAGGAAACCAGCCAACATGTGCAAATGACACCTGCCATGGAATGCCTCAAGCCCAGGGCTCATCTTGTGGAAAATAAATGTTGGAAAAAATGCTCATAAACAAATGAGACAGACAGAAAGAGACAGAGACACAGTGAGAGACAGAGATATAAAGAGAGGGAGGGACAGAAAGAGAGAGAGAGAGAGGAGAGAGAGACAGACAGAAATAGAAGGAGGGAGGGACAGAGAGAAAGAGGGGGGGAGGGAGGGAGGGAGGGAGATGGAGAGAGAGAGTCAAAGAGCAAGACAAAGACAGAAAGAGACAGACACAAAGAGAGGTGCAGAGAGATAAAGACACACATAAAGAGAAGGAGCCAGAAACAGACAGAGCACAGCCGTGAACAAAAGCAAGGCAAGGACTTCATAAATTACTAGACTTCGTTTTTCCCTCCTCTGACAATGCATCTTTCCAGGGTGGATGCTGTGACTTACTCATTCCCTAATAACAGAATTTTCCTATTCCACTGCCCAGGTTGGATAGAGAATGGCCTTGCCTTGCCTTTCACTCTTGGATCAGAGGCTCACAGCATCACAAGGTTTAAAGCTAATGTGTCCTTAGGGTTCCTCTAGTCCAGGGGCTCTTAACTCTTTGGTTGTCCTGGACCCCTCTAGCGTCTCATGAATAGACCCTGTGGACACTTCTCTGAAAAAGAGTTTAAAATTTTTAAATTTCATCATCATGTAATTCTTTTTTCCTCCCATTCAAGTTCACAGATCCCCTAAAATCTATCTGTGGACCCCTCATGGATCTATGAACCCCAGGTTAAGAAGTTCTGCTCCCATCCAGTCTCTTCCCTTTACAGATAAGGAAAAAGAGGCAGAGAGGAGAGGACTGGACAGGTCCCCCAGGAAGAGGCTGAGGCAGAGCAGTAGTCTGGGGAGATTCCACCCCGTATCACTTTTCCCCTAGTGCTAAGGGATGCTGTAGCCAGAGTGGGCTATATGGCATATGGTAAACATATGTGTTCAAATATATATCTAGGAGACAAGCTGTATTATACAGTGAATAGAGAAGAGGTCATTGAGGCTAACCAAATTTTTCCCAGTAACCTCCAATAAGATTTCTTTTCACTGTCACCATTTTTGAGAAAGGGCAAGCTAGGTGGCGCCATAGCGCATAAAGTGCAGGACCTGGAGTCAGGAAGAGTCATCTTCATGAGTTCAAATCCGGTCTCAGATGCTTGCTAGCTGTGTGACCCTGGACAAGTCATTTCACCCCGTTTGCCTCAGTTGCCTTATCTGTTAAATGAGCTGGAGAAGGACACGGTAAACCGCTTCACTATCTTTGCCAAGAAAACTCCAAGTGGGGTCACGCAGGGTCAGACATGACTGAAATGACTCCTCAAGGATAACAATTGACTTATGGCCAGTAATATTTCCCCCCTATTGCCATGTGTTTCTTCCACACATCTGTTCAAGAATAGTCACCGTGAATTCCACTAAATTCCTTTTATGTGGCCACACTGTGGTGTGGAAGTAACCTCATGCATCCCAAGACGACATACCCGCTGAGCAGAAGTTTGGAGGATTCTAATAAAAATAATGACTCATATACATAGAGTTCTTTGAGTTTTTCAAAGCACTTTACATACAGTGCTGGGGTATAGGGGAACTTGGTCTATGATCAGCCAATTCTAGCCCCCCACCCCCTCCAACTGATGCAATCACAGGAGATAAAGCATTAACAAAGGTGCTAAACAAAGTCCACAGATGTGTCCACATCCCATTATCGCTTTACCAAGTGTGAATCAGTCCTTCCTGATGGAATCAGGCAGGTAGCTTGTCATTGGCCGAATGGCCGTATTTCTGGTGGCCCATGACAAGTGTTCTTCAGATCAGGGGCTAATGTCAGGCAGCGGGATCCCTCTATCCTACTGGAGGGCAGGAGGGAGAAGAGAACTCCTCACCTTCTCCACCAGTGCCGTGCAATCTTGAAACTGAGTCGCTGGCCCGATAGGAGACATTGTATCCATATACGTTGTATCCATACGGGAGCACAGAAAGAGAGTAAGTCAGTAGAGGCACCTCTAGGCAGGTGACCCCTGGCAGCAGAAAAGAGAGGCAGCTCCAGATTCACAATGAAAGAAGCCTCGGCTGTTGAGAATAGAGCTGGAGAGAGAAGGGGACCAACAGAGGTGGGCTGAACAAACCGTGCACACAGACAAGACCCAGAGGGGAGAAGCAAGAGGCCATTACAAGAAGAGAAAGTATACTGAGGCCCTGTGGTATCGGGGGATAAGCTCCCTCGGGCCACATGTGCTCCAGTCATGTGTGATTCGCTACCAGTATATTCCAAGTTTGCATCTGCTCTTCCTAAGGATGCTGTGTGTATTTGTGCAAGAATGCACTCTGGGTCTGTGTCTTTTATTTACTCCTTGGAGTACACACTCTTAATGAATGCCTTGGCTTTGAGCCTCTTCTTACCTTTCCAGTTTTCTGACACTTTCCCTGTCTCCCAGTGCACTCCCAGTCCCCACTTCCTCTTTGATCCAGTGAAGCTGACCTCCTGGCTGTTCCTCACACAAGATCCTTCATCACCTGACCCCAGGCATTTGCTCTGGCTGGCCCCGCTGCCTGGACTGTTCTCCTTCCTCATCTCTTCCTCCGTCCTTCCCCAGCTAAAAGTCTACCCTGTGTAAAAAGCCTTTCCCCATCTCCCTTAATGTCAGTGCCTTCCCTCTGAGATTTTCTTCAATTTATCCTGTCTCTGTCTTGTTTGTACAGTTATTTGCACGCTGTCTCCCCTATCAGACTGTGAGTTCCTTGAGGGCGGGGATCGAGTCTATTTTGTCTTTCTTCATACCCCCAATGGTTAGCACAATGCCTGGCACACAGTAGGTACTTAACAAATGCTTTGTGACATGATGACTAATAGTGTCTACCGGTTGACACTTGCTGTTTAGATGTCCGACTGTCTGTGACCCCGTTTGGGGTTTTCTTGGCGGAGATACTGGAGGGGTTTGCCATTTTCTTCTCCAGCTCATTTGACAGATGAGGAAATGAGGCAAATGGGGTTAAGTGACTTTCCCAGGGTCACATGACCAGATGTGGTGCTTCAGGGTAAGCATACTGATGGGGGCTAGTAAGCTATAGATTTTGCAGTACAGATCTACAAAGTCCCTTTTACCTTGGGACTAGCTTTCCCCTGACTCCCCAACCTGCTAATTTGAGTGTGAGTTGGGGCAGGGAGACCCAGTGTGGGGGCTAAGCATAGATTATCCTTCATGAATATCACAGCAATATCTTCCTGTAGTTAACACAGGTTCCAAGTATCCTTATTCTAGATACAAGATTCACTAAATAACTTACTCAGGTACAGAGACAGGATCTGAATGCAGTACTTCTTAAGCCCAGGATTCTGTCCATTAGATTAAGCTGGCCCACAAGACCAATGCCAAACCTCTGCCTAAAAGTCAGCCAGCCTAAGCATGGAGAGATTTGGGGGGGGAGGGTCACCATGACCAAAAAATAAACACAAAATCAACAAAACACAAAATCAGTCCTCCCCAAATCCTTTAATGGATAATGGATAAGGGGAAGAGGCTGCTAAAAGTTAGATATTTCTTAAGATAATCTAAAGTCACCAATGTAACTACTTCTTTTGATATGTGACCTTTGTCTAACAAGGAATCAGCTGACAGACCGCTGATCTTAAAGCAATGTGGGAGAGTGGAAAGGGAAGGAACATTGGGGTCCAAATCCCACTTCTGACATTTACTAGCGATGAGACCGTAACCACATTGCCTTTCCTCTCTGTGCCTCAAATTTTTCCTCCATAAAATGGGTATAACACTACCTCTATCACAGGCATGTAGAAGGAAAACACTTTGTAGAACTTGAAGTCTAGAGAAATGTAGGTTATTATTGTTGTTGTTGTTATTATTTAGACAGAAGGATGGCTCTCAAGTTCTCCTCAGAAATATGAATATAGAAGCTGGAAGAGTTGGTTTCATCATGTGTTCAAAGGCAACAAGAAATATAATTTCATGGGGGGCAGCTAAGTGGCACAGTGGATAGAGCACCAGCCCTGGAGTCAGGAGGACTTGAGTTCAAATTTGGCTTCAGACACTTGACACTTACTAGCTGTTTGACCCTGGGCAAGTCACTTAACTCCACTGTTTAGCAAAAAACAAAAAAACAAACAAACAAAAAAGAAGTATAATTTTATGGGACCAGAGTCCATTTAGACTTCTGATATCCATAACGATTGTTAAAAAAAAAAAGTAGCATTGTGAATGTACCTGCAGCACATGTACCTTCAGCTTCAGGGGAGGAAGGAGATATCTTGATCAAGATTCTGGCAAGGTCCTCCAAGCTAAGCCGACCTTCCAGGGTTGGGGCGGGAATTAAATGAGATAAGAGTTTGTGGAGAACCTTGAAGCCCTAAGGTGCTATAGAAATGCAAGGTAAGTAAGTTCGCATCTCCCTTCACTCTGGTGGGCTTCAGTGCCAGGGTGGGTGCAGGGAGAATACAAGCTAGGGCAGAAAGCAACCTGCCAAACCAGTGAAAGATCACCTGAAACCCTGGAGTCTACAAGAAACTGTTTGTTCACCTGCGTAGCCTGACTGTCTTCTTTAAAAAAGGTGCTGGAGACCCCAACCAGGACTGAGTGATAGAAAGGATGAAATCGATCTTATCACCATTGACAGGAAATGGCGGGCTCCCCATTCAGAATCGTCCATCTTGGCCCAAGCCAGGCCTTGCTACTTACAACAAAAGGTCAAAATAAGCGCTAAGACAGAAGAAAGGATGAAGATGAAAAGACACTGTGTAATGTTAACAGTGCCCAGACAAGCTGCTTAAACAAGTCAGACTCCAAAAAACGGGAACCAAACAAACCTTCAAGCACAGACTCTAACACCTTTTCTTAGAGAAGGTTAGTGGATGTGAAACCATGACCACAATGAGGAAGTCCAGAAGCGCCTTAGTGAGCAGATACAACTGAGAGACTCGGCATCATTTACAAAAGCTTGTGGAGGTAGAGCACAGCTTATAGACTTGGTATTGGAAGACAGCAGCGCTGTGAGCAATGTCCCCTCACCAAGGAGGGAGTTAAGGAGGGTACAACAAACTTGCCATGAGTCTCAGCTGAACTGAAACATCTTCAAAATGTTGCTGATGAAGCCAGGAGGGCTACGAACCATACACAGTGAAGCAGAGCTACTGGAGAGCTGTGTCCTAGCCACACCATTGACTGAGAGGCAGAGAGAATGTGAGATACATTGGTACTCATTTTTTTGAAGCATTTCCCTCTACAGCAAAATGCAGCCTTGAAGGCTCCCTTTCAACAAGTGGTCTCCCACATGTTAAAATGGTAGATGGTTTTGTGATTGAGGCAACCATGGAGATAATTTTGTCCCATGGTTTGCTGATGTAAACACCACGCAGCACATCAGCAGGGAGACACGTGCTCAGCATGGTCACACAAGAGTCCAAACCAAAGGAGGGGGGCCCCTATTAGAAGCAAAGTTCCTGATTACAAATAACATTTTACTAACTGTGTGGAGCCTCCGAACAGCTCAGAGCTTTATTAGTGAAATCCTCAGAAACAGGAAGGAGCTTAGCTTTACTATCCACACTGGAAAAGTCAAGTGGATGAAAAATGCAAATTGCCCAGACTCTAATGTGATGTCAGGCAGAACAGGCAGCTTGTTGAGTGAATCCATCAATAACTATGATTGGGACAAACAGCAGAGGGACAGACAACTAGCCGAGCCCAGAGCCGAGAGGGAGGGGGAGATGGGGTTAAATGAATGAATAAGCATTGTATTCTCATCACCATCATTAATGATTATTATTACAATGTTTTCAGTGAGTCTCAACTAGCTATTGCTCTTAGTTCCATCTCTGGAAGGCCAGTCTATTCCTGGTGACACTCTCTGGTTCATTTACAAAAGGGAAATGGGGAAGTGCAAAATAGCTGGAAGGAGGCTACCAGAGACAGCCACGCAGCCCTGCATAGGAAGCAATGAAAACACATTCTCACGGACTGTGGAAGTGTGCTGGTTATATAAAGGCAACGAGAGACAATAAGGGGGCAAGAGCATTTTTACTTGAACCCCAAATATTTAAAACCAAAAGGATAGCCTCCACAAAGAATTGGAAATTGAGAGGATGCCCATCAGCTGGGGAATGGCTGAGCAAGTTGGGGTATATGAATGTGATGGAATACTATTGTGCTATAAGAAATGATGAACAGGCTGACTTCAGAAAAACCTGGAAAGACTTGTATGAACTGATGCTGAGTGAAGTGAGCAGAACCAAGAGAACGATGTACACAGGAACAGCCATGTTGTGTGATGACTAATAGTGATAAACTTAACCCTTCCCAGCAATACAAGGACCTAAGACATCTCCAGAGGCCTCATGATGGAAAATGCTATCCACATCCAAAGAAAAAAACCATGGAAGTTGAATTGCTATTTTTTTTCTCTTCTGTTGAGTTTTTTTTCCCTCTTTCTGATGGTTCCTCCTATTGGTTTTAATTTTTACTTACAACATCACTAAAGTGAAAATATATTTAATGGGAATATAAATGTATAGACTATATCAGATTGTGCACCATCTTGGGGAGGGTGCTGGGGAGGAAGGGGGAGAAAAATTTTAAACTCAAAAGCATATGGAATAAATTAAGTTTTTTAAAAAAAGGTTAGCCTCCAATGCATTATTCCATAAAGCCCCTATTTATAGAAATCACAGAAGATAAAAAGACTAATTGTTATTCAAGACTAAAATCATCTCAGAGGGAAGGCACCAGCATTAAGGGGGATCAGGAAAGACCCTTGACTTTGGCACAAATGGAACAACACATATCACGAGAGAGAGACAACCCTTAAATCCCAGCATTTCAGGGACCCGGTCCAACTCAGACGGAACAAGAAAGTCCGCTCCAGTACTCCCAGGGTCCGGCTGCCCCTGACAATCTCTAGTGAAGAGGCAGAAGGATGAGAACTGCCCTTCATATCAGGTTTCAAATTCTCTCCATCCCATGGCAAACCGGCCCCCTTTGGGGTAGCTTTAGTCTTGTCTGAGACAAGAAAACTATTGAACAAGTTTGGCACAGTAGGCAGTGAATGAATTTAAAGGACCAAAAGGATAAACAAATAGGTGAATAGCCAGCGAACTTCTTTATAACTCTGCTCAAGGGAAGCTCTCCCACCAGATCCCTTCAAAACCAGCCCACATTTTTCACAGGACTTCTAAAGGGAGGAATCCGAAAGGGAGGGTCACATCTGGAATCCTGCCCAGTATTTACAACTAACAGTCTTTTGACTAGCTCTCCTCCATTCATGCGGCTTTCTATCTCAACGGTTTCCCAGGACCTAAGAGCACGTCTTACTGTCTTTTGTAAGAAGCTTGAATAGCCCATATGAAAACCTCTTTTCTTCCTTGTTTTAGTTGGAGCAAATCATTTGAACTAGTCCAACCATTCTGGAAAAACAATTTGAAAATAGTTGGGAAAAGTCACTAACCTGTTCATACCCTCCAACCCTGGACTCCTACAACTGGGCATATGCCCCCAACAAGGTCAAAAGCAGAAAAGAAAGTCCTGTAGATACCAAAATATTCATAGTCACACTCTTGTGGGAGCAAAGAACTGGAAATCAAAGAGGTGCCCATTCCTTGGGACATGGCTGTGGTAGATGAACGTGAAGGAAGATCACGATGCTGTAAGGATCAACAAACACAAGGAATTAAGAGAAACGTGGGAAGACTTGCAGAAACTGATGCAGATGAACCAAGGGATGATATCTACAACTAGAATACTGAAAAATGGAGGGAGGCTAAGATGCTGCTGGATTCAGATGCACTTCAGTGGTTAATTGTTCTCAGAAAAAGGTGAAAGAAACATCCCTCCCTGGTCTAAGAGAAAGGTGGGAGTCTGCATGTATGAAAAGCCATGGTCACTTTGTCAGTTGGGTTTTGCTCAAATTTTTCTGTTACAAGTCAGGATTTTTTAAAAACTGCATTTAGATAAAATGATTTTGTGAGGTACAATACCCCACAGAAGGAAGCCAGTACACATGCTTCTTCTAATGATGAATCAGTGAAACATCTTCCTTCCTTTTCTTTCTCTATGAGCAACTGAAATCTATGCCTAAAAATACTACTTAGTCCTGATTTAGAACCGACTGTCACAGGGACTGGCAGAGTGTGACACCGGCATCACCTCATTAATCCCACACCACACCCCAGGGAGATGGGAGCGTTCGGAGAAATCCCAAGAGAATCTATCTGAATGTCAGGCTGGTGTACTCACTACTTGTCCGAAACCTCTAAGCTATGACAGGGTAGAAATGCAGATGATGTAAGATCATAACAGCAGCTGGGATTTTTATGGCCCTCTAAGGTTTGCAAGACTGTTAAGGTATGTTATCTTACCCAAGCCTTGCAACACCCCTGTGAGATCAGAACTACAAGTATTATTAACCCCGCTGTACAGAAGAGAAAACGGAGGCTCAGAGGGGCTAATTAAGTAAGTAACTTCGCCATGGTTACACAGCCAGTAAATGTCAGAAGCAGGATTTGAAACCAGATCTACTGGTCTCTGAATCCAGTGCTTTCTACACTATGTCAGTATGGCCTATAGGGAAGATACTGATGGCATATCTAACACACAGGATGAACAGTAATTCTTCCACATCTAGAAAGTTATGCAAAATGCACATGTACTAGATTTTTTTTGAATGCTGATATTTCAGAGTTCCTGAATGAGTAACTAGTTCCTTATGCCTTCAGTTCCTCATTCTCCACACCCTATTTAACCCTCTCTGTATATACTTACTATAGGCTAGTTGCTTTTCCCATTTTGGCCATCTTGAGTTCCACCTTCACTTCTTCATGCAGTAATCAATCCAAGAACAAGTATTTATCAAGCACCTACTCTGTGACAGGCACTTAGCTAAGCCTTGGGGATAAAAAGCAAGCAAACACAGTCTCTGCCCTTAAAGCACTTGCATTCTAATGGAGCTAACTAATCTGGACCTCTTATGTTAAAGCAGTGGCTCCACTGAACTTGATGGTGAAAAGTTTCTTGTAAACATCTTTGCAGATCTTTTCCAATTTTATTCTCTTTGTTGTCTTCCTTCTAATGTCATCCCTTAATGCCCTTGGGTTAGCCTCTCAGCTGAGTCTTTCCTAGCTCTGTCCTCTGGGACCAAGCAGAATAATTCTAATCTTTCTCCCAGGTGGCAGGTCTTTAAGAGGGTGAAGGCAGCTCAGCTGGCATCTGAAATCTGAATCTTCTCCAATTAGTTCAACTGATCTTCACAAGGCACGAGTTCCGAATTGTGACTTTTGTTCTAACAAGTTAGTGGTGAGGCTGTGCACAGAGAGCTAATTTAGGAATGAATCTCACATCAGTCACTTGTGATCCTCTAAAATAAGACCAACTCCATTCTTTGCTGCCTGCTACCCTCACAACACCTGGTTCTTTTCTTGAAGAAAGTATGTATGATGTAATGGCATGAGCCTTCTGTATAATCTACATGGCTTCAATTTCTGTCACTTCTTATTATATTTTTGATATATTTATATCTATTTCATATTAAATAAAATTAATTATATATTTGTAATTAATTTATAACAATTATATTAAAATTAAACACATTTAAAATATGGTTAATAACACCTACTATATTTTAATATGTTACGTATCTGAATTCTATTTTTCACCATCCTTCCCTGTGCTCACCTTTTCAGTGTAGTCACTGATTTCATTTAACCTGGAAATTCTTACTCAGTTCTTGAATTAATTTTTCTACCTTATAATCTGCAGAGTCAGCATACTGTTCAGTTATTTCACTCGTGTCCCACTCCACAAGCCCATTTGGAGTTTCTTGGCAAAGATACTGGAGTGGTTTGCCATTTCCTTCTCCAGCTCATTTTACAGATGAAGAAACTGAGGTAAACAAAGCAAAATGACTGCCAGGCCCCACGCTCTATGCACTATGGCGCCACCTAGCTGCAGAGTCGGCTACAATAATGTTCATGGTGAAACCACACAGGGAGGGCTCTTTGGGAATCCACCCTATCATTTCCCACCTGGCTGCTTTCCTGGACTTCATAATCATTTCAGCAGATGAAATTCACTCTGGACCTCTCGCCTCCTTAGACCAGCTCCCTCCCTGGGGGGCAGGGACCAGCTTGTGTCTTTCTCTGTGTCCCCAACACTTAGCACAGCTCCTGGCACACAGTAGGTGCTTAATAGGTTTTGACTCTCAACTTTGGTGGTCATCTTTGCAAATGCTTATCACACATCATCCAATATCAGATGAATGGAAGAATGAATGGAAAACCACTATTAAATGCTCACTAAGTGCCAAGGAGCGTGCTAATACAAAAGTGGGAGTCCGAATACAAGCTGTGAAGGGACTTCCATTTAGAGGGGGAGGCCACACAAAGAGGGAAGCTGCCAGAACAGGGGACACAGTCAGTGGCCTGATGTGGGCAGTCCACGCGGCCCAGTTCTGGACCAGATAAGGAGAAAGGGGTGGAGTCTGCTGGAGGAAGATGCAGGCATTGTAGGCAGCCCAGTTTGGGAAGTCCCTGGAGGAATTTGGCGGCCTGGTTCAGGCAAAACAAAGCAAAACTTCACCTATCAGAGCCTGTGTTCAAGCAGGGAAAGGACAAGAGGAGAGGGGAGACGGCCGGCTTGTCCTTAACATTCTTTTCTAAGGCACCAAAATAAAAGAAAGATAATCTGGGGATCATATTTAAAGGACCCTGACAACTAGAGAGTGCCTAAAGGAGGGCAACCAGGTCGAGGAACTGAGGATGCTTAGCCCAGAAAAAACAGAGACTCAGGCCTTGTCATAAGGAGAAAGGATGAGCCCTGCGTCAGAACTATGAGCAAAGAGGTAAAATTGGGCTTGATGCCAGGAAAACCCATCAGTGCCACCCTCAAGGCTCATGTGCCCCTCTGGTAGGTGGGGGGCTCCCCCACTCACTGGGGCCTTCAAGGAGAGGCCGGAGGAACCTTGGTTGGGAAAGTCATCGTTGTCGGCCTCTTTGAGATGCTGTGCTTACAACAGTGTGCCCTGGGGCAGCCAAGCACACCATCACATTTCAGGCCTATAACCACCCTGTCTGGAAGCAACCCAGAGTTTTATTATCCCTGTTATACACAGAGAAGGAAACAGAGGACCCAAAAGGTCAAATGTTTGCCGGGGGACAAACAAGTGGTCGGTGCTGAAGGCAGGATTTGAACCCAGCTCGTTCTGACACCACGTCCTTCTAGTAGGCTATGAGAGACAGAGAGATTTTGGGGTTCCACAGGCTGCTGATTCAGGACATGAAACTAGGCAGTGACAGATGATGTCGATCTGAACAGAAAAGGGGGCCGGTCAAGCTGAGTCAGCTCTGGAGACCCCCAGCAGGGTCCCTTGGGGAAATACACACCCAGACAAATGGCAGCAGGACATTCTGTGATAGTCATCGAATCATGAGAAGCTACTCTGAAAACCTCGCTCACTCGGTCGGCTGGGAATCGGCCTTTCGAGCTGTCTAGAGAGCCAAGGTCTCTGCTGGTGACTTCAGCCCAGTGTTCTGGGATGGGTCAGGCCTGGGGGCGGGCAAAGGAGGGAGTCCTATTTCATGGTGCTATCCCATTTCAGAGCTGAATCAGAGGTCTTGGGAAGACACGAATGACCTGATTTTTCTTTCTTGTTTTCTGCCTCTGCGGCATTCTCAGATCGGCATGTGCCCATTCTCACGTGACCTTGGAGATAAGAAGTCTGGGTCTGTCCACCGATGACCTTGAACGACCTCAGTCAAACTTCACACTGCAAAACCCCTGGTAGGGGTTGGGGAGGGGAGAGGAAAGGGGCGGCTGAACAGGCTGCAACACATGGGGATGCTAAAGCCGGCTCGGACCAGCTTGTGAGAGCCAGTTGTTAAATTTTCAGTGAGAGCTTTCATACCTCAGAAATTGACAATTGCTACAAATCAGGGCCTGGCTTAATGTTTTGTCGATTGTTTAAACTTAATAAAGTGGAAGAGAAAATGTTAAACACACAAACTTAAAAGTGCTATACATATATTCCCACCCAAAAAAGAACTGGTTGTTAAATATTTTTCCAGCACACCAGTCACTGGACGAAGGCCTAAAAACCAAAAAGAATAGCATCAGTGAGGAGCCCAGACAAATCAACTTACTCTGTCCCGCTTTCCACCATCTGGGTGAGGAGAGAGATGCCATCCAGATTGATGAACTCCTGGGCAAATGTGATGTCTCGGGAGTAGCTGGCTAAATCTTTCAGGGCCTCCAACTTGGCGTCCATGCTTGAAGACTGGATCCTCTCGTGAAGCTGCTGGGCATTTTGAGCCTCCCCAGGAACAAAAAAGGCACACAAAAGAAATCCTCAAAAAGGGAGAGGCAGAGATGCCACACAGGGGGTGGGAGGGGACTCCTGACTTCAGTCCACACACTCCCCCCCTCCCCCCGGGGTTCCAGTAATGGGAATAGATGGTGTCTTTTGGCAGGGACCAGAGGAAAAGGGAGGGGGGAGGGGCAACTAGGAGCCCAGCCCCCCAAGCCCCCAACTTACCTGGGGTGGGCTAGGTCCCAAAAGAACAATAATTTCCCTGACACTACAGAGCCCCAATGTGCAGGCTTAATGAGCTTCGCAGCTGCCCCAAGGTTTCCAGCATGCCCACCCTTCTCCACACAGGCCATCCATCCAGGAGGAAGCTTCTGTGGCCTCCTCACTAACAGTTTTCTCTCCCAGAGAGCCTTCTGATGAAATACTCGTGTCTCTGGGCCTTTCCTTCACAAGCTCCTCAGAGAACAGGTCCAGCAGAGCTGGAATCTTGCCCTTAAAATGTTTCCACTCAGGTCCTGGGTCCACCACAGGAAGGTGGAGGGGGATTTGCATCTGTAACAGCAGCCCCATTCCTGCTGGTACTTAATTCACTTTCATTTTCCATAAACCCTCTGCCTCCACTCTACCACTGCCCCAACCTGAGGGCATTCAGTATCATGGAGTAGGGGGGTAGGAGAAAAAGAAAAAACCCTGAGAGTCAGGCTGGGGAAAAAAGGAAAGGGAAGTGTATTTTTCCTGTAAACTTACCTAACACAAAGTCTCAGAGGGGTAACTGTCTGGCTTTGGAGTCAGAGGCTCTACCTACTCCCTGTATGATAAGTCCCTACACCTTTCTGGGCCTCACTTTCCTCATCTGTAAAAGGAAGGGCTTAGCCTTGCCTTCCAGCTCAGAGTCCATGAGCCAATGGACAGCTGCTGAAGTTATTATCCAGCTCCAAACCCCAGCAGCTAACAATAGCCAACACTCTTTAGCAGACACTGCTTTTCTCATTGTGACGCATATAAGGTTTCAAAGGATGCCAAGGCCTTCAAAGAAGACCTGCGCTTGTAATTCAGGGTAGGCTTGCCATATTAAGTGGTGAGTGATCACCCTGGTCAGACGTGGCTGGGAAGGACCTGAGCCCTCCCTGACTGATAGAAAAAGAAGATGTGCTAAGGTGGGGCTGAGGCGTGAGATCAGCATACCAGGTCCAGGAAGAGTCCTGGGAGCAGCAGGCCTGAGCCTGATTCAAATCCCAGGCCTGCTCTTCACCAACTGTAAGACTAGAGGCAAATCAGTGAGCAGATTTCGGGTGCCTCGGGGGATTAGAGCTGGGTGAATCCTTCAAGCACATCTGTTCAGTTCGACTGCCTCATTTTAAAGAGGGGAAAGCTGAGGCCCAGAAAGGTTAAGGCAATACAAAGAGAAAATGCCAACACTAGGTTTGAACCCAGGGCTTAGGCAAACACGCACACACACACACACACACACACACACACACACACACGAGCCCCTTAGGCAACAACCTAACAAAATAAGACAAGCTGAGCCCACTTGCATGAGTGGAAGCAGTTTCCACAACAAGGAAATCAGTTTTGGAAGAAAACAGAATGACCACAGACCTGGAGTTCCAAGGGACTTTAGGGGCCCTCAAGGTCACACCCTCCCCTTATTTTATAGGTGAAACTGAAGCACAGAGGGGATAGCCACCTTATCCAGGGTCACACAGCCAGGAAATCTCTGAGGTGGGATTTGAACCCGGGTTTTTGTGACTCCAAGCCCAGGGCCCTATCCACTGTACTGGGCTGCCTCTCAAAGTACATGGACACAAGTACCACTAACTAGAGAAGCAATCTCTAGGTCAAGTAAAGGCCAACAGTCATTTTGAGGGGATGGAGTCAGGCTATGGTGCCATACAGGCGGTGGCAGTTCCTAGAGGGATGGGCCATTCTGGAACATCCTCCTCTGGAGGGGTCTCCAAATGCCCCCCCCCCCCGCTATTTCCCACCTCCTCTCTACCACAGAGGATGATGTCACCCCCGTGGCAGAGTTACTGACCAAGGCCGAAAGGACACAGGCTCCAGACCTAGGAGGGCAACCCGAGGCCCTGCCTCCCGTGGCCCATGTGGCCAGAATCTAGACTCCCATCAGGGCCAGGAACTTTGTAGGCCTTGGGAATGACTGGAGTTAACCACTATACTTCCATCTGTAAAATGGGGTTTTTATATGTGTGTGTGTGTGTGTGTGTGTGTGTGTGTACACACACACACACACACACACACACATAAAACCACTGAACTCAGAACAGGAGAGGAAGAGAAGGAAAACGGAGAATTACACACACACACACACACACATACATAAAACCACTGAACTCAGAACAGGAGAGGAAGAGAAGGAAAACGGAGAATTCATTTCGAATTTCCACCACCAACTTCCTCTGCTCTTGTAGGGCAATGAGTTCTCTGTCTGAGGTGGAAGAGGAGGGTGAAGCTAGCCCACAGAGAACTTTGGAAGGAGAGACATCTTATGAAGTCTGGCTCAACGTGACCTCCAAAGTTTCCCACTGGCAGCCTGACCATCATGGCCCCTTCTGAAGGTGGGGGGGAGGGGGGGAGAGACGAACAGTGAGAGACGAGCCAGGAACAAGACACCAAGCTTCAGATCAACTCACTGGGGATGTCGCCAACCGCAGAATGGCTCCATTCTTTATTTCATTGCGATTCTGGGAAAAAAAGACAAAAGAAAAAGAAGGCATTGGTCACGTGTCACCTGGAGCACCTGGCTCAGTAAGCACGTGGTCTGGTCTGTCTGGTTACTCTAGGTAACTTCCAATTCTGGCTTCAATGAATGTTTTTCGACCAACCTCCATCAAACAACCGAATAACCAGCATTTCTGGGCCAGGCGCTGTGCTAAAGCCTGGAGATACAAAGACTGAATGAAGAAATTCCTGCCCTCCGGGAGATGACATTCTACTGGTAAGTAATAGCGAGTATTTTTACAGCAATTAATTCAATCAACATTATTTAGTGCCTACCGTGTGCCAGGCACAGTGCTAAGGGCCCTGTTTGTTTGGCAAGACTGTGCAATCCAGGCAGGCAGGGACTGTCTTCTGTCCTTGTAACCATGGCGCTCAGCACAGTTCCTGGCACCCAGTAGGAGCATAATAAATGCTTATTGACTGACTGACTAGAATTGCGATGCTCTGCTCCTGGAGTCACTGTGCTAATATGTCTGGATTATCGTGACTGAATCTCAGACTCTTCATTAGGAGGGCCCTCGGGCGTCAACCAGAGCATTCCTGCACCCACAGGAGCCCTTCTAAAGTCACCCAGGAAATGGTCCTCCCTTGGGCAAGAGGCGGCCCATGACCCCTCTGGACAGCTTTCCCTTTCCTCCAGGGCCAAGGAGAGCAAGCCTGGCCTTTCCCCCATGTGACAGCCCATGACAAAGTCGTCCCTTCCCCAGGCTCCCTGCGACCAACAACTCATAGCTGCAGGGTGCGTCCCCTAGAGAGCCAGGAAACCCTCTGAGCTGGCAAACACGTGAGCTCTGCCAAGAAGAGAGAACCACGTCCACGGATGACCAGAGTTTAATTTGTAAATGCATTAGCAAGATGTGCCAGAGGACAACGGTCAAGTCCAAGTGACAGCTCCATCAGACTGAGACAGAGGGGAGCCGCTGAATGAGAGGGACCACGCAAAATGACTGAAGCTCTCTCAGGTCATCCAGGACATGTGGAGGAGGGGGCACATGGGACAACTACCGGCCAGGACTGTCATCCTCCAGAGACCATCGAGGGGTCATCGGCGGCTCCTAACAGGTCTCCTTCCACCTGTCTATAAAATCCTGGGGAGAAGGCTCTTCAGGGGAGCAAGGGGACATTGGGAGAAACGAACAGGACCGGCCCCTCTGTCCACATCGCCCTGACAGACGGAGACACACGCTTGCCGCTTGCTAATTTACAAAAGGCAGAAATTGACTCTGGGAGAGAATCCAGCCTGAGATCCCACAGCGTCCTGCGTGGGATGAGACCATGAGGCTCTTTAGCAGAGGCTTCGAGACAGCTTTGTTCTACAATACTCTGAGTTTTAGGATAGAGGGGAGCAAAAATCAGAGACTCACACACGCTTGACAGTGATGTTTGCCCTTGTCTGTGCATTATCCAGAACTGAAATGGAAGAGGGAATCCTTATGGATGGAGATGACGTCCGGAGAGCCATCCACATGGAAGACGGCAGCATCAAATCCCAGGAAGCCATGGGACTCCCAAATGAGAAGAGAGGGGCCTCACAAGTCACTCACGGCAAACAAAGAGGATGAAAAAGGCCACCAGTGAGGAAGTGGTTTATTGAGCTGGGCTGTCTGTGGATAAAGTAGATAGGCACAGGACGGGGACAGTGAGGTGGGCAGAGAGTTCACAAGGGAGACCAAGGCAGAAAGGTCACAGTGCCATCACTGAATGACATGCAGCTGCTCTCTGACAAAAAGCTTTATTAAAAATAGCACAAATATCCTGACAGATTGGTCTGACTTAGCAACTATGCCCCTTAAATTCATTCAATGCATAAAATACCACAGAGAAAGAACATGTTTTCTGTAAATAAAATGACAGGTTTTCCGTCACTATTTAGAAGGGAATAAGGTGGCCGGGTGGTGAGAGCCCTGGACTGGGAGTCAGCTGTACCTCAGACACTTACTCCTTCTGTGACCTAAATTGTTTGGCCTCGGTTTCCTCTCCTATAAAATAGGGGCGATCACACCTAATCTGCAGGCCTATTGCAAGCATCAAATGAGATAAGATTTGTTGAGCCCTTTGCGGATCTGCCAGTCCATACGGGCTGCTACTGGTATTTCCCAAAGTCCCCCTGACTGAGCCTCCCCTGGAGGAGCCCACAGAATGGGGGCAGGGAACAGAGAAAGGGTCAAAGGCATACACACAAGATAAGGAGCTAGAAGACCCCTAGAAATCGTCGTGCCCACGCGCTCCTCCCTATCAGGACCTCCTGCCCATTCATCCTCATTCACTGGGGCTGGGGTGCACGCCAGGCCTCTGGCCCTGTCTCCTGCCCAGCTCCAGGCCTGGATCTTCGTCCTCCTCTGAGCATCACGCGTTCTGAAGTTGGCAGACCCCAGGGCGTGGACCCCTCCCTTCTTGTGGGGCACTTCCAGAGAAGCTGTGCTCATGAACACCAGGATGAGTTTCAGCAGGGCCCGAGGGCAGTGAGGGGGATGGAAGGCCCAGAGAAGTGGGGGTTTTGACTCCTGTATCAGACTGCATTTCTCCCTACCACGGGTCCATCTTCTTCCTTCACTGCCCCTTGCTCTAACCAGTGGAGACGTCTGGGATTCTGCTAGCCATCCTCCCCCGCTTCACGGTATCTGCAGGAGTGATGAGCTCACCGGCTGGACCTTCATCCAACTCACTGGCAAAGAATAATGAGCAGAGCTGGGCCAAGGACTCACAAATACCCGTGGCCCTCCACGTTAAGAAGGAATCTGCTAGAATCCTAGAAAGCAATGCTGGCATTTTACAGATGGGTAAACTGAGGGAGGTCTCCTTGGCTAAGCTCACACAACATCACAGGCCCAGAGCTGGGAGGGATTCTCAGGAGTACACCTCTTCCACTGGCAGAAAAGAATGGTGAGGCTCAGACTTGTCCCACGTCACATTTGATTTGAACTCATGTCTTCCTGACTCCTGCTCCCACCTTTCATTCAATCCACTATTGGACTGTTCATAGATTAGTGCAGAACAGCCCTTAGACACTGCTAAGTCCAATGAGTGAGATGAGTGAGCTGCGGCCCCGAATTCCTTGAGGTCACAGCAGTAGCAAGAGTCAGAAAGGAGATTCGAACTCAGGTCCTCTGATTCTCATGCCCAAAGGATGGCTGGGACCCCAGGATACCATTTATGGCCCATTCTGATGCTGCCTCCGAGGATGACTGAGCAGCGCCCGCCAGCCTGGGCTGGCTGCCCAGCCCATGACGTTGCATGGTTGAGGTTGGGCATAATTAGGCATCTGCGGCATCGGCGTGCTGGCTGCAGTGCCGACGCTGCCCAGGTCTCAGGGGCTCTGTAGGGGTGCCTCTGCTGCCCAGGAGCCCCGGGGCCAAGGAGGAGTCCCAAGCATCGCTCTTTAGATGAATTAAATCAGCTTCACGCTGCCATTCTCTCTGGCTAAGGCAAGCCAAGAACATGATTGCAAAATGTCCTGGGACAAAGTGACCATGAGATGTTTGGCTCCCTCCCCTGTCCTGAGCCTGCCTCCGCGGACTCTGACCTCACCTCCCAGCTGGGAAGGAAGGCCCTCGGACTCTGGCCACTCCACCGCTCCAGCCCGCCCCCCAGGAAGCTTGACCCCTTGCACAATCCAACAGACTGGGGCCTAAGGGTGGAGGGGCCCAGACCCTCCAGGATCCAGCGCCCCAACCAGTTGTAGTGTCCTAGTGCCAGATGCAGAAGGAAATTTGAAGGTCAAAGATCCAACCCCCTCACTTTACAAGTGAGGAAACTGAGGCACTTCAATTTTAAGTGACTTGCTCAGGCTCACTCACCTGGTTAATCTCTGAGGCAAGATTTGAACCCAGGTCTCTGGCTCTCTACTGCCCCATGTAGCCACGTCCTCACAAAAGTACATCAACACAAGCGAAGCTCTTGAGATGATTTTCAAAAGCTCTGTGTGTCCCCCTCCCCCGCCCCTGCCCTGGCCAACCAGGGCATGCCCCCTCCCAGCCCAGGACAGTTGACATCACCAATGAGGAAAGGGTTCCCCTGGTCCTAAACCACCTCGTTCAAGAGCCCATCCACACTGGGCAGGATGATTTTTTCAGGAAACAGACACAGCCCCAAGCAGGGACCCCAGGTTGGGGGATTCCGTTAAAGAAGCAGGACCCAGGCGGCCCTGGCCCTGCTTCAGTGAACACTGAGAGTCTGCCCCCCTCCCCACCACGATCCCTGCAGGCATCGGAGAAAACAGAGAGGGGGGTGTCCAGAAGAAGCACATTTCTTCTCCAGACTCCCCCTCCAAAACCCGCAACTCTTCCCATGGCAGACAACCCAGTGAGAAAGAGTCACCTCTGCATCCCGGACACACTCCTCTGCCTCTGTGGAGATGCTGGACTGAGCGTCAGGAAGACCTGGGCTGGGGACCTTAGAGGTCATCACGTCCAGCGCTTTCATTTTACAGTCAGGGAAACTGAGGACGTCCACACTGGCAAAGTGACTGGCCCAAGGTCACACAGGCGGCAGGGTTCAAACCCAGGTCTTCTGACCTCAGCATTCTTGCTCCTAAACCACTCTGCTTCTTACTATACCCTCCCCCACCCCAACCCCCACCCCACCAAGCCTCAGTGTCCCTATCTGTAAAATGGAGATGAAAGACCTCCCTCCCAAAGCTGTTGTCAGGCTCAAATGAAACAAAGCACATAACATAATTAGGAAGGTCAGTTATTCATTCTCATCACTTTCCCAGTCCCAGCAACCCAGGCCAACCCAGGAAACCTCATCCACCACCCACGATGAAGCAAGCCTAATGCTAGTCCTTTAAAATGGGTGGGGTGTGGTAGTGGAGAAAATAGATACCATATATAATGAAAGCACATTCCTTCCATCAATGAGCATTTATTAAGCACCTAATGTATGCATCACACTATACTGGAAATACTGTCAAGCCATGGGAAACAAAGGTAAAAGGTGATGAGAGAACCCATGAAAACCCCTGCTGCCTCTTCCCCCCCCCCCCCGCCCGCCTGCCACAGCCTCCCTCCCCGCCTCCCGCCTGCCGTATTTGCCTTCAGAGGAGGCCGCATCTCACTACCACTCAAAGGAGGCCCTCTCCAGAGGATGTCTCTGCGGGGTTTGGATTTTTTACAGGAGATGGATCTCAGCAGCTCAATGTCTGCATAGATCACATGAATGTATTTTGCAGAAAGGTTCCTAAGGCCTTTCCTTTCTTCACTGGCAGCTGTCTCACACACCAGCTCGGTCCCCTCATCAAAGCAGACAATTGCTTTGTTTCAGACATCCACAGTACAGCTCTTCCTGTTCAACCGCTCAGGAGGCAAGGGCCCAGCTTCTGTCCTGGGCCTGGCTCCAGAAGAGGTGATGTGGCAGAGGCCTGTGCAGCGCAGGCCAGGCCTTCCCAGGCTCTTGTTGCAAATGAAAGTGTTTATTTGACTAAGCTAGGGCCAGATTCTGCTTTGTTATGCTCATCCACTATTTCATCATCTCCAAGATTTATTTCAGATGGAAAACCTTCGCCTCTCCTTTGCATGACTGTCTGCATTCTCTTCAAGGTTTCAGACTGAATGAAATCCCAGGGGGCGATACGAAGCGCACTTGTAGCTAAGCTACAGTGGAATGTCCGTGGGAAGAGAAAGAGGGGCCACAGTTTGGGGCACAAGGCCATGTCCTCTGTGACATGCCCTGCCAGGGCATAGCAGGTTCCCAAAAGTACACAGCACAAGCAAGGAGATTTTCTCAGTTAGTGCCTGGGGAATGGGCACTTTCTGCTAGATGGCAGAATTAAAAAGGAACAAGAAACTCAGGAGAATAGGCCTACCTTGGGGAAAAGGGCACAGGATTGCAGACTACATTCAGTATCTGTGTGCCATGCATTTGGCAGCTGTCGCCAACCCCATCAGTCACAGACTCCCCTACCCTTACCAAAAGCCACGTTTTCATTGCTTTCCCTCTTTGTTTCTTCCTCCCTGTTCTTTCATTCACCTAATGGAATCTTGCCTCAAAGTCTACCCTCGTTTTGTTTCCTAGAAGCAAGAGAACAAACTGGGAGCTTTCGACCCTGCCGGCGCTCAGCGGAAAGCCCACAAACACCGACAATCGAGGGTGCGCGTGACCTTGAAAATTTTCCCTTATACGGACGTACCTGAAGTAATGTGGGGAGAGAAAAGAGGAGGGACTAGAATAAGCACATCTGGAAGCTGACGGTGACCGGAGAGAACGTCGAGGCCAAGCCCCAGGCAGAGCAAGAGGGGCAGTCTCACCTCCCAGAGGAGGCCATCCGGCCCACACACGCAACCTAGGGGCCTGACTAGAGCGGGCTGGCGACGGCCGGGGCCTTCGGGTTTCCTAAACTCCTCGTGAGCGAAAGGAGGGAACGGGCAGCACTAGTACTGAGGGGGAACCAAGCCCCCCAGACGGCCCCAAACGGGGAAATGTTCACACCACGCATCGCCCGCTTCCTGCTCTTCGCTAAGGTAGCATGACATAATGAACGGAGACTCATCTCAGAGCCAGGAAGGCCTGTGTTCAAGTCTCACCCCTGACACCTTGGACAAGCTGTTTAACTTCTCCGTGCCCTAGAAAACCTTCTGAAACTCCAAGTTACAGTTCAGCTGTTGATCAGGGTCCATGGAAGACGTTTCCACTCCGTGAGTTCCCTACACAGATGAAGCCAGAGGGCTGCATTTAAAAAAAATCTTACAGTAGGAACTCACACAGTAGGAATACAGCCCAGAAGGTCTTTTCTTTCGTCATTCAGCTCCCTGAGCCAAGAGTTTCCTATGAAAACATAAGCCAGCCTTCTCCCCTACCTCTCCTGAATTTAACTTACCAATCACTGATAGAGCTCCTCTTGTATCTTTGGTGACATAGAGGTGACACCTAATGTTGCCATAATGCCATGATTTAGTGGAGAAGCCAATAACCATTTATTAAGTGCCTACTATGTGCTGGGCTTTGGGGTAAGCACTGGAGAAAAGATGTACATTGGTAAAGTCACAGAAAAAAAAAATTCACCATATATATGGGTCTGAGTGTATGTGTGTATGAGTGTGTGTATGTGTATATATATGAGTGTGTGTAGGAATGAGTGTGTGTGTATGTGTGCATGTGTGCATAAATGTGTATGAGTGCGTGCATGTATGCGTGTGTGAATGTGTGCGTGTGTGTGTGTATGTGTGCATGAGTGTATGTATATGAGTGTGTGAGCGTAGGAGGGCACGTATGAGTTTGTGTGCATGTGTGTGCATGTGTTGAGTGTGCATGTGTACATGTGTGAGTGTGTGTGTGTGTGTGTGTGTGTGTGTGTGTGATAAACTCAGAGAATCCTAGCTCTGGAAAATAGCTTCCAGACCTCTAGTCAGTCCAGCGCCCCTATTTTAGGGCTGGGAAAATGGAGGCCCAGAGCAAGGAAATGCCCGGCGCCCAGTTGAACAGCTCCTCAGGGCCGAGTGTGACCAGCAGTCAGAGGGAAGCTACAAAATGCTGAGGGTCTTCTGAGTGAGGAGGGACCAGGCGGCTCAAAGAAGGTCTCGTAGATCAGGGGAGCCTCGGGCTAATCCTTGGAGCCAATGTCCACAGAGGAGAGAGGGTGCCTAAGTCGAGCACCTCAGGGGATGTCGAGGGAGCAAGTGAGAGTCTAGGCCAAGAGAGCAGCACCCATCACAGAGCCCTGGAGGGAGCTCGGCTATGTGGGGGGCAGGAAAC
Source organism: Vombatus ursinus (assembly GCF_900497805.2). Lineage (NCBI taxonomy): Eukaryota > Metazoa > Chordata > Mammalia > Diprotodontia > Vombatidae > Vombatus > Vombatus ursinus. Next base: position 10,745,957 of record NW_020954595.1, on the reverse strand, counting down.
AGGACGGAAGCCCCTTTAGGGCCGTGCACTGCTTCATCTCGTTTGTGTGTTCCCAGCATGACGCCTGGCACACAGTAGGTGCCTAATAAATGCTTACTGATTGACTGAACTGGGTCATTCAGCCAGAAGAAGCCACGAAGATGGGCTAGCCGAGCCCCCAATTTTCCCAGACTATAGAGAGCCGACGGAGAGAGACAATTTCTCGATCAGCCCAATGATTTCCAGAATTTCTGGAGCTCAGAGGTTTATGTAGGCAGGATCGCATTAAGCCCTCACAATAAACCTTTGGTAGAAAGCATAACTTTTTATGTCTGTTTTATAGACAGATAAACCAAGGCTCAAGGACACAGAATGATCTGCCCGGGGTCGCTTCCAGCATAAATCGTAGTGAATCAGCTGGTCCCTCTGGGGGCCACGCCATCGCTTAGGCCTTGGATGGAAGGGGACAGTGGAAGCAGGAATAGAACAATCTTGCCCTGAGGTCAGTGGCCTTCCACACAGGCCTTCATTTCATCATTCAGACAAGACAAAGGGCAGCTCGTTAGCCTCCTGTCACCCCAGGGCTCACCCAACCCCCCAGTCATCAAATGGTGGGCAACCCCACAGGCAAATCATTAAATCTGGGCTGGGAAGGGCAAGGGCGGGCCAGCGACGCCTAGAAAAGCTATGCATCTGGAGCCGAGCACCCCTTGTGTCACACCCCACCCTTGTTTAAGCGGTCACCCCAGGGGCCGTGGCAGCTGTCGTGAGGTGCCATCTTTATTGGAGCTGAGCCCATCATCTGGCCGCTTCCCTGGGCGAGGCTGGATGGGTCAGCCGTGGCCTGGGGGCAGTGTTCTCCTCTTTGGAGCCCAAGTTGTGCCTTCATTCATTCATTCATTCATTCAACTTGAGCACAGCACCATGCCAGGCACTGCGGGGGTCATGATCAAGCACCATGAGATGTGCTGCATTCGGTGCCCAGTGACAGATGTCACGTGTAACTGCTGTGGCCGTGGGCAAATCCCTTACACAGTGCGAGCCTCAAGTTTCTCACGATTGTAAAAACAGGAGGTTGGATCGACCAATAACAAGGACAGTGGCTTCCCGTGTGAGGGCCTGTAAGGGTGACAAAGGAGCTCCTCCACAGCCTCCCCCGCAGCATCAGGTCCGGTCAGTCATGCCCCACCCCCACCCCCAGCCCCATTTTACAGACGAGGAAACTGTCTCAGATTCGCCCAGCTGGGCTGAGAGATTAGCGACTTAACAGAGTAATAATGTAAATATCATATAAAAGATAGTGACCTTAAAATAGTTCTTTTTTAAATTTGTTAATTAAATCAATTTTACATTAATTTCTCTTTTAATTCTGTTGCTGTCAAGTTGAGTACTTGAGTTCAGTGTGATAATTAGGACAATGTAACCATAGATTTAGAGCTGGAGGAGACCTTGAGGCCATTTAGACTCAAATCCTTGTTTTACAGAGAAGAAGACCAAGGCTCAGAGAGGGCAGTGGCCAGCCCAGGGCTCTATGCTGAGCCGGGTCCTAACAGCAGCTCTCCTGCTCCATCCTGCGCTGGGCTGCTGGTCTCATTTTTTAAGCAGCAAACTTAAAATATCTTTAAGACTTGAAAAACGTTTTTTAAATTTCAGCAGGCCTACAGCGTCACAGGCTCTCTCAACTGAAAGGGGCCTCAGAGACCATCTAATCCTCTCTCTAGAAAATGAGAATGTTTCAAGTCTGAGAGCATGAAGCGGGAGGATGGTTCCCTAGCACATCCACAGGCCCACAGCACCTGGGATGGTCCTCAAATAAGCCACACCCTCGCCTCTCAGCCGCCACCACCTCTGCTCTTGCGCCTGGTTCCGTGTTCTGGGACCAAGCAGAAAAAGCCACTCCTCCTCCGCCTGACGGACATCCCTCAGCTTGCTCTGAAGTCTTCTCTCCTCCAGGCAGAGCACCCCTCACTTCCTTCAGCTAAGCGTCTGCTGTGGCATGCTCTCCCCACTCCTTCCCGGGATCTCCTCTGGATGCACTCACCCCAACCTGACAATACAATATTGTTCCTAAAATTTGGCACCAGATACAACACTAACACGTTGGCCTGAAAGGGCAGGGGATACCTAAATCTCCCCCGTTTTGGACACTGCGTTCTTAATGCAGCTAAGAGAAATGGGCAAATAAAGGCCTTACTTTCCCTTCTCATTAATGTAAGTGGCCAGGGATATTACTTCTCCTCTGTCCTATCCCATTAATCTTTATATATCCTATACCTATCATTACCTTTAATACTTTTTTTTATTATTTCTATAATTTAGTCTTTGTCTCAAGCATTATTAAGCAAGTAATTTTAATCTTCATCTAACATATTTATCATTATTTTCATTGTAGTATGATGGATAAAGACGTCGAAAATCAATGCCCCTATTCCATGATTAATTTTTGAAATATGCAGTGAATATTGAAAGTGACAATTTATTCATTACTTTTTCGGTTCAGTTCTTCCCATATATCTTTGAAATGCACATTTTTCAGCATTCTAGTCATGGATGTAATTTCTTTTTGGCTTCTTTCCTATTTGATTTTTCATATTCTATTAGTGGGATGTTGAAGTCGGCCACTAGAATTGTTTTTGTAACTGTGCTATTTAGTATTAATTTCCAATAAAATGTATTTTCCCTACTATTGAGAGTATGTGTACTTAATTCACTCATCGTCAAGAGTCTCTTTAAGAATGGTAGTGTCGGGGCAGCTACGTGGCGCAGTGGATAGATCACGGGCCCTGGAGGAGGACCTGAGTTCAAATATGACCTCAGACACTTGACATCAGCTGTGTGACCCTGGATAAGTCACTTAACCCCAAATGCCTCACCAAAAATAAATTTTTTTTAAAAAATTTAAAAAAAAGAATGATAGTGTTGGGAATTGTGGGAAGACAGCAGTGTGTGGGGACCTAAGGAAGCCCACATTACCTATAAACACCCCAATAAATCTCTAAAAATGCACCAGGGAGAACAATGATAAAGAAAGCCAAGGAAAGTTACATGTGCCTCCATCCAGTTCAGAAATGCATGGAAGGAGAACCAGAATTCTTATGCTCTGGGAAACCAGACAAGGGAGAAAGCAAGGCATCCACCAGCACCTGAACCCTTCACAGGACACAAAGCCAGACCAGCACCTGTTTTGGGACCCAGTGAGCCCATGCATGAGCCCAGGCAGGAGACAAGCCTACAGGAGCACAGAGCCACACCAGCGTAGAGAGTGCCAGGGCAGCCCACCCATGCCTCAACAAGGGATGGGGTCCAGCCTGAGCTGCAACAACCAGGCAGCTTGTGCCCAACCCAGGAGGAGCCATAAAGGACCGTCATGATACCTGGGAAGCCAGGAACTTGGGGTCTGGCAAGAAGCCTGCTACCAGCAAAACAAACACCCTCCAACAGGGGCCTGTGAAACATCACAGAGAGGCTGGAGCCCATGTGGGCCTCCGGGAGAATGAACCAAAATCCAGGAATTCGTACAGAAGGCAGGAGCTGCTGCCTCATGGCCATGCAGGCCCTGCCCAAACTGTGCCACAGGACAGAAGGAGCTGAGCACCAGGCGTCCAGCCAGACATGAGTAAACAGAAGGAAATGCTGAACACATTGGAGAAATTCTGTGGACTGAGAGGGGCCCAAGAAGTAAACTCAGGAGGGAACATTAACCCCCTAAGGCCAAGAGGAGTCTCAGAGAAAAGACTGACCCAGCCACAAGGACCCTGACAGCACCCGGGGGAGATAAAGGAAGACTTGAAATGTCATGTTACATACATGACGTGACAGCTAGGGAAGGCAGTGCTGCACGATGAATTAATAGCCTGGAAGAAAAGGTGTCTAACCCAACAGCCAGATTTCTCGAATATCAGAATGGGCCAAATCAAAAGCTGTAATGCCACGATACAACAAGAAATACTAAAACTCAAAAGATTGGAGGGAAAAAAAAAAACAAAACAAACCAGAAGAAAAGGCCAAGTCTCTACCATCAGGAATGATTGTTTTTTCTCTCTTAATGCCCTACGATTTTAATGCCACTTTGCTTTGATTTCCCGGGGGCAGCCGAAGCCTCCCAAATATGACCTCATCTGGTCATTTTCAACGTGCACATATCTTTCTGTCTTTGGAGTATTTACTGTTAGCAACATATTATGGTTTTGGGGTTTGGGGTTTTTTTGGCTTCACATTTTTTTCTTTTTTTATAGAGAAATTCAAGCCATTTATAGTCAAGGTTATAATTTTTAGATTGGTTCTTCCTCCATTATTTCTCCTTCTGTATAATTTGTTTTATCAACAAGGAGTATTATCTATAGCATTTTACTAGCATTAACCCAAAGGTCATATTTGTGCATGCATTCTACACACACACACACACACACACACACACACACACACACACACACACA
>NW_020954595.1:10719182-10741532 GCF_900497805.2 Vombatus ursinus | reverse complement strand
CACACACACACACACACACACACACACACACACACACACACACACACCCCAATGCGTCACTAAACACAGCACCTCAAATTTTGACTACAGTATTATCTTTCCCATTCTCCTGCATCTCTTGAAGAGAAGAATGTTTCTCCTGGATTACCCGTCTAAATTATCCTCCTTTATTTTGTATCGGTGGAGTTCATAAACAAATCCTTGCCTTTGTGTCTTCATATACATAATAACGACAGCAGACACCACTGATGTAGCACCTACTGTGTGCTGGCCACTGGAGTTTGTTGGGGGGTGAGGGGTGGCATAGTTAGACGTGCTTTAGGAAAATCGCTTTGGAGGCTGCGTGGAGAATGGACTGGAGTGGGGAGAGACTTGAGGCAGGCTGAATCCCCAGCCACTACTGACTCCTGAAAAGTAAGGATCTCCCTTGACCCTCACGACAAGGAGCCCGCGGTGGCTCTGGGGTCCAAAGACCTGAGTTCAAACCCCACCTCTGACACTTACAGACTGTTCGACCTTGGACAAATCATTTCCTCTCCCCGGACCTCAGTTTCCTTATCTGTAAAATGAGGGGCTCTGAGACCCCGACCAGCTCTAGATTTAGCAGCCTCTGAATGGCTCTTGGACGTAGCTGCAGCAACAGCAGAGTTTTATCCTGTGTACCTTTGCTTCTTGACATACTCATTCTTTCTCTAATTGCTCAGCACACATTTAGACGTATGGGTGTTGTCTGTTAGAATGGAAGCTCCTTGAGGGCAGACCTTGATCATTCTTTGTCTCTCTACCCCCAGCACCTGGCACCCTGCCAGCCGCAGAGCAGGCACCAAAACAGTGCTTTTTAATTGGCTGACTCTGAGGAAGGGGCTCCAGCCCACGAGGGGTTTGGGAGCATTCCAGTCTACGGGTGACTTGGGGCAGGGCAGGGCCTCATCTTCTCTGCATCCCCCCAGGACACGGCCTCTTTCTCACATTCCTCAGTTTACTAGCTGATCTGGAGAAGCCAGCATGAACATGACCTTTGCTATTTATCTCTGTCCTACTTTCTGGAAGCAGCCGCATTTCCCCAAAGCCAAGCCCAGGCAATGCTGGCTGCCTGGGGAATCATCCCTTTCCAGACCCCATCTACTACGCCGTGGTCAGCCTTCAATAACATGGAATCAAAGTTCCAGGCTTCTGAGTCAGCCTGGTGGCCTTTGGGCATCCTGGCTCAAAATCAGACCCAGCGGGGAAGGGGGGGCGTTGCATCATGAAACCATTATCAGCTCTTTCAAGGCCCCTCTGCAATCATAATGAATGCTATAAACAACCGTCCCCTTCCCACCCCAAACACGAATTAGACATCCCCGCTGTCTTTTTAGAAGAGAGCTAGAGAGAGCTAGCCGACCACCCGGCAGGCTGGAGATGTGAACATCCCGGCAGAGATGGGCCAACGTCAGTCCAGTCAAGCGGTCAGATGAAACTGAAGCCCGGAGGCAGGGTACCCCATGAGGCAAGGCAGGCCTGCCTGGAGGCCTCCAAAGTCACTGGGTGATAGCACTTTTTAGGAGCAGATTAGGAGAGAGAGAGGAAGCCAGAGGGGAATGGAACATCCTGGAATAAAGGAAGAATTGCCCCGGGGGAGAGCTAAGTTGGAGGTGCCCCCCCAGCCAGCCCCTATATTGGCACTGACCCACAGAGGGTCAGATAAGGCCTAGGCACAACTTGTCTGATCTCAGAAGGGAAAGGGACGTCCAGAGCTCGAGGACGGAGAAGAGCTGAGCAAAGCCAGGCACAGGAACGCTACTGGGAGCTAGGAAGTGACAGTTGGGAGGAACGCAGACAGACCCAGGACAAGAGAGCAGCACAGAAGCAGAGCTGGAAGGGACCTCGGACACCCGGTGGACCCAACCCCGTCATTTCACAGACGACAAGACTGAGGCCAGAGGTCACACCATTAAGAGCAGTCAGAGCCGAGACTTGGGTTCCAAGCCCAGAACCTAGCTGAGTCTTGTGGGAGCTGCTGCCAGATGAGGACACGGCATGCCGGGAGGGCAAGTGTGTAAGAGGGAGCACCGGGAAACCAGAAGAGAGGAGGAGGGTTAGGGTTCACTGGCAGGCGAGGCGCTAAGGGCACGGAGTGGGGCATTTGCCCTCTGAGGAGCTCTCTGACTCAGCTGCTTGTCAGAAATGCTTTTTCCTCTGTTACAAGGGTAAGTTCACAGTGGGGTGGGGAGGCAGGGGCAGGGGGGGGGGGACACCTGGAAATGACTTGTCCAGTGAAAACAGAAGGCAACCAAAAAACCTGTCTCCAAAAGAACGTCCCTCTCCCCCTTGGCCCCCTGGCCGGCTGACCTTCTGCAAATTCATCTCTGACCATGAACAGAACAAGACGCCCTCAAATCCTGGGGTTTGCTTTCCTGTTGACCGACCTCCCGCTTCCCTCCCAGTTCTGAGCAGAATTCTCCACATGGAAAGTTCTGCTGTAAAAGCCTCATTTATCGGCCACTGCGTGGCTGACTGGAAGCTCTGTGTCACCAGGCGGGGACGGCACCCCGCCCTCCCGGCGGTCTGGCCGCTCCTCTCCCTCCATTCAGGGGGAGGCCACCAGCAGGACTTCCTTGAATGCTGACCCACATTGTTCCTGCTGGAAACCCTGACTCTGGCCAGTGAAGTTGGGAAGTCTCCCAGCTCCCCCAGGCCCTGCCAAGAAGGGACAACACAAGCCGCGAAAAAACCAATCGAAGGAAGGCACGCAACCCGAGTCTGGGTGAAAACCGCTGACTGCCAAGCAGCCGCATGCCGGCTAAGTCGGGTCAGTTCTTCCAAGGAGGCGAAGATGCACCTGCTGAAAGCCACTGTCTCCCTGCCTCAGGCAGAGCATCAGTGTCCACAGGGAGGGAAGGGAAGGGAAAAAGCTTTAATTAAGTGCCTACTGTGTGCCAGGCATCCTGCTAAGCACTTTACAAATATTCTCTCATTGGATCCTCATGATAACCCTGAGGTTAGGGAGGCAGGTACTTAGTATTACTCTTGTTTTACAGATAAGGAAATTGAGGCAGACACAAGTCAAGTGACTTGTCCAGGGTCACCCAGCAAGAAAGTGTCGAGGACTGGATTTGAACTCGGCTCTTCCTGACTCCAGGCACCACCTAGCTGTCTCTGAGAGCTGACAGGACAGTAACTCTGATTATAGGGCTCCCAGCAGCCCCATCCTGATTCTGCCACCAGCTCCCCTCTCTGGACCTCAGTTTCCTCCTCTGTAAAATGAAGGGACTCCCTTAGAGGCCTTCTGGTCCATTCCCTTCAGGCCCAGAGAGAACTGACTTTCCTAGGTCAGACCCATAGGGCAGGTCCTCGGACTCCAAAGCCAGAGATCTTTCCATTCCACGATTCTGTACTAGATGCTGTGGGGAATCAGGAGGGCCTAGGTTTGGGTCCCTGCCTTCAGAGAGCAGCCAGGCCCCCCATGTCCAGTAACAGACAGCGCCCAGAGCAGCAGGCAGACGTTCAACAGTCCAAGGACGTGGGGGACGAGACATCCCGGGCATCCAGGCATCCCGTCATCCCTCCTCCCCGGATGGAGAAGACAAGCAAAGGCTTCTGGGAGCCCCGGAAGGCTTTCTGTAGGAAGGACGATTATCCTTGAAGCCAGAGCAAGCTGAAGGTGAGGGACAGAAAAACACCAGGCATGTTTGGGGGTGGCAGAGGGGAGGTGGGGAGAGGCAGCTAGGCATGGCAGAGACACAGAGAATGGGCCCTGGGTTCAAGTCCTACCACTGAGACACACTGGCTGGGTGGCTTGACTTCAGAGCCCAGACCCTGTGCTTTGGAGGAGTCACTGACAGGCCTCCGTAGAGAGAGGGTCCGCACAGAGAGAGCTCCCTACATCAACAGAATGGCTCTTCAGAACAACCAGAAGAAAATCCGGGGGACGGGAGCAAACTCGCAACGCCAAGGTTCCATGGAAGGGTTCAAGGCTATAAAAAACCCCAAGATCAGGTGTCCGGCCAGCCAGCTCCTGCCCTGCCAGAGTGCACCACCAATCAACCAGTAAACACTGATGAAGCACCTACTGTCTGCCTGGCGCTGTGCCAGGTGCTGGGGATAGAAAAAAAGGCGAAAGACAGTCCCTGGCCTCAGGGAGCGCTCGACGCCCAGCAGCCAACTGTCCCGAAAGCCTTCCCATCCTGTCCCTGAGCGAATCGCAGCCCAGTGGTGAGGACCTCAGTGCCCCTCCTGGAAGGATGACAGAGATCCCAGTGTCTGAATCCTATGGTATCATCTCTGCTTTTCTTGGAGGATGAAGACATGAGGGGGAAAGCAATACAAAATGTATTATTTAAAGAAAGAAAACCATTCTGTTTCATCATTTTATTACTCTTTGGAGTTCTTAAATGTACCCGAAAGCATCTGGGCAGAGGTCCAAAAACACATAATAAAAAGAGATGGCTAAGCAAAAATATATATATATATATATATATATATATATATATATATATATATATGAACAAAACCTGCAGACGAGCTGGCAACACCCGCTGCTGCCCCTCCTGGGTGAGCGCCCCCCCCCAAGTCTCAGTCCTTGTTTGCCAAATCTGTTCCTGGGTGTTGGGGATGCTTGTCTCCACCAATCTCCCCGCGGGTACACACACACTCCCAGCCTTCTGGATCAAGTCTCAGTTGAGCGTGACTCTCTCCAAGGGGGGCTTACAAATGCATCTTGAAGTTGGCCACGTGAACAGCAGGACGCCTCCCCGGCCCCAAGCAGACAGCAGCAGCCCCAGCTCTACTGACTGGGGCATCAAGGCAGGCCCCACGAAGCTGGGTGGGCAGTGAGTGTTCCAGACTCTGCCACTGGACACGCCAGTCCTTTTCTGTGGCTCCTGCCCGGAGGTGTCCCAGTGCCACCCCTGAAGGTGGGGGAGTGGGGCAGAAATTGCACCGTGCTGAGGCCAGAACCCCAGAGATGAGGGGTCTCAGGCACCCAGGCAGTGGAGCCCCCAGGCTTAAGCAGGGTCCCAAAGGCAGTCACTATCCCAGTTCAGACCTGTTCCTTCCTACTGCTCACTTTCATTAGACCTGCCTTGGGGAGAAGCCAAGCAGCTCAGGACAAATTGTCACAGACAATCCTGGGGACGGCTCCTGCTCGATCCCACACTAATTATGAGCTAAAAATGTGAGAGGCTGGAAGAGATCCACTGGTCATCCAGCCCAAACCCCTTATTTTGCTGAGGGAAGAAGAGAGGAAACAGGATTTATGGGTTGCCTCCGAGCCCTGGGCATGCTGAGTTCTACAAACATTCTCCCCTAGGATCAGTACAATGATCCATGAGGCAGGGAAAGAGGGAGGAAGGAAGGAGGAAGGGAGGGAGAGAGAGAGAGGGAGGGGCTGTTGTGATCTCCATTTTACAGCCAGGGTAACCGAGGCAGATGGAGCTGAAGTGACTTGCTCATGGTCACTCAGCTATCACATGTCAGGCGGGATTTGAACCCATGAATTAAGGGGGAGCAGAACAAAGCCACCCACAGATCTGGAGCCTCAGAAAAGCTGCCACATACCCTGTTGGGCTTAATTATTAACTATTTACTTAATTACTAATTACTTAGCCCAGTGTCTGGTACTTGACAGGTAACTGATAAATGCTTATCTATTGACTCTAAGAGTGTTCATCTACATATACAAGTTTGTGGAATTTCAGGGGGAGAAAAGGTCTCCAATCTCTTCCTGAGGCCTTCCTTCTGCGGCATTCTCACACCCTCCCCCACCCCGGCCTCCCAAATGATCCATCTGTCTCTACTGGAAGGACTCCAGTAATGGAGAACCCTTCTGCCACCCCACCTCCCAAGGCAACCTGTCCAGCCTTGGGATGGCTCTAATTATTAAGATGTTTTTCTTCATTTCCAATTGAAAACTGGCCTCTCCTCAGCATTCACCAGTTGCCCCTGAATCTGGCCTCTGGGCCCAAGCAGAAAACCTCCAATCAGTTTTTGAAATGGCAGGCTTTCAAGTCCAAAAAGGCAGCTCTCATGCCCCACCCCAAGAGGGGTCCAAGGGCCAGCCAAGGTCCAAGGGCTGGATGCCTAAGAAAAAGCCAGCATCCAGGGAGGCCAGAAAGACCAGAGATCCCCGGGCCCACCCATCAACTGCACAACTCCAATATCGAGGACAGCTGGTCCTTGACCTAGCCTGTGCTGGGCCTCTGAGGCTTGAGGGCAGAAGCCAATCCCAACAGGGGCAGGTCTGGACCTGGAGGGGGAGCCTGCCCCGGGTGGCGGGCACAGAGGTGCAGGGCAGTGGGCCCAGACAGGGCCGGTGGTCTCCCGCTGGCAGACCCTCACACCCAGCCTCCCTGAGGCTGGAAAGAAGGAGAAGGAAGCCTGGGGCTTGGACACCAACATGTCCCACAAGTCCCTCTCTCGTTTCTTGTCTTGTTCTGCTTTTGGAAGGAAGCGTTTTTGGCCTCTTCCCTCCTAGCAGCTCTTAAGCTGGGGGTTCCTTTGAACTGTTTTCTGTACGAATCCTGGGATCTGGTTATTACCATAATATCCTAGAAACCTCCTTACGAGGGTCTCAGCTCAGTAACTGCCTCCTTTTTCAGAGAGCATGCTGAGAAAGCGAGTGACCCATACATAGAAGTAATAATAAGAATATTAATAATGATGATAACTAGCATTTATGGAGGGCTTTAAGGTTTTAAATTTTATCTCATTTTTTTTCCTCACAACAACCCTGGGAGCTGGGTGCTATTATTATCCCCATCTTGCAGCTGAGAAAACTGAGGCAGGAAGAGGCTGAGTGACTTGCCCAGGTCACACGGATAGTGACTGACTGAGGCTGGTCTTGAATTCAGGTCTTCTTGACTCCAGGTCCAGAGCTCTATCCAAAGCTGAGACTCGACCCTGTCACTCCCTAGGCGATAAATTCAGGTGGCTCCCTATTACCCTCAGGATCAAACCCAAAATCCCATTTGGGTTTTAAAGCTCGTCACAGCCCCTGCTTTCCTTTCCAGGCTTCTCCCACCTAGCTGCCCTCCCCCTCCTCTGTGAAGTGGTGACTGTGGCCTCCTGGCTTCTCCCCCCATGAGACCCTCCCTCACCCAACCGTAAGGATTTTCCATGGATTTTCCTCTCTGCCCCTTGGCTTTCTTCAAAAAAGCCAAAAGCCCCTTCATGGGACCTTGGGGGTTAACTGCGATTTATCTTTCGATGTAGTCTCTGCCCTCCCCCGTGACAGGGCAGGCTTAGCACAGTGACGAGAACACAACAGGCGCTTAATAAATGCATGTGGACTTGACTGGTCAGAAAAGAACATTTAGGACGAAATTTAGGATGGTTTTAGACCCAAGCTGAGAATCAGAGGGACCTCAGAAGCCAACTAGCCTGACTCCCTCTTTTTACAAGTGTGGAAACAGAGACCCAAGGTCATACAGGCAATGAAACAGAACCCCGGTCCTCTTGACTTGACCTAGGGCCTTCTGCTGATCTACTCTGGCCCCCTGAACTAGTCTGACTGGAGATGGTCAAAGTCATGGGCACTGTCCCACCTGAGCGCCATCTTGATTCTCAACAGAAGCCTGGAAGATGGCTACACGGTCTGTAACCGCCTCTGGGCCTCACCAGATTCCGGCTACTCTGTAAATGTAGCTCTGAGAAGAGGCCCTTTCCTTCTGGGGACACGGTCATTCTCCATGGGTGTTTTTGTACTGAAACAGGAAATTGGGCTCAGGGGTTTTCGTATGAGTGTTGGCTCACTTTTTTCTTAAGGGAAGACGAAAGGTGGAGGGGTCAGGGAAGTTGGAAAGAAAGCTCTGTGGGGATTTTTTGCCTAAATATTACAGTTACGCTCCCTAAATGTGGCTGCATCCAGTAGGTGTTGTAGGGGTGCCAACTTGCTTTGAATGATCCCAAGACAGCCTGCATGGCCGGTGAGAATTGCAACTCCCAAAGTTACTCTGTTGGGTGTCGGCACTTTCACCAAGAAACTCTGGTTAAAATGGCCCATTTAGGCTAGAGGGCAGAAGCCTCCGGGCACCTGCCGGACAAAGGCCCCTGAACTGGCTGCTCTTCACCCTTCTGCCCAGGGCCAGCTCTGCTGATAACATCTGCTACCATAAGACCCAGGCTGTTTATCTCCACGTTCAGGAAACAGCCATTTCTAGTAACGCAATCTTCTAGTTACATCACTGTGTGTGCGAGTCTGTCATGTCAAAAATCACATTGAAAGTGGTTATTCAACTCTCAGTCATCCCTATGGGAACATCCACTGGAATCCTGAGCGGGCTTTCTCCTGTCTTGCAGCCTGCTTCAAGGCCATCTCTACCTGCATTTAGGGAAAACAGTCTATTACATGTTTATCATACCCGCACTCTGTGCCGGGAATAGACAACAGCCTTCCTCACCAGGGGAATAAATTCCCTTAGGGCAAGCACCTCTCCGTTGGGACCACGGCTGCCTCAGTGGGCCTAATTGCCCTGATGTGATCACACAGAATCAAAGAATTACAGAACTAGAAAGGACATCAGACACTATCTAGTTCAACCATTACCCAACCAGGAATCTCTTCCCCAGTGCTGGTCCTGGTAGCAGCCCATTTCTCTCAGGACGGCTTTAATTCACTGTTAGGAATCATGGTTTTTTTCTAACATTGGAAAAGAAGTTACCTTCCTGTAAAGCACTCATAGAAATGCAAGTTATGAGTTAACACTGAGCCATCCCTGGTTCTAACTGCACCCTCCACAGTAGACAATACTTGAAGACAATAAGCATGTTCTTAGCACTAAGCCTTTTCTTCTCCTGTTTAAAACGCTCTTGCTCCTCCATTTTGCCCTTTATGCCCAGGTTTTGAGACCCACCAGCACCCTGGATCACCTCCTCTGGGCCACCTCCACCTCGCCAATATCCCTTCTGAACTATGGCCCCAGAACTCAGAGCAGCAATCCCCACGGGGTCCAGCCAGAGCAGTGTGCGCAGGGAGGACCCTTAGCTCCCTTGTGCTAGGAACGTAGCCTGTGATGAGTTAGCTTTGGGGCTGCCAGATCAGATGACTCAGGTTACGCTTCATGTCCACCCAGCCCTCTTGGTCATCTTTAAATAAACTGGTTAAGAAATAGGACTTGGATACGAAGCTTACATCACCGCACTTCTCAGAAAACAAGCGTAACCAGGCGTCTCCAATCTTGTCTTTGTCGGCCAGACTTTATCTAATTCCTCCATGACAAAACCCACTGCTGAGCATTAGTCTGCTGGTACAGGCTCTCAAGAGCTTTGAGGATCTTGAATCTGCCATGCCCCCTACTATCTGTCTAGAGGGGGCTCTGAGAAGCTGTCTTTACATCACTGCAACTCAACACTTTATCCATCAACTTGAAAGAAGGTCAAGACAAAACCTTCTCCAAAATGGTGGTGAGACAGAGGTAGAGGGTGTAGCTACCTAGAATGAAGAGCTACCTAGAACGTCCTCCACTCAATACAACTTAGTGAGCATTTATTGAGCACCTACAGTGTGCCAGGCATTGTGTCAAGTACAGGGATACAGAAACAAAACCAAACAACCCCTGCCCTTGTGGAGTTTACATTCAATCGGAGGAAGAAGCAGGTATACAGAGAAGTAAATACAACATAACACAAAGCATGTGGCAAAGTCACTAGGTTGAGAGAGGAGGAGACAGTAGCAAGTGGAGGGACTGGGGAGGGCTTCATGGCCAAGGGGACACCTGAGCTTAGCTCTAAATGGAGCAAGGGATTCTATGAGGCAGAATAAGGATGGAGGGCATCCCAGATGTGGGGAAACAACCTGTGTGCAAAGGCATGGAAGGCAGGCCTAGGCCAGGGCTGGAATGAGGAACATGGTAGTGGTGGTGGTGGTGGTGAAGTGGATTACCAACACTCTCTCCTTGTTTTCTCACCACCACCCTGGGTGGAGGGTGGAGAAACGCCATGTGCATTCGGCAGAGGGCCCAATGGGAGGGGAGAACAGACTGAGGATATGGGAGGCCCAGGCAGAGTCGGCTCTGCAGCATAGTGACATTTCCCATCGATGAGTGTCCTGGGAAAGCAATCAGACTGCATTTCTGATGCACGACCTCCATGCTCCAGCCAGAGATGGAGGCTCCTGAGAAGGCTGATAAGGAGAAAATGGCCTCCCCTCCTGATAGAGAGGGGATACTGAGACACACAGTATGGGGTTTTTGGGATTCATTTTGCTTAATTAAGTGTGTTTGTAGCTGGGGTTTTACTTTTCCTGGCTTTCTTGATTGGTAAGTGGAAGGGAGAGGTCTATTTGAAAATAAAGTAAAATTAAATTTTTTTGAAGAGAAGATATTGGTGTGGCATCTTTCAGATCAAGTCAAAAGGCCTTTAAAAGGTTGAGGGGGCCCCCACCCCCTGGGTCTTCCCACTCAGGAAGGCACTGTGGACAGAAGCTAGGACGCAGGGAGAGGTGCAGGGTCTTTGGAGAAGTGGTAACAGGCCAGTGAGCAGAGGAAGCTAAAATGTGTCAGAGAAGGTCATACTGGGGCTTCTGACCACTGGGTAGAGCTGGAAGAGGAAGTTGGCCGAGCTGACAGAGAACTGCCCAGAGATAACTGGAGTCAACAAAGAAGAGCCCACTCCAGGCATGTGTCTATCGATTTTCTCTTTGCAGTGGGCTTACTGTCCTGACTGGCTTCACTCCAGGCGATACAATCCATTCAGCGGATATTGATGAGCAGTTGTTTAGAGCAGACTTGAAGGCCTGGGAAGGCCGTCCAGGCTGCCACCTAAGCCCCTCAGAAGGAGGGAACCCTCCCCACCAGCCCATTCTCCACAAGGAGTCATCCAGCCTGCATGGGGGTTGAGCAGGGCTTCAGAGTTCAGGGCTGAGATCCTGGTCAGACTACTACCTTCGCTGGCATATCTGAGGTCCAGTTTCTGTCTGCTGCTGGGACTGGAAGTCCAGGAGGAAAGGCATTTGGAGGCATGTGAATCCTTGGACCCAGAGCCCCGCTGATAGCAGTGGTGCTCAGCAAACAGGGTCACTCTCCTTGGGGCAGGTAGGAAGGCACAAAGAGCCTGAGAACACAATTTCAGCAGCTGCAGAGGGAAGGGAATTGGTCTAGTGACCTGCAGGGCCAGCCATTCACCTTCTAGTGGAAAGTACACTGCCTTTCTAGGGCCTGCGCCCAGGATGTCCTGGGGAGAGTAGGTGTTTTCTTCATTCAAAGAATGAATGGAGAATGAAGTGCCCCTCCGGGGGGGTGGGGCTTATGCTCTACTGGGGGAGACATAGATAGAAGACCCTTCAGGCTGGATGTCAAGGCCAGGGGGCTGGGCAGGAGGGAGTGTGTCAGGGCCCACAGTAAGGCCTAGTGGTCTTCCATCTCCCTGGAAGGCTTGTAGTTGGTGACTCTCACATCACCCAAGTAGTGCCAGCCACCATACACCTCTTCCTGCCTAGCCACCTTTGGGGCTGAGCAGCCTGGGGGCAGGGGGTATCATGGGACAGGGGCAAAGGAGAACCACTGCTGGATCTTCACCCTGGCTGGGCTCTGGGGGGGCCCAGGGCTGTTGTGGGAGGGGTCTGGGGGACCAGGTAGGCTCTAGGAAGCCAATGGCTTCTGGCGCTGCCAACTTAGCCTGCACTAAGAGAGGCCAGATATCCCGGAGGAGAGAGGCATTGGTCCCTCTAGGTTCTGCCCAGCTCAGACTCTATCTGGAGGGCTGGGTTCACTTCTGGGCACCACAGTCTAGGAAGGACAGGGATAAACTGGGAAGTACCTAGAAGAGCCCAGCCAGGAGGGCTCGGGGCCACTGGCACTGTGACCATCTCCTGGGCAGCTGCCCTGTGCAGGAGGGATGAGGCTTGTTTGGTTCAGTGCCAGACAACACACAGCTTAGAGAACGAGGGGGGAAGCAGCAAAGAGGCAGACTGGGCTTGTGAGGTAAAGCTGGGCCCCTGTGAGAGCAGCCCCTGTGAGAGCCGTCCAGAGCTTGTGCTGGTCATGGGCATGAAGAAACGAGCCCATCTCTGGCCCAGCCCTGGCCCTAGAGTCTGAGGTGCCCGTCCAGATTTGGGTGCCTCTCACGCTCTTCACGTTTCCTTCCAACCCAACGGTCTAGGAGGGGCCTGCCTGAGACATTTCCAGGTCCATCACCCACGCTATTCACTCCCATTACGTACTGCGGCCCCCTTTCCCAACTGCCCTAACACACAGTTTCAGGATGGGCCTGAAGGGGAGAGGGGAGCTGGCCACAAGAATGAGCTCAGATGGAGCCGGACCTCTACCACGATGACCACAACTGCCACCATGACCACGACTGCTGCCATGACCACCACTGCCATTACAGCTACCATGACGGCCACTATGACCACCGTTGCTGCCATGACCATCACTGCCACCATGACCGCCACTACCACTATAGCTGCCACCACTGCCGCCATGATCACCAACAGCAGCAGCAGGAGCAGAGTGGATTCTCACATTAACCCAGAGGGCTCCTGCCAGGCCCCAGGCCGCCATCTTCTGTGCCAGCGGGTGATGGGCCGTGGAGGTCTTTGAGCTTCCCTTTCTTCCGCTCCTGCCCAAGGAAGATGCCTCCTCGGTGGCAGATCAGAGACACTCAACAGAGAACGTGATTCTTGCTGGTAAAGTTTACTCCATCTTTTGTCTTTTCATCCCCAGTGCCCAAAGTGACAGGTACTTCACAGAGTACAAATAAGGACTTAATATGATAAGTACTTTACAGGTACTTAACAGAGGCTGGCTGATTGAATGATTGACTGTTAGACAATCCTTTTGACATCAAGAACTCAAGAAAGGCCCTTGCCATATTGGGCAGTTGCCTTGTGGGGGGCTTTGGAGAGGACACGTACAAAGAGTCAGCCACGAATGGGTCGCGATCTGCGTCAGTAGAGGGAATGTCCCCACGGATGAGATCATGGAGCCAGGGGAGTATTTGAGAGGGTACTGGGAAAGAGGAATCTGCATGAAGGGAGAGGTCCCAAAGTGGATGACCTGGATGGTGAGAGATCTTGAACCCAGGTCCCTGAGAACTAATAGAAGGCGCCAGAGCCCTTTAATCCAGAGAGAAGCTATCAAAATGGAGCTAGGCCGGGGGTGGGGGGGCAGGGGGGGGGATGGCTGTGTTCAAACAATCCATGGCTGTGTGGAACAGAGATTAACTCACTCGGTGCATCCCCAGGGACTCCCCTTGGAACTGAGGGATACGTTACAGAGAACCGCATTTCAGGGAGTGGAAAAGGAGTACTTTGCTGCCCTCAGAGCAGGCAGAGAAAGTCACGGACCATCTCATGCAATGGGGAATGCTCTGTTACTGTAGAGTGCAAGCAGTCGCTCGGGACCATCAAGGGGCCTGGATTCAGACCCGGAAGGGGCCTCAGAGGTCATCTACCCCAACGCCTCCATCTTACTGATGGGGAAACTGAGGCCAAGCGTGGGATCAACCAAGGAGCGAGTACAGAGGAGGTGGCTAGCCCAGGTGGCTTCTTCCACACCTCCAACTTTCAATTTACATTACGTACTAATATTGTTGGAAGTGGAGGATTTTGAGGAGAGCTGAGGGAATCCTGATTTGTTATTATAAACTACTCTTGGTGAATCTGCGAATGGTCCAGGAGGCATCCCTGTGGTGCCCGGCTCAGCTCTGAGGATTGTGCCTCTGCCCTAACTTTTGGTAAGAATCGGCCTGACCGCAAGTCACTGGCGTAAAGCCCACGTCGCTGCCTGAACGCAGCTTGAAAATGGTTGTTTTCCAAAGGCTCAGTGCCAAAAGCAAGTCTGCTTCACAGCGGCCGGCTCTGACAAACATCCGCGAGGCTCCATTCCCTGCCCATCCCAGCACCGCCCCTCCCCCACTCCACAGCCATACCTTCTCTGTGATATAGAAGTTGGAACTGTCCGCGTGCTGCAACGCAAAGGACTCGTGGTTGGCCAGCGTCCACCTGTGAAAGAGCACAGGGGAGGCATCAGTTAGTGAGCCCGCAGGGTGCCACGGGGTCGTGGGGATATTCTGGGGATGGGACCCTGACCACGTCACTCTCAGTGACCTGGGCAGCTCTCCAGACTCTCGGCGGCAGACTGGGGGTGTCTCCAAACTGGACGTTCCATACACCCCAGAATTCTAGGTTTCCAGAGGTCCGGATTCTTTTCTTAAAAACGCCCTTGCCAGGCATCAGTTGTAAGGCGACGTTTTTCAGCAGACTATTAGATACGCCCAAGAAAAACAGGAAAACGAGAACAGGCCCAGTTCTGGGGGTTCTCAGCCGGGCATGGGGGTTCCAAGGGCAGACAGGAGACCAAGGCCAGAGCAGGCCCCAGCATCCCTCACAACGCCCTGCTCTGGAACTACAAACAGCATCCCCGGGGAAGGAAAGGGGCGAGGAATTATCTGCCCCTCAATTTATGGGCCAGGGTGTGATGCTGGGGTGCCGGGGGGCCACTTACCCGTCACAAACTTCCTTTATTACTGCAGACAGTGGCTTCTTCTGCAAGGTAACATAAGAAAAAAGAAAGCATTTGGTTAGACAAAGTAATGCGTCATTTTGAATGCAGAACTTAGGAAGGCTAATAAAATGCTATCCAATTAAACAAATAAGGTTTTTTATTTTTATTAGCTCTTATTTAACAATGGTTCCACTTTCCAAGTTCACAAGCAGCACCCCTTCCCCTCCCCAGATGGCAGCAAACCACCAGCCCAACAAATCCAGTGTTGGCCATTCGCGGCCCTTTGTCACAAAGGCTCATCATCCGTGGCTAGCGGCATAGACTGAGTCTGAAGAACCTGAGCGTGAATCCTGCCCCAGGCACTTCTGGCTGTGTGAACGTGAGCAAGACACCTAACCTCTCTCAGCCTCAGGTCCCTCATATGTAAAATGGGGACAATGGCTCCGTATCTCCCAGAGTTGTTGCAAAGATTAGTAACATATGGGAAGTGATTTGCAAAGCTTCCAGCGCCACAGACAAGGTGGCAGTGATGATGGGGGGCGGGGAATAAGGGCCAGTGACTATGGTATGATGGAAAGAATTCTGCGTCTGGAGTCAGCGGGCTGGGTTTAAATCCCTGCCCTACCATCTGCTACCATCTGGGTGACCTGGGCTAGGTCCCCCACGCTCTCTGGGCCTGAAAGGGGAGGCCTAGATGGGTCTGAGGTCCCTGCCCGCTCTACGTCCAGGCTCTGGGGACCGTCCAAACACATGCGCACTGTCCATGGCTGGCAGCACCAACATAGGACAGACGTGTGGGTTCCCGAGCAGCCTGGCTGAGCCACACAGGACATACAAGCCACGGAGTAAACAGTCCGTTCTTAGCTGAGAACAAGCTCACCATCAAGGAGTTTTGAATTAGAACATGTGTCCAATTAAATGTGTCCTTCCACGATTTTGGTTGGACGGAGTGGTTGGACCCTGTCCACTAAGCTCCCCAAATAAACACAGGCCGTCAGTTACTGCGCCATAAATCTGGAGCTGGGAAGGACCTAAGAGGTCACCAGACAGATTCCTTCACTTCACAGGTGAAGAAACTGAGATCTGGGGAAACTTCAGTGGTTCTTCCAAAATCACCCAGTCAGCAAGCTTCAGAGGCAGGATCTGAACCCAGGCCCTCTCATCCAGAGCCAACGCCTCCTTGAGTCCCAGCAAGCCTCCACGCTTCCCTTTCGTGGAACAATGCCGGACACACACTTGGGGCCACCTGAGGGCAGGGGTGCTGTGCTGCCCGACATCAGATGTCAAGCTGTATCCCTCCATCCCCCCCTCCCCAAAAGAAAGAATAACAGTAAGCACTGCTCTCAGGCTTCCAAAGCATTTCCTTCACAACCACCCTAAGTGGAAGGGAACATGAATGTTATTACTCTCATCTTCCGGAT
Organism: Vombatus ursinus; assembly: GCF_900497805.2. Taxonomy (NCBI): domain Eukaryota; kingdom Metazoa; phylum Chordata; class Mammalia; order Diprotodontia; family Vombatidae; genus Vombatus; species Vombatus ursinus. Next base: position 10,725,691 of record NW_020954595.1, on the reverse strand, counting down.
GAGGAAGCTGAGGGTCCGAGAAGATGATGCCTGAGCAAGTCACACAGCTAATGAGTGTCAGCTGAGGCCAGGACTTGGGCCCAGGACACCTCACACCCTGCCCTGGCTCTCCAATGGATGGCTCTCCTGCTTTCAGATCTGTCTCTGGACTTACAAGGCTCCGTCACCACCCCCAGAATAACGGGCCCTTTGACCTTGCTCCAAGGTTCAAACACACAGCCTTTGCCTCACCCAACAGGACCACTAGCCCCCATCCAGCAGCTCCCTCCAGGGACATTTTGTGTGGGTGGTAACCAACCTTCGGGGACGCTACCTTTTCAGGACAAACAAAAAGTTAATGAACAAACAGGACATTCTGGATAAAGCCTTCCCAAACAAATCCTTTGCAGATGTGCACAGCTGTGAGGACGCGTCAGACATCAGCCAGCATGGTGCCATCATTCCCTGCGCAGAATCGCCAGGCGCTCAGCATTCAGCCTGGATGCCTGGGCCTGTCAAGGCTCTCAGCCTTGGAAGCCCCTCTCCCTGCCCTCCAGAGGGGCTCGCTCTTTCCCAGGTCCTGCCACGGAAGTAGGCAGGACCAAAGAAAAGATGGAGCTGGGTAAGGAACCCTTGCCTGGGCGAGAATACAGGAACGCTCAACAGCGTCCCCGCCTCTCCACATTTCTTTTAAAGCTTCAGCTCTCAAGGGCTAATGGTGCTTATTGTGAGTGCAGGAAACTCCCTTTTTGTTGCTGACTTTCAGACAGAGAGATAGGGAGACAGATTGATTAAAAGGTTCAAACATGGCAGACACATCCAGAAAGATCCGCGGACTCTCCTCAGGGATCCCACACACAGATTCCCACAGGCCATCATAGACATTAGAGGCCCTTCTGCTCCAACCTCTCAGCTCCCCTGAGGCATGGTCACCGTCCCTACTCAGAGACTTACAGTCATGGGGAGCTTCCTCCCTCCCTCCCAAGGCAGCTCTCTCCACCTTGGGATGACTCCAGCTCCTAAGACAGTTTTCCTTACCTAGAAAGCCGACATCTGCTTTCCAGCACTGCTACTCATTGTTCATGGTTCTGCCCGTTGGGGAGAAGCAGAACAAGTCTCAGCCCTCTGTACCCCAAAACAATCACCACGTCTCTCGAGCTTCTCTTCTCCGGACCACACATCCCTTCTTCTTCTAACCGATCCTTGTGTGATGTGCTTGGTTGGTACCTAGTCTCCCTCCTATGGCACATCCCAGCGTGCCGATGCTTCTTCTAGAGTGTGATGCCCAGGAGGGAGGCCAGGGCTCTGGCTGGGCACTGTCCCAGGGCCCTTGAGTCCATTACAGAATTGGTCACAAATCCATGCATCTAAGAGTCTTTCCAGGGAGGAGGTCCCAACTATCCATCAACTCCTGGTGGGGTGGAGGAGTAGGGAGGTGGGTTCTTAACCCCCGTTCTCTTTTCAGAACAAAATCCCGGCAGCCACAGGTCAGTATAGGAAGCCTGAGTGCTCCCACAGTCAAGCGCTTGCTGACGTCCTGACTCCGCCATCCCCAGGAGGCTCTTTCAATTACCCCAGAGCCCCAGGAAAGCTGCGCCGTGAGCCAGGCGTTCTTCCCAAGCCTACGTCGTCGGGAAGTTAACACGTGGCCCCACGAACCTCCAGGGAGCTGAGAAGCCGTGGGCCCGGAGATCCTCAAGAAGAGGAGCGTCGTCCTAGAGTCAGGGAGACAGACTCAGGGGAGTTCTCATCGCTAATCCATTGAGAAGCATTTGGTAAATGCCGACTGTGCGCTAAGCATGGGGGATTCACAAACAAACAAAAGGGTTCCCGCCCTCGAGGAGCTCCAGACCAGCCAGGGGACACAGTACTCACCTATTGTGGCACGTACAAAAGACACCCATGGTGAATTTGGAAACCAAGGGCACAGGAGGGACATTGAAGGTCATGCCCAAGTGAATGTGTTCCAAGCATACTTTTTAACTAGAAACAAAGACCCTGAGAAAGAAAAGGAATGTTTTTCAGTCTTATTTCAAGTCCCTTTTGATAGCATGTTTCTTTTAAAAATGGCTTATGAAGTGTTTTTCAAGGGTGAGTAACATCGATCACAGAATGTAAGGAATCGAAAGGATTTTAGAAATCGTGGAGGACTTTGGCCCCCAATTTCACACGCAAAGTGAGGCCCCGAGAGGGAAGGGACAAGCCTAAAGTTGCCCAAATGTCACTTCTTCCAAGAAGCCTTCCAGGCTAGAGACGACCTCTTCTGCCTCTCCGATCTTGGTGCTTTCGATTCCTCTAAGCCACTTCGTGGGTCCTCATTTTGATTATAGTTATCCATGTGCATGGCTGGGTTCAAGTCTGGCCTCCAGCACTTACTAGCTGTGTGACCGTGGGCGGGAGACATCCCTCTGGGTGATGCTTATCTTTTGTTCGCTGTAGGCAGTGGGGTCCACACACCAGTGCCACACGCTGACGCCGGTAGATGTTTGTACTGAAGTCACGGGCCCTTGTTTGACAACTTAGGGACAACAAAGGAATTTCCCCAAAGTAAGCTGACGTGTTCTCCTCCTGCTGCCCAATTTGAAGCTCAGCCCGTGGTTCCCCCATCCTGCTTTTCCTCCATAGACATCCGATTGGACGAGTTCATCCAGATGCAGTTGAAACCAGGGCAGTGAACATTCTTCTTCCACTTGGTCTTTCCTGGGTGGAAGGGCAGGCCAGCCTCATCCCATCCAGGAGGCTCTGCAGGGCCCTGGGGTTGGAAGCTGTCCGCTCAGTGTGACCCTGGAGGGCCTCCTCAACCCCAGAGAATCCCTCCTTGACCTGGACTCTGCCCTGGAGCTCCTCATCACAGTGGTAAGCACCTTGGGCAGGGATACATCTCCCTGTGTTAACCCTCGCCAGGTATTTATCATCAGAGAATCAATAAGCAGGTTATTACTAATGTGAGACCTTCTAAGACTCATGAATGAATGTTTTTCATGTACAGATGGGAGGCATTTTAAAAAAATTCTCTGTCTCTCTCTGTCTCTCTCTGTCTCTGTCTCTTTCTCTCCCAATTAAGCATCTCTATTTATAAACCTCAACACACCCAAAGCAGGGGCCACAATCCTCCCCTTCAAGCCCACACTTCCACAAAACCTGTCCCAGTTCTACTAAGGGCACCTTCATCCTCCCAGCAGCCCAGACTCCAAACCACTGAATCATCCTGGGTTTTTCCCTCTCTCTCACACCCTATATCCACAAAAAGACTGACAGAGTTTTAGGGTCAGAAGTGACTTCAGTATCCCACTGGTCCAACCCAAGCCAGAACAGGAATCCTCACTATATATAACGTGTGAAACCGTCATCCAGCCACTTTGTGAAGGCCTCCAAGAAGGGAGCGAAGGCCCCCACCTCTCAGGCAATCTGCTCCATGCTGTCAGAAAGCTTTGTTTTCTCCCTGACATTGAGCCTAACGTTTTTCTCTTTGTAATATCCTCTCTCCCCACAGCTTCCAGCTCCACCTTCTGAGGCCAAACCGAACAGTGAGAGCTTTTGAATCCTTGAGCACAGGCTTGCCCATCCCCTTCCCTCCATCCCCCACCTTTTGTCTTCCCTTCTCCAGGCCAAACCATCCCAGGGACTTCAGCTGATGGTGCTCACACAAAAGCCTTCCACTCGCCAGCCGCTGGGTTCCAAGTCTGGCCAACTCTCCCTCTACAGGAGGGAGTCTTTTTGCTTCCTAATCTCACACCAAGAAACACGATTCTCAGACTCCAAATCTAGCACTCTCACCACTGTACCTTCATGCCCACACTTCTGGTTTCCTAGTAGAATTTCCTTTGAAAAAATCCCCACCTTATTAAATAGTCAGTGACCAGGAAGTCACAAGCCCCAAACACAGTAGTAACAGGATGATGAATATCACTTTTGTGTGTGGTAAATCCCCTCTGGGCTAATCCCAAACTCTCACTCGTACTCAAGGGATGGCTCCCCAGAAGGTGGCTGCTGTCTCTAGTTCTAGGGGTAGCCCTGTGGGTATCTATTCCTACTACTTACTATAGCTCACAAGCCCCTACCAGTGTGCTTCCCATTAGCAATCAACCAATAGAAAACTAGCTTTTAGTAAAGGTATTTTACTAAGGTGGTAGGATAAGAACAATTGATAGAAAATATTACCCTAAAAAATTTGGGGTGCATCACCTACAATTACATAGTATCCATAAGAAGATTAGTCTCAGATTTAAGGCACATTTGTAGAGATTACAAAAAGATAAAGGAGATGAGCATTTATATAGCACCTAGTATGTGCTAAGCACTTTACAAATATTAACTCATTTGATCTTTTCAACTACCCTGGGAGGTGAGTGCTATAATTATTCCCATTTTACAGTTGAAGAAACTGAGGTAAACTGAAGTTAAATGACTGGCCCAGGGTCACATAATTAGTAAATGTCTGAGGCTGAATTGTAACTCAGGTCTTCCTGACTCTAGGCCCAGTGCTCTATCCACTGTGCAACCAGCTGACCCTGATAAAATAGGCAATTACAGTTACATGAAATTGGGCAGCTTTTACATGAATGCAATCAGTGTTACTAGGATAAGAAGGAAGGCTGTTGAAAGGGTCAAAAAACAAATATAAAATATCTCTGATAACAGCCTGACTATGCAAGTTATACTGTAAAAGGAGTCAGCACAAATGTATAAGACCAAGATTCATTCCCATTGGACAAGCTGCAAAAGCATATGAACAAAACATTCTCAAAAGAAGAAATGCAAACTATTAACAGCCATATGAAAACTGGTCCAAAGTCCTAATATTAAGAAAAGTTTGGGTCAGAACAATTCTGAAGCTTCAGCCCCAACCCAGCAAACCGGCAAAAATGACAAGCCAGAAGGACATCCAGAGAGCCAGTCTTGGAAGGACTTGTGAAAGAATCACACTCACATCCTGCGGGTGCAGTCAGAACTTGGTCCAGCCACCCAAGAAAGCCATTTTGGAGGGCAGCTAGGTGGTGCAGCAGATGGAGCTGTGGCCTTGGAGTCAGGAGGACCTGGGTTCAAATCCAGCCTCAGACACTTGACACTTACTAGCTGTGTGACCCTGGGCAAGTCACTTAACCCCGATGGCCTAGCCAAAAAAAAAAAAATGAAGAAAGCCATTTTGATCTATGCTAAGAATGCAATTGGGCAACTAGTTGGCACCATAGTACATATGGTGCTGGGCCTGGAGTCAGAATGACCTGCGTTCAAATCCAGCCTCAGACACTTCCTAGCTGTGTGACCCTGGGCAAGTCACTTCACCCTGTTTGCCTCAGTTTCCTCATCTGTAAAGCGAACTGGAGAAGGAAATGGAAAACCACAAGAAAACCCCAAATTGGGTCATAATGAGTCAGATACGACTGAAACGACCGAACAACAACAAGGAATGCAATTGAAGCGTGAGTGGCTTCTGACCCAGTGGTCGGACTGCAAAGTGTGTGCTCTAAGGAAGGCTGTTTTTTCCCTTGCCCGACCAAGCTTTGGTTGTGTGCAACAGATGTTTATGCTCTACAAGAACAAACAATATAAAGAATGGTCAGAGCATGGGCAGACTCGCAGGACCTGAACCAAGTGAAGCACGCTAAACCAGGAAAGGAAAAGCCAGGGAAGAAGCATTTATTAAGACCTACAGTGTGCCGGGCTCTGTGTTAAGCACTTCACAATTATTTTCTAACCTAATCCAGACAATAACATTGAAATTTAGATGGTTATTATCCCCATTTTATAGATGAGGAAACTGGGGCAGATAGAGGTTAAGTGACTTGCCCTGGGTCACACAGCTGGTAAGCGTCTGAGCCTAAATTTGAACTCAGGAATTCCTCACTCAGGCCCTGGAGCTCTGAGTCACCTAGCTGCCAAGATACACAATGAAGATAACAAAGTAAATGGAAAAAAATAACAGCAATGACAACCAAAAACCCCAAAACCCTGAAGCCTGAATGCTGGGCAAATATTACGATCAAGCCTAGCCTGAAGGAGGGAGGGGGAAAGCTCCGTTTCTCTCCTTTATTTGCAGAGGTGGGAGACTATGCTGAGGGACACACCATGCACGGAGCAGCCTAGGCTTGCTGAATTGCTTTTTTTTTTTCCTTATTTTGTTAGAAGGTTTGGTTCTCTGGGAAAGGGAGGGAGATATTCGTAAGCAGAGTGAAATAAAAACAAAAGTAAATGGTTTAAAGGAAAAATAAAATTATAATAAAATGAGAAGGGAGAGAGGGAAAGAGGGAGGGGGAGAGAGAAGCCAGGGAAAATCAGATTTTCTGCAAACCAGCCTTTGAGAACTTGTTACCGGCCTCCCAAAGCTGTTGAGAGGATCGGAGGAGATCATATTCATCCACATCTTAGCACAGTGACTGGTACATAGTAGGTGCTTAATCAATGCCCTCCCTCTCTCCCTTCCTCCCTCCCTTCCTTTCTTCTCTTTTTTCTTTCTTTCCTTCCTTCCTCCTTCCCTTCCTTCTTTCTCTCCCTCCCTTCTTTCCTCCTTCCCTTCCTCCCTTCTTTCC
>NW_020954595.1:10714909-10719172 GCF_900497805.2 Vombatus ursinus | reverse complement strand
TTCCTCCTTCCCTTCCTCCCTTCTTTCCTTCCATCCTCCCTCCCTCCCTTCTTTCCTCCATTCTTCCTTTCCTTCCTGTGTTCTGACCTGGGGGGCTTACAGCAGCAGCATTGCCTTAAGGAGATGGGGCAGGCAGAGAAGAGCCCAAAGGGAAAGGGTCAGCCCCACTACGATATGGCAGCTGACTCTTTCCTGACTGAGCCCTTCACCCATGGTGGGGGGGCTTTCACCACCGCCTGCCCTGGTTCCCCAGGGAATGATGTCAGAAGGTGCTGCAGAGCAGAAAACAGCACGAATCCCCCTTCCAAGCTCCCCTGAGCTCTCCCGCGAGCTCCCCAACATCCTCCCGTATTCCCTAGTGCCCGGAGGGTGTCTCATGCACAGTCTCAATGGCAGAGGCCTGGTCTGCAGAGTGGAGGAAGCACCAGCCAGTGGTACGGGAGATGTCTTTGCAGTGAGATGTGGGTTCCAATCCTGCCTTTGCCGCTTCCTACTAGAGTGACCTTAGGCAAGTCACTGAATATCATGGACCTGGGTTTGCACCTTGATAAAATTAAGGGCACTTAATTTCTGTGGCCTCTGGGGTCCCCTTTGGCTCCAGCAGCACGAGCCCGTCGGGGCTCCCTCCATGCACATCCAATCATTGTAGCACCGATGGCTTTTTTTCTTGTTCAGGAAATGTCAGCAAGTAGAAGAGGAAGTATCTGGGGGCGGGGCAGGGTGGCAGGACAGGGCAAGCGGAAGAACTGCTTTGAAGTCATAGAGGGCTGAATGCGCCTTCCTTCCAAGTCCAGGTCAGTCCTCCAGAGTCTCCAGTTAAGGGTCTCACCCCTCTGCACGGATTCTGGCCTGCCTCTGCCTCCCCTCCCAGCCTCTCAGGTCCAGCAACTTTCTTTAGTTCTCAGCCTGACTGTTACTTCCTACAAAAAGCCTCCTGGGGGCCTTGCTGGCATCGCTCTGGGGCACTACGACTCCCATTCACCGTTCGGCTGAGGAAACTGAGGCCGGCCTAGGGAGGGTTCACCCTGGTAATTAAGTGTCAGAGTCAGGGTTTGACCCCAGGGGCTCAGACACCAGAGCTAAGGCCTTTCCCCAGCACCATCAGTAACCCCTGGTCCACTGCCCCCCAAGGGTCCTTAGCTGTGTGTGCTCACTTCCCTGAATTGTTTTAAAGTCATTCGGCCGGCAGCCCTCTCCTTCCCTGCCTCCTTCTCCATCGCCTTCTCCTCCCGGGAGCCCACAGTGTTTACCGTGTGTTCTGATTAGCCAAACCATTGAGCCCTCGCTTGTGAAATGCCTCCTATCTTCTGTGCAGCTGCTCCACGTGTGTTAGTCTCATCTTGTTAAGGCTGCATGCTCAGCCCATGCTGGGGACACAGGAAGCAGTGGCCCATGGCCATTTGTGTGGTAATTGAGGTTTTACACCCCCCCCCAAAAAAAATCTAAGTTTCTTTTACAGGGACTTAGATTGTTTCCCTATGTTTGAATTCTTGGCTGTTGTCACTCTTTTTTATAGTTTGTTAATAGGAATGAGAGAGAGAAAGAGAGGTAAGATAGAAACGGAGGGAGGGAAGGAGGGAGAGAGAGAGAGGGAGAGAAGTAAGACAGAGACAGACAGATTCAGAGAAATATTGGGGTAGGGTTGGGGAATAAACAAATATTGCGGCAAGGCCCCCCGAGTGGGGGGAAGGCATGGAATCAAGAGCGTCAGGGGACAGCATAGACATTTGTCTGAAATATGAAGATCACATTGAAAAGAGAGAGAGGACAACAGATACCTTGCAAAGCCATGGTGGGGGAAGCCTTCTTAAATGAGGGATAGAGATGGTCTTAAAAGATAAAGTAGATAATTCAGATTATATAAAACTGGAAAGTTTTTACACAAACAAAATCAATAGAAAAGATGTCATTTTGGAGAAAAATGCATTTGTAGGAAATTAACAAAGGTCTGATCATTGAGACATATATCGAACTGATACAAATATATTAGAATAAGAGGCACAGAAAAAAACAATCAAAGGCTATGAACAGGAAGAAATGTAAGCTATCAACAACCATATGAAAAATATTTTACATCATGAATAACTGGAGAAATGAAAACCAAAACCGCTCTGAGATTTCACCTCACAGATTAACAAAAATGGTAAACGTTACCTATGAAAGAGAGGCGCACGATACACTATCAATGAGTCTGAATTGGACTGACCATTCTAAAAATTCGTTTGGAAGGACATCCTTGAAATCACCAGCCTGTACCTAAACTTTGACCTGGTGGTGTCCTCACCAGACCTGCAGCCTATGGAGGTCAATTAGATTGAGAAAGATCCTATATAAACAAACCTACTTCTAGCAACACTTTTTGTACCAGCAAATAAGTAGAAACAAAGTGAGTGCCGTCTCTCAGGGAATGGTTGTCATTGTGGCGTATAAAGGTGATGTGATATTATCATCCCTTAGGTAAATGTGAATGTGAAAAATGGAGAGAAATTTGGGAAGCCATGTAGAAACTGAGGTTGAGTGAATCAGAGGAGAACTGGAAGAACCCGTCTGAATATTCCTTCTCAGTGGCCATTGCTGACTCTTCATCTATGTCATGCCTGCTCCTATGGGCATACCCCCGAGCTCTGCCCTGGGCCCTCTTTATCTCCCCATATTCTATTTTGCTTGGTGATCTCAATTAGCTCTCATGAATTGAGAGATTCCATTATCTCTATGCAGATGATTCTCAGACCCATTTATCCAGCCCTAACCTCTCTCTACCTCCAATCTCATATCTCTCACTGCCTATTGGACATCTTGAACTGGTTGTCCTGTAGACACCTCAAACTCAACACGTCTAAAATGAACTGGTTACCTTTCCCCTGAAAGACCCTCCCCCTCCAAACTTTCCTATTACTGCGCAGGTTACCCCCATCCTCCCAGTCAGCCAGGCTCTCAACCAAGGCATCATCCTCACCTCCTCATTCTCTCTCTCACCACCACCCTGCTTGTACAATCTGTTGTTGAAGCTTGTCTTTTCTGCCTTCCGAGCATCTTTCACACACCCCCTGGCTTCTCTGCTCTGGCCCCGGCCCGTCACAGCGATTCTATCGCTGCAGCTTGGGGTGTGCCTGTCCGGGCTCTGCCCACTCCAGTCCACCCTCCACTCAGCCACCGTGGTGATTTCACTAAAGCACAGTGTGGCCACGCCAGACTCATCCGGTAAACTCCAGCACTGCCTGTGGTATCAATGGGATCAGTAGAAAACCCAGGCTTGGCTCTTAAAGCCCTTCCCAGCCTGACTCCTTCCTACCTTTCCGGTCCTCTCCCAGTCCACAGCCCAGTAACAACGGCCTTTTCTCCCCATCTCTCAGTTTCAGATAGTCCCTCTGGCTGTCGCCTCTGCCTGGAACCCCCTCTCCTCACCCCCCCTTCTAGATTCCCTGGCCTCTTTCAAGACTGTCTTCTACCTGATCCCCCTAATTTTTCCTGCCTGCCTTCTAAGATTATCTACAATTTCTCCCGTCGGTATCTTGCTTGTATATACTTGTTTGCACGTTGTCTCCCTCAGCCCCAACTATAAGCTTCCTGAGAGCAGGGATTGTCTTTTACTCAACGGAGATAATATTTGTCAAGTGCTTAGCACGGTGGCACGTAGTAGGCACTACATGTACTTACTTCTCTTCCCTTTCCTTTCCTCCCCATTTCTTTGTAATTCTAGCGTTCAGTAGAATGCTTGACACATAGTAGGTGCTATGTAAATACTTATTCCCCTCCCCCACCTCATTTTTTGGCACATAATAAGTGCTTAAAAAACGCTTCTTGACTTGTCTGGAGACAGGCTCAAAGAAATTCAAATAACATAAAGCAAATCCCCCCAAACTGTCCACATTTCAATACAGCAACAACAAAAACTAGGAAGAAATGATAGAGAAATTACATTCAAAATAACTACAGAATAAATAAAATATTTTAGAGGAAACCAACCCAGGCACATGTCAGATTTCTATAAATAGAACAGCAAAACACCCTCTATAGAAACAAAGGAAGACAAAATAATTAGAGGGATATTCCCAGGGACACAGACAGACTTGCGGGAGACTGATGCAGAGGGAAAGAATGTGAACCAGGCAAGCACTCTGTGATACAAAGCCTGCACTTATGAAGGTGCAAAGAATCTACCAGGAAATGAAGTCCTCGCACTCTGTGCCGATGGAGAGGAGCGAATGCCCCTCCCTCCCTCCTTCCCTCCTTCTCTCCCTCCCTCCCTCCTTCCTTCCTTCC
>NW_020954595.1:10679214-10714809 GCF_900497805.2 Vombatus ursinus | reverse complement strand
TTTGGGGAGGGCTAGATATGAAAATGACTCAGATGGAAACCCAAAGGCATCAGTAAAATGATGGAAAAGGACAGTGTCTCTCCTCCTTCTTCACCAGCCATTAGCTTGTTCGCTCTCTTGGCAGATATAAGCAAAGCCACCACATGACTTTCATCTAAAACACTCTGCTTTCTCTCCTCTCAGCTGGGAGAAATGGTGTTCAGTCAACAACTAGATCCAAAGCAAAGAGAACATTTGGGACATCAAAAAACCCCGTAGTTTCACTACACAAAGGGACTCCCCAAGGTTGAACTGGAATGGATAAGTACAGACAAAAACATCTGTCAGAAGGATGGGCAAAGAATGACCTGAAAGCTGGAAACCACTAGCAAACCTCTTTTAAAATAGCTCTTCAGGGTCTTTCCCTCCTGCAAGGACAAAGCCCTGTTTCCCAAATATTTCAAGAGAAATAAGAAAGAACCAGACAGCGAATGGGGGTTAGGCCCTGCCTCTAAATTCAATGGTGAGCAGGGCTTTCCCACATGTGGTCCCCAAGCACAAGGCAGTTCTTGATGGACTGCTGATGATAGACAGTCACACTGCCCACTCACACTGGTTCTAACAACATCCAGAGGGTGGCTGTGACCATGGGCCTGGCGTTTGTTTCCAAGAACTGCCTCAAAAACAAATTCACAGCTGCTGTGAGTGGATGGAGCACAGGGCCTGGAGTCGGGAAGACTCAGCTCCCCAGGTTCAAATCTGGCCTCAGACACTGCCCAGCTGGGTGACCCTGGGCAAGTCACTTCACCCTGATTGCCTCAGTTTCTTCATCTATAAAATGAGCTGGGAAAGGAAATGGCCAGCCACTCCAGAGTCTTTGCCAACAAAACCCCAAATGGGGTCACAGAGAGTTAGGCCCAACTGAAACAATTCAATAACAACAACTCAGTGACAACCTTCTGTTTTCACTTGAGCAGCTTCTAGGCACACCCTCATGAGGCACAGAGTTGGGTTTTCTGGGGTTTTGACCAAATGTTTGAAATCAAGTTGTTCTGGAAACACAAAGGTGTGGGCTCAAAACCTAAGCTTACTATCTGAGTGACCCTGGGCAAGTCAACTCAACCAGCCTGGGCTTTACTTCCCTCATCTGTAAAGTGGGGATAATAATGCCTGCAGTACCCACCCCACAGGAGTGCTTCCAGAATCAAAGGAGAGGATGTAAAGCGTTTTTTCAAACTTAAATTCCTCTATCAATCAGTCCCTCAATCTGTCTCTGAGACACTAGGGAGCTTCCCAGGCCATCATCTTCCCTGTATGTTGCTGCCTTCCACCATCTGAAGGTAAGCGCCTTGAGGACAGGGACTTGTGTTTGTATCATTAGTACACAACCCAGCCCTCGGGGAAAGTGCTTTAAAAATGTGTCCTAAATTAAACTGAATTTATCGAGCAGAGTTATAGGGCTGGCATAATATGGGATACTGACATATCTGGTCAATTTACAGAGGACCTTCCCCCCCCCCCAAATCTGACATTTGTAGGGCTAAACCCTGGCATGGAGCCACAATCAGCATTGTTAATGCAAGAACCAAGCTTTAAGAAGGCAACCAGGCCTTCCAATCCGCCCACTAGACAGGAGCCCCTCTGGGCAAAGACCCCCAGACACAGGGACACTTCTTCTCTGAGCAGGGAGCGCTCACCTGGCAGGTGGGAGCTGGGCTAAGAAAGTGTGCCATGCGGAGGCCTCCTATTTAAACTAATTACACTAAATATGTAGGTGGTGAGCTCACTGGTTTCCATGCTAGTGAAGGAACACACACAGCCTCTGTGTCAGCACCCCATGGACTTAGTCACCCCGGGGCAAGGCCCTGGTAGCTCATTCCTAGGTCCACCTCTGCCCAGGCGGCTATCATTCTGATGGTTGTAATTCTGGGACTTCCTTAATTAAAGCCCACTTTCATGTGGCCATAATTAAATTCCTGCAGACACAGAGTTCTCTGTGCACACCATCTGTTACGATGATCCTGCAGCCTGCACACTCTGGCTTCATAAACACCATCGACCATTAAACATCTCTTCCCGTTTCAGACACTCCTTTCTCACGCACATGCCCAGGTAGCACCAGGACCCGATTTCCCCAAAAACCCTATGTCTGAGAGGCTAGCTACTGGAGGCGTCATTATTCTTTTTCCAGGGAAGAGAAGACAATTGAAGGCAGCCACAGCCAGTCCCTCTACCTGTCCAGTCTCAGCTCGGATAAACCCCGGTCTCCTCCTGCATCCAGGCTCTGACCTAGCAGATGTCCCTGGTCTCCCCGCAGCTGCTTCTCCATGAGCGCATCTGAATCTGGAGATTTTGAGATGAATGACTGTCCCCACGATCTCTTGGCCAGCAAGCATCCCCTCCAGACAAGGAAAGTTACATGCCAGACATTGGTTAATTGAAAAAAAATCTTTTTTTTTTAGAGAAACAAAGTCACATTGCGCCTTGTCTGCTATGGGCCCACACATACAGAAAAACGCCAGTCTCTGTTTACAGGGCCTCCTTCCAAAAAGGAGAGCTCCCTGGACCAGGATGCTGATGCATGCAGCCAAGGTTCTTTTCAAGATGAACCCTGGCCATGTTTCCTCCCCTTTCTTCCCAGCCCCTAGACCAGCCATGAGATCACCGTGTCCCCACTTCTTGCCCAGTAAATCCTGCAAGATCATAGCTCTAGGCCAGAAGCAATAAAGCCTGACTTGAAAAGCAATTAAAAAAAAACCAAACCACTCAGAGAACACTTAAGTGGAAGAACTCGGCCTCAGAGGCTGGGGTTGCTATGGCACCATCAGGATGATGCTGAGAGAGAATGCTGCCCTTGCCTTGCTAAGGAGAAGGCAACGGAGGCAGGGCTGTGCTGGGTCCTGCTCCCCAGCAGCCCCCTCAGGAGCCCTGGGAAAGGAGCTGAGGGAGGGGTCTCACCCCTGGGGAGGCTGCACTAACTTAGGAAACTGGAACACCTCTCACTTTGAGGCAAAGCTGTGGTCTAACAAGAAACAAGGAAAGTCCCTGGGGTGCGGTCCCACCTTACTAAGCATTCAGATCTGTGTCAGAGCACGGGAGCAGACAAACAGCGGAAGGGACCTTAGCCCCACTCCCCAATCTTACGAAAAAGAAAACTGAGGCCAAGAAAGGGGAAGAGACTTTCCTCAGATTGCACAGTGAATTAGTGACCAAGACAGGATCTGAACCCAGGTCCTGTGACTTCAGAGAGAACCCTCTGTGCGCCGGACACCGTGTTGCCATTTGAAAACATGAGGGAGGGCAGAGTGGCTCATGGCCAAAGCACAAGGCTGGCCTCCCAATCTCTCAGAAAGACCCCTTGTCCCACCCCCCAGGGCCCAGCGGGTTCTCTGAGGCCACTTGGGTGGAGGGAGGCTCCCTCTATCAATGAGGTCACACAAGGGATCTTGGATGAGGTCAGACCCAAGGAGATTCTGTTCCTCCCCCAGACTCTGCTCTTTAACGGCCTTAGAAATGGTCGTCAGGGGAAATGATCTTGAGCTGCCCCACCCCATCCCCGCGCCTTCCCCTCTGGTCCTAGGACACGGAGGCCACAAGCCATCCAAATCTTCGTCCCAGACCTGGAGAGAAAGGAGGACAGAGTGCTTGGCAGCGCCCACGCAGGAAGGAAAGTGGCCGCGAGCCGGGCTCGGGGATGCCCTCCAGAGGCCGGGCTGACTTACTTGGTCAATCTCCATCAGTTTGGGGAAGGCCCCCGGGCACTCGATGGCCACCTTCACGATGTCTGCGGGGGGCGGCATGGTCCCTGCCCCGGGCTTGCTGGGCCAGCAAGAAGAGGTGTCGATGCTAGCCGGGTCCGAAAGTCCCCGCGCCTGAGGAAGAACGGAAGACAAACGGAACATGAGCGGGGAGGTCCTGTTCCATCACTTCCTGTTTTCACTGGGGGTTGAGGTGCCTGAGATGTCTCTGCCTGTGCACAGCCCCCACCCTGAGGCCTCTCCCTGGGACAGGAGGCCCGGCCGTGCCCGGCCACCAAGCAGCTCCCGGGGGCACCCACCGAGGCCAGGGGCCGCCGCCCCTCCAGGAGCCTGCTAGGGCCACAGCCGTCCGTGCAGAGCCTGCAGCCTCCTTCTGCCGGGCTGTCTCCGGAAGGACAGATTGCCCAGGAAGTCAGGCATGGCCAGGAAGCAGCGTTTGTCGAACCGTTGGCTCGTTGTGTGTGAGAAAGCACAAATAACATTGGCCTGCTATAGCAACCAGGATGTTGAGAGGAAGGAGAAGGCTTCAGGAGTGCTGTGTGAGCAGACACACACACACAGACACACACACACACTCGCTTGCACACACATATACACCTGCACACATGTGTGTACACACACATGCACATGCACGTATACACGCATGCACACGTGATTTTGTGCACAGAGAGATTCTAGGCTTCTCTCATCTCCCAGCCCTCCCGGCTGCCCTGGTGAGAGATCTAATTCTGTATGGACACGCATTCGGAGGGGCTCTCTCAGACTAGTCACCCACCAGAGCTGAAGCTTGAACCCAGGCCTCAATTCCCATAGGCCAAGAAATTATTCCTCCGCAAGAAGAGGGCATAGACAAGAGTAGCTCACGGATAATATAACGAATAATAATGATAACAGCTAACATTTATATAGTACCTACTATGTGCTAAGAACTTTAAAATTATTGTCTCATTTGATCCTCACAACCACCTTGGGAGGGAGGTGCTATTATTATAGTCATTTTACAATTGAGGAAACTGAGGCAGGCAATGACTTGCCCACGGTCACACAGCTAATAAGTATCTGAGGCAGGATTTGAACTCAGATCTTCCTGACTCCAGGCCCAGGTCCCTATCTACTATACCACTTAGCTGTCTCAGCAGAGATGAGTGGCTAGCTTCATTTCCAGAAAGAAGATTGACCCAGAGGAGACCCCAGATCCATCAGAGTATTGGGCATATAAACACCGGCTGGGTAGCAGGGTCGTTGGCCTTAATTCAGAGCTTTTAAAGGGCATCCTGCTTAATTACCAATCAACGATCACTCATTTAAAGCCACCTTGGGCCAGGTACTGGGACTAGACAGAAGTTGCCCCTGCCTTCAGGGAGCTTACATTCTAATGAAATCTTTTGCAAATTTCAAACCAAAGGCCCCACTGGACCCTGGGACTTGAGAAGAAACTGAAAAGCACCTAGGGGTGGATTCTGGACCCGTCCTGGAGGACAGGGCTCCAGGAGTCAGAGACTGAGGAGGTCCAGGGGCCCGAGAGGATTCCAAGGCCAGAGGGGCCCCACCCTCACCTGCACAAGTATCCTCTCTCTCGAAGACCAGAGCATTATCCTGGGCCATGAGCCCGGCACACGTCCAACCCACCCAATGTCGCTCGGTCCTTCTGCCCAGCAGATGCATCCCTCCTGAGTCCCACTCACTGAAGAAGCCTGGTCTGCAGGGCCCCGAATGGCCAGGCCCAGGCTTGAGAAGGCTGTGGGGGCCCATCAGCCTTATTTCCCATGAGCCACTGGAATCACAGAACCCAGGGGGAAGGAAGCCCAGCTATGGGCTTCTGGTCCAGGCTATGCCTGCACAAAATCTCTTCTGTGCTCCCCACCCCGGGTCATTCAGACTAGGCCTAGCCAGGCCTCCTTCAAGCTCCAGTCACTGCCTGCTCTGGGCCTTAACTTCCTCAGATTCAGAAGGCGATGGGGGAGGGGCCCGGGAGGCCTCAGAAGCCCTTTCCCCAAAATCATTAGAGGCTCAGTTGGGTTTTCTATTTTAGACCTAGGAGGGACTTCAGAGTTGGAGCCCAATGCCCTCATTTTAGGGACAGCCCAGGGAGTCAGAATTTGAACCCAAGCCCAGTGACTCCTGTTCTGTGCTCTGCTGTTTACACTCTGGATCGAGAAATAGGGAATTGCTTAGAAATGGTCACCAATCTGATTCTGTTCATTTTGGGTCAGATCGATGGAAGCTGAGGTGAGGCACATAGGGAGTTAACCAAACAAGCAGTGTGCATTCTTGGTGGTTTTCACAAAATCCCAGAATGTCAAGGTTGAAAGAGTGTTTGGAGGTCACCTAGGGCCCCCCTCGATTAGAGACAAGGAAATGGCTCCACTCCATAGTTCCCCTTCCCCCTTTCTCTTCAGACCAAGAACACCTGCTGGGTCCTATCTGCCCCCCCAAAGAAAAAGCATGCTTGCCCCACCCCCAGAGCTCATTAAAAACTCCTCCTAAGTGCCTGGATTCCACTGATCCCTGCTAGGCTGGGCACCCCAACCTGATGCAGCTGCCCCTCAGCTGATGCCCTCAGCATGACCACGTGCACACTCCCCATTTGGAGGGCACTTTACAGGTACGAAGCACCCCATTTCCCTGGATTCCAGCAGTCAGACAGGTGCACAAATGACCGAAAGTAACCCTCAGCCTCCCCCCACCCCATTTCTCTGCAAGCTGTGAGGCTTACAAAGAGCTTCCCTCCTCCCACAGCCTGTGAAGGACACAGGGAGAATCTTATCTTCTCCGTATTACAAATGAGAACACTCCTCGTGTAATAAGAGAGCCAGGTAGACGTTCAATACATCAATGCACAAAAACAGGTGAGATCGTGCTAGACTGTGGAGAGCCTTGAAGACCAGGCTAGCAGGATTGTAAGGTTTCTGTCTTTGTATCCACAGGACCAGGGCCAGGGCCAGGGCCAGGCACAGAGCAGGCTCTTAGCAGATGCTGGTGAAGGGTCGAGGGCCAAGCTGTCAAGCATTAGAACTGAGGACTGCCCACCTCTTGGGCTTTGCTTGTCTCAGGGGTCTGAGGTAGGCCTGGTGGCCTTGCTGGCTTCATTTCTCAGGACTCTGGGCTGTAGGATGGGCTCATGGGAAGAGCATCTTAGGTGGGGAGGGCGGCCCTCACCAGCTCTAAGTCCTGGCTGAGAATAGACAGATCTTCAGCTCATTTCCTGGGCTAAATTGGGAAGTGAGCACATTTCTCACCTCCTTTTCCCCTCCACCCAGCAGTGAGCTGTCAGGCCCCACTTTCTAGTTACTGAAGGGGGTTGGGGGTGTGGATGAATCAACTGTGGAAAACACACGCCCACTGAGGAGTACCGAGGGCCTACAATGGAAACCGGCTACGGGCATCAAAGCGCTAGATTTACCCCTGGGACTGCCAGCTCTGAGGCACCTTTCAGGGCTCCCACTCCCCGGGGGGCCTGGCCTTGCCCTGGCCATTTCCAGGGGATGCACAGGGAGAACCAGTTGGATGAGGCAGAACTCCATCACACGGCTTCGTCCCAGTCCCTTACAAATGAGAAGATAGGAAATCTAGTCAAAACCGGCTGTAAACAAAGCAACCCTTTAGAAAGCAAAACCGAAGCAAAGGACCGACCAGCTTCCTCCCGGGATCTTACATAAGCCTCCCTCTGGCGTCTTCCGGCTAAGGAAGCCTGACGACTTGCTGGGGCCAGCACAGCCAAGAGACAGGGAGCGGGGGCTTAGAGAAGATAACCGAGCCCCAAATTCACATCCCCAAAAGCCCCTCCCCCAATCCAGGCTGCTGAGGTTTCCAGGCCTGAGCAATGAGCCCTGGGAGGGCAGCCTCCCTGCCCCAGGTGCCTCCAATAGAAGGTAAAGGGGTCAGGAGGCAGTGCTTTGCAGGGTGGGATTCACACCCGTCTGTCCACTTTGCCTGTTCTCTTCATGATCAGACGTGCTGTCTCTGGCCTTGACATCGGGCAAATGTCCCCAAGGACATGCCGAGTCAGATACAAAGGACGAAACCTCCCCCCATCCCCCAGCCCCAAACTCACCATTGATCAAGACTGACATTCACAGCCTTGAATTTCCTCTTTTTCCTGGCTTTCCCCAAAAAGGTGGCTAGGGAGGGAGGCAGCGGGGACCAGGGCTTCTGTCTAATTCATATTACGTCGTAATGCGCCTTCCCTGAAGAGTCGGAAGCATCTGGCTCCACAGCTCAGACCTGAGGCACCTCTAGCCCTGGACCCAGGGAGATTATACCATCTTGGGGCTAGTCAACAAGCATTCATCCGCCATGTGCCGGGCAGTAGGCTGAGTGCCCGGGAACCGAAAAGAAGCAAAAGAAGACCTTGGCTTGAGGCTCTCACCTTCTACTGGGGGAGACAACGTGCCAGCCACGGACGGCCAAGCCAGATACAGACGAGACAAATGGGATATGATCACGGAGGGAAGGCCCAGAGATGGACAGCTGCCAAAGACCCTGCAGAAGGCGGCCTTTTATCTGGGACTCGTAGGAAGCCCAGAGGCTCAGCTGAGGAGTAGGGGGCCTCCGGGCGGGGCAGCGGGCAGCCAGGGCAAATGGGAGGTGCGCTGCCATGTGTGCGGAATGAAATGAAACAGTAGCAGAGGCTGAGTGAGCAAAGGCTGACGTCTGTAGCCAGCCTCAACTGTCCCACGGGCGCCCAGTGCGCCCTGCTTCCTGGCCTCCGTCGAGCATCCCCTTCTCCTAATGCGGCCTTTCTGGGTCCCCTAAACTGCTGGGCCCCCCACCACCCCACCGCTGCCTCAGAGCCATTTTTAGAATCGGTCTTTGTATTTACCTCCAGCTCTATTACTTTTCCCCCACCGGGAGGTGATCAGAGACATCCCTGCCCCTAAAAATCACTAATAAATGTCAGCACTGATAGAGTCCTAAGGTTTATAAAGTGCTTAACAAATGCTATCTCATTTGAGCCTCACAACAACCCCGAGAGGGAGGTGCCATTATTATTCCCATTTTACAGGTGAGGAAACTGAGGCAGATGAAGGCAAAATGACTTGCCATGAGAATCATGCAGCTAATAATTGTCTGAGTCTGGATTCGAATTCAGGTCTTCCCAAATCCAGGTTCAGCTGGGCCTCTCTACCCACTGCACCCTCCAACTACTCAGTACAGCTCCTGACACACGGTAGGCAAAGCTCATCGATAAAATGACCCTTAATCTTTCAGCCTTTACCCAATGTTTCATCCGATCCAATCTAATTTAATCCAATCTCTACAGCATTTTTTCAGCACTGATTAGCGATAAGACACTAGGCTAGGAGCTAAGGGTACAAGAGCAAAAAACTTAACAGTGCTTGTGGTCTCCAAGGGATTCAGTGTATAAACAGACAAATTTATATAGGATCACTTGAGAAGGGAGGGAGGGATAACCAGGAGAGGCTTCCAGTAGAAGATGGTACCGACACGGAGCCTTGGAGGAAGTCAAGGATGCTAAGAATCAGAGGTGAGGCAGTACCTTACACGCATGGCAACCTCCTCTGCAAAGGCTTGGAGGTAGGAAATTGATCATCCTGTATGGAACAGCAAGAGGGAATATCTTGATGGAGCAGCAAATAGGCCAGTACGGCTGAAACATAGAGTGGGGAGGAGAGTAATGACACAGAATAAGCTCAAGACAGCTGCAGGCAGCAGACAAAATTTGGCAGCGGCATAAAAAGGGAATGACTAGCTGTCACCAGTAGGTACCTCAGTGACACCCACTTCCCTCTAAAAATAGCGGTTGTTTCTTACTCTGTGCGGGCCCATTCAGAGTCTGAAATATTAAGGCATCCTGGGAATCCCAGCCCTTTCTGCTTCGTACTCTACCCTGAACCCCCAGCCTCCTTCAGTGCCTGCGGCTATTAGCTATTAACAGGAGGTAACTTGGCTCTAGGGGCAGAGAGTTACTTTCTCCAGAGGATAGAGGAGTGTGGGTTGAAGAAAAGGCTTTCACCAGCTGTTGGCTGATTTTATTTATTTTCAGCAAATATTTGTCTGTCTTTCTTCTTCTCCTCCTCCTCTCCCAACCCCAAATCAGGCAAAGCCTTGTCCTCTGGTTAACTACAATACAATTTAACATGGAAAATGCATTTCAATGTCATCTCATTTCTCTTTAGGAGGATGAGGCAGGGTTTGGGTTTTTTTTTTTTTAGGTTTTTTTTGTTTCTTTGTTTGTTTTTTGGTGAGGGAGGGATGGGGGTGGGCATTGGAAGCACTTTTTTTCTGTAAAGAATGTACATGTGCCCAACAAAACACTGGCAAACAGATAGAAGTGGTAGGGGGTTGCTCAGGGCTAGAAGGCAGCATTAGGGAGAGAAATGGAAACAGGGCCTTGGGTCACTCAGAAAACCAAGGAGCTCTGCCTGCTATGAACAAGTTAATTTAAGAAAGGCCCTGAAAGCAGGGCCTGAAGACAGACTTCTGGGGACCAGACAAATAACCAAAGGGTGACCTTGAACTTGTGTGTGTGTGTGTGTGTGTGTGTGTGTGTGTGTGTGTGTGTGTGTGTGTAGACAGTATGGGCAGATGAGTAGGTGCGAATTCATTCAACAAGCATTTATTAAGTGCCTACTGTGTGCCTGGCCCTGGTCCTGGGGCACAAAACCAGGAACCAACCAATCCCTGCCCTCAAGGAGCCAACATTCTTCTGGGGGCTGCAGCAATCTAGAATCATTATTAGAAGGCTAAAGTGTGAGGTCTTGGAAACAAGACCCAAATCAAGGGAGCTTTCAGCAGACAGAGCAGATAAAGGGAAATTAGATGCATGCAGAAAAAACCAGGATTGAAAAGGAACCAGGAGAAAAAATAGCAGAGAAGCTGCTGGAGCAAGCCCCTCTGTTCTGGGATGAAGACCTTGGCCCTCTGGGATTCCAGACAGAAACTCCCAGGATGTCCTCGTCCGGGCAGGTTCTTAAGGCAGGAAAGACCATGAGCGGGCTCTGGACATGGAACATGAGGGTTCAAATCCTGCTTCTAATGGTCACTGCCTGAAGGACCTTGCCCGAATCCCGTCATGCCCTGGGCCGAAGAACTGGGGCCACAGTCCCTCCCCTCAAGCAGCAGAGGTTCCACTGGATTCCCAGCCACCTTCTGTCATCTCCCCGATGCTCGGCACATTTCACTGTAAGTGAGTCTCCTTTGACAGAATAAACACATTCCCAAGCCAACTGTATAGCTAATCTACCCATTGGCAGTCATAGTGTCTTTACCACTGCATCACAGTGTATCGATGGCTTCTCCCATCTAAGACAGGCAGCTGGTATGCCAGTCAATAAACATTCATTAAGCACCTACTACGCGCCAACTCCATGTGCCCTCAAACTCATGCCCCTTTCCCTTTTAATAATAAAAACCACCCTGGTCTGGTCTCATGGTGCATCCAGCCTGGTAAGTGTCTGAAGGTGACTGTCTCAACCTCTCCCCACAACTTGCTTCCCAGAAGTGGGTAAAGCCGTTGGAAGAACGCTAAAATGGGAGTCATTTGAGTCTCCTAGCCTCAGGCTTCTCATCTGCAAAATGAAGCTAAGTAATAATAGCCCTGCCCACCTCAGAGGGATATATCCTGTGTGTATGAGGGCAGCCTGGGAGGTCTGAAGCATTAGGCAGATTGTGAGCACCAGGCAACCTTCCCGGACGCCCATGGATCCCACCAGGTTGTCCACAGCGTCCCGAAGCCTGCCCACGGGGACGGAGACTTACCTCTACTGCTCTTCAGGGCTGGATCAAAGGAGCGAGGCAACATCTTGTCTCCGTGGTGACAAGAGGGGGATGAGAGCTGGGGAGGGGACGGGTGAAACCTGCCCCATCTGCGGCTGGCCCCGGAGCTCAGCCTCTCTGCTAATGAAGCCTCCTGGCAGTGACATCTCCAAAGGCGAGCCGGCTCCATCGTGTGTGTGACTGAGCGAATCAGGACAGGGATGTGCGTACATGCTACAGGGTAACCTGGGGCTTGCGCTAAGGTTTCTCCATGGTAACCCACTTTCCTCTGTCTAAAAAAAAACCCTCCTAGCCAACTGTACCTGAGCCGAAGCAACACACAGCCCCCGAACCAAAATAGGGAGCTTCCTCCCCAAACACTGAGGATCCTGAGCCCAGGTGAAGGGAATGGGTGCCCCAGGCTGATGGGCTCCCAAACCACCCAACAGGACTCCCAGTGCTCACGGGGCTTTCTCTCTTTTTCTTAAAGACAGAGAAAAGAAAAGATGAAGAGGGAGGGTGGTAGAATGCCAGGAGATGGAATAAAGCCCTGAGCACCTCTGAATCAAAGACCAGAGCTTCCAAAGGGAGGTGCAGAAGACGAGGCTGCCAGAACGTCACAGGGACGGAAAACAAATCCAGGCACAAAAAGCATTTTGGCGGTGATGACTGCAGCTTCTGTCAAAGACATTCCTCCCTGAACCCCAGCCCTGGCAGGCAGTTGGTCATTAGCCCCTGTTGCCAAACCTACCTATGTGCCAGGCACTCAGTCAGGTGCTGGGACAGAGAAACAAAGCTAGAACAGACGCTGCCTTCATCCAGCTTCCATTCCTGGAGACCTGCGATGGGGGCAGACTCTACAGGTGCCCAGACAGGGCAAAACATTTAAGGAAGGTGACAATTGGGGGAGGGGACCCAGAAAGGCTTCCTGAAGGAGGGGACAGAGTTCCTAAGAGGATCCTTATATGAAACTCAGGATTCCAGGTGAAGGCAAGAAGAGAAGTCGTCCTAGGCATGAGATACAGCCTGTGCAAAGCCCAGAGAGGGGATGCCGAGTTTCAGAAACAACAAACAGGCCATTTTGGCTGGAATGAATCTCATTCCTTCAAGAAATGACCACACGCACATCCTCGCTGAGAATAAAATCCAACCTTGCTGACTAGGAGCGAGGTCTAAGACCTCTTTCATGAATCTCCCGATTAACATGAGCCAGGGGACGAAAATGAGCTCTTATTTTAATTTTTGAAAACAATCCAGCAAAATGAGCTTCAAACTACTGGTAGCATTCTATTTACAATAACGAGTCCTGTGTCCTGGACTCATGGCCCATAAAAACAAACGTTTTGCTTATCTGATTATACCAAATAACACCATACAGCATTTCTTTGTGGTGGCAAGAGACTGGAAACAAAGTGGGGGCTCAGCAGCTGAGAGACGGCAGAAAAAACTGGTGGACAAATGAAACAAAATATTATCATGCCATGAGAAAGGATGAAGAGGAGGAATTTGGAAAAACCAGAGAAAACTGGTTTGGATGATGCAGAGTAAAATGGGTGGAACAGAGAGCTGTCACATGATAACTCGATTTACGAGTGTAAAGGACTCCCTCCCCCCAAGATCTCAGGACTCAGATCAGGACCTGAGGGGGGGACTATGGCTGCACAATGAGGCATACACTGTCAGCTGCGGCCACTGTGTGTCTTTGTTCCAGGGGAAGGTTATTTGTTCTCAAGGAGGACTGGGAGTGATGGCAATGTCTTTAAAAAGCGTAAAGGCACCAAGTAAAGCATTAAAAAAAAACAAAAACAACTCTCCTAGAAGAGGCAACATACAGATATAGGGAAGAGCATTTTCATTCGCTATGGAAGGACTTGGTTGGTTTCAGATCCTGCTTCTGACCTTTACTAGCCATGTGACCTTGGGAAACTCACTTTACTTGTGTGGACCTCAGTCTTCTGATCTTGGAGCAAGAAAGGTGAGGCAGGAGTCAGTCTGGACTCAACTTCCTAACAGGCCCTGTGCTCCCAGGAACTCCCCCACATCCAGCCCCTCTGGAGCAAAGGCAGGGGGCAGCAATGCCCCTCCAAGTAGGACAAGAGATGGAGAGTCCTGGTCAGGGACAAGAGGGGACCAGGCAGAGCCCATCTCAAGGTCCAGAAATGGGGGGCAGGGGGCACACACACCCAGGAGCTTCTGGGTCTCCTTCACACACTGCGCTCACCCTTCTGCAAAGAGCACCTCAACTGGAGTGTGTGATTATAGAAACTTGGCTCCATTCCCACTCTCCTGGTTTCTGGATAACTTTTTCCTCCACTTCCCTTTCCTCTGTTTTCTTTACAAGGCCTATGGCTGCAGTGTGTGGTGTGACCCAGCAACCCCTGAGGGAGGCGAGACCAGGCGGGCAGGCCCACGATGAGCCCCAAACACAGGAAATCGGTTCCTGCTTCTCCCCTCCCCCCAAGAGCCGGCCAAAAGCTGTTTCCAAATCGGTGGATCAGAGGACAATGTGCTAACGAGGCCCCCACTCCTCCCCAGAAGCCACATCACTCCAATCACCACCAGGAAACCACATTACAGCGTGTCATCCGGTTATGGGCCGACACAGAACACCCCATGCCCTCTTCATGATGTGAGGGCTGGCTGAGCTCAGACTGGTGGCTGAAGGGTTAAGAGCTGAGATGGGGGGTGGTGGGGGGAGTCACTACGACCCCTCATTATCCGAGCTCTGAGAAAAGGACTCAAGGCAGGGGCCAGGCTTCCTGGCCCACATGGACCTAGAGGGCCTCCTTGAGACTCAGTTTCCTAATCTGTGAAATGGGAACAATATTACTCTACACCACATCCCCCACAGAATTGTGGTTAGGAAAAAAAAAGAAAAACTGGCTGAGGAATCAGAGGATCTGGGTTCAGATTCCACCTCTTATGCCTTCTACCTGTGTGACCTTGGCTAAGTCCCGTGGCCTCCACCCACATCAGTTTTGTGAAAGAGGGGGTTAGTCTAGATGGCCTGGGAGGACCCCACCCCAGCTGCTCCTAGGAACCTCCTCTGCCACCGAGCACCTGAAGGGTCTGAGTTCTCCCCTCTTGGCTTCAGTTTCCTCCTCTGTAAAATGGGTGGATTTGGTCTGGATGCCCTGGGGTGGGGGTGGATGATGATACTGGCACTTCCCTTGGGGGGAGGGGAAGGGTCCGAATATGTGATTCCATCATCCTGGGGGTCTTTCGAGGTGGAAACCCCCTCTCCACACACAGATCAGAGCCTTGTCCACCTTAGATTGTGACCTGGGGCCCTGAGAGTCACCTCGGCAGTTTGAGCCTCTGGAGGGACTCCCCCAGTCCTCCTCCTGACCCCCAAAGCCTGCCAATTACCAGCTGTGTGACCCAGAGAAGAATCTACTTCTCTCCTAGTCTGTCCAATGGGGAGGATCTGCCTTGTGGGGCTGTTGGGGGGCAAATGGGTTAGTGGATACCAAGTTCTTGGCCAGCATCAAAACAGTTGATAAATGCAGCTGTTGTTATGGCTGCTGGCGTTCCCTGGGCGGCGCTGATGGCGCTCAGTGAGCGCATCCAGTCTATCCCTGGCGAGATCCTTGGAGTGCTGCCAGACCTTTCCAGCCCATCTCAGGGCAGCTCCAAGGCCGGGCACAAAGGAGATGATGCCCACGTGGCCTGAATAAGCAGAGTGCCCTTGGCCTGGAGACTGGGAGAAAAGGGGAACAGGGCCGTGGGCTTCCTTGGGACCAACCTGGACCCAGCCT
The DNA here is from genome assembly GCF_900497805.2 of Vombatus ursinus. Classification (NCBI taxonomy): domain Eukaryota; kingdom Metazoa; phylum Chordata; class Mammalia; order Diprotodontia; family Vombatidae; genus Vombatus; species Vombatus ursinus. The sequence continues at coordinate 10,699,595 of NW_020954595.1, read as the reverse complement.
CAGGATGCTATAGTGCCACACGAAGTCACTTCTCTCCAAGCCTCAGTTTCCCTATTGGATGCTAAGCTCTATGTCTCTGCTTCTCAGATCCCTCCTTCTTTCGCTGCAGCTGAGACTCTTCAGGGGCTGATGCTTCTGGGCCAGTCACCAGCCTCAGTTGGTTCATTTGTAAAGTGGGGTTAACAAGAGCATTCACTGGTCCTGGAAGGAAGCTTTGACTTCATCTAGTGCAGAGTTTCCTGGCCTGGGCCCCCCAAACTTGTTGTGGTCATTGTATGGCTGGCTTCACCAGCCTGCCAAAGGGGTCCACAAGCCAGAAAAGGAAAAGAGGCCCTGGTCCAGTGTAACCTCCAGGATCTACCAATGAGGAGAGGGGAGATGACCTGTCTGTCCCCAGTACTGCAAATTAGAACCTAGAACCTTGATCTCCAGACTGTGTCCGTCCTCAGGCTTCTCTCCATTACATCATGTTGACCTGGAGGCCTGGATTCAAGGTCCTCAGAGATTTTGTGATGTAAGACCTAAGCTCCAGGCCCGGGCCCCTCTCCTGCCTGGCCACAGGCATGGCTGACTGAGCTCTGCATCTCTACTGCAGAGGACGCTCCCTGCCCAGTGACTTTGCTCAACTGTGTAGAACACGTGTCCAAATCACGTGACTGAAATGGACTGAGCAAAACAAAGCAAAAGTCGGGATCTGATGGGTTCTGAGTCGCCTCCCATGGGATAGCGGCGTGGGAGCGTGTGCCCTACACAGCACGTATGTCACTGCCTCTTACTGCCCGGATCAAATGTAAAATCCTCTTTCCCTTTTAAGACACTTAACCAACAGCCCCTTCCTACCTTTCTGGCTTCCTGCCCGCTCCTTGTCCAAGACACTGCAGTCCTCCGGGCCAGGGATGCCGTCTGCCTCCAGCCTCCTAGAAGCCTTCCTGACCCTGCTGAGTTCCAGCGACTTCCCTGCTTATTATCTCCTATTGATTCTGTGCTTGCTGTGGGGCTTCGTGAGACTGTGAGCTCCTGGAGGGCAGGGGCTGTCTTGTGCTTTTCTCATTCTCCCCATCGCTTAGCACAGTGCCTCACACATAGTAGGTGCTGAATAAATGCTCACTGACTTAACTTGACCAGTGTCTAACATTCACAAGGAAGAGGGAACCTGAGGTCAGTCCTGGAATCAGCAGGTGAAGAGGAGGGCACAGCTGACCTCCTGTTGGGAGCCGAGGGGAGGCTGAAGACTTCTCACCTCAGACACCGCCCAGCTGCAAAGGTGAACCCGCTTTTCCTGTTTCCTTTATTAAAGAATGCTTTATTAAAGAATGCAGAAACTGCCAGCGAGTGAGGGAGGAAGGGGGCAGCCTCTTGGGGCCTGCCTTCTTTAGATCTACTGATGTCAGCCAGGAAATCTGAGAAAATGAGTTAAGCCCTTCCATCTGAAAAGGAAACTCCCCATACAGAAAAGCAAGTAAGTGGGAAGGGAGGGAGAGACAGAGACAGAGACAGAAAGGAAAGGAGGAAGGGAAGGAAAGAAGGAAGGGAGGGAGGGAGGAAGGAAGGAAGGAAGGATTCTTTTACCTAGTATTATACTGATCAATCAAGCATTTATTAAGTCCATCCTACATGCTCAGCATTGGGGATATGAAGACCTGCCCTCAAGGAGCTTGTATTCCCCTCACCAGAGCAGAGTGATGTAATAGGAAGTGGCTTTTCTCCAGAACCAGCAGACCTGAGTTCAGATCTTGGGAACGTCCCGTATTATCATGTGGCTTTGGGTAAGTCACCTCTCTTCCCTGAGCTCCAATTTCCCCATCTATAGAATGAGGAGTTTGGGCCAGATGGTCTCTAAAGGTCCCTCTAGCTCTGAAGCCATGATTCAGCATGTCCGAAATAAACGCATAGTAACTGGGGAGTGGAGGAGGAGGAGGGCAAAGGGGAGTGGGGGAGGAGGGGGGGAGGAGGAGGAGGAGGAGAGGGAGGAGGAGGGGGAGGGGAGGAAGAGCCCAGCAGCAGCAGGAGGGAAGGGAGGGGAGGGCCCCCTGCGTTCCTGTATCAATTGAATATTTGCCAAGCCCTTGACCTAGACTTTCTACTTCGATTTAGACAAGTGCCCTATGAGGTAGTCTAATATTGTTCGCATTTTGCAAAGGAGCAGACAGGTTCGGAAAGTTTTAGTAACTTGCTCAAAGTCATACACTTTATGCTAGATGGGAGAGGCGGAGAGGCAGTTTGGAACATTCAGACAGATCCCCCTCCCCCCCTCCCCCCCTCACCGGGGCAGGAATCAATCTCTCTTCTCTCCTCCTTCTCCTTCTCTCTCTCTCTCTCTCTCTCTCTCTCTCTCTCTCTCTCTCTGTCTCTCTTTTTCTGTCTCCATATCTCTATGTGTGTGTCTGTCTTTCTCTGTCTCCCTTTCTCTTTCTATGTTTCTGTCTCTCTCTCAGTGTGGGCAAGGGGGATGAAAGAGGTTTCTTTTACAAATCTGGAAAAAATACCAATGAAAGCCCAGCCTCCTCCCAGGCAATCCTCTGCCTCAAGGGGGACACGTTTTCAGGAAACTGTTCTCCATCCGCAAAGGATGAGTTAGGCAACACTCTGAAATCAATTTTCCTTCTTCTCTTTTAAAAGAGCTGCCCCTGGAATCGATTGACCCTTTCCTTTTCTTGGGATCACCTGAACTTCTGTGTTGACCTCAGAGGTAAGAAATGCAAACTGCTTTGAAGCTCAAGAGCCCCAGGAAGTGCCCTGACACCCCAATTCACAGTTAGATGAATGCCTGGCCAGGAACCAGGATCTGGAAGCCCGAGCTGGAGCCTGGAGCCTTTGGTTCCAGGCACCTGAAGCCTTCCTTCTCTGCAGGGTCTCCTGCCTTACTGAATGCTGGCTTCAGCACAGGCTCTATGTGAGCTTCAAAGATGGTCAGTCAGGAAGCCACCTCAGAGCTTCCTTCTGCTGCCCACCTAGGGCATCCTCTTCTCCGCCTCGGTGATGCTGTTTGCAAAGTCAGCCCCGAATTTCCAGACTGGTGATAGACGGCTGATGGCTTTGTGTGAGGCAGGAAGCCCTTCCAGATGACACCAGCAGGAAAGTGAGCCATCTGAAGTCTCCCACAGGGAAGCGGCATCTTGGGGAAGAATTTGTGGGGTGAAACCAACAGGCTTCCAAGCATCACCCAGCAGGCAGGGGAAAGCTGCTTCCCTCCGATGTTAATGCAAATTTAACATTAAAGTGACTTCAAAGACCAGGCAGGATATACCCAGCTCAAACCTCCTCAATGAGAGGCTTCTCATTAGCAAGCAAGAAGCAGGCAGCCTCACTGCAGAGCTGTCCCAAGGGAAATGGAGACCAGACCCAGACTCCCCTTTTTTGGGTGACTGAGTCTTTCTCACTCATGGCTGCCAACACTCGAGCCTTAGAAAAGCTGGAAAGCATTATATGGTGGCCACAGCAGTGCCGGGAGGGGCTTGCTGAGCTCTGACCTATCAGCCCAATGGGGCATGGGGGGCAGGGGAGGACTTGGCCTCCAAGCCAGGTCCTGACCAGTGGTGGGACCTGGGGCCCAGCGCCCAACCTCCCTGGGTTCCTCTGTTGTCATTCATCCTCTGGACCTCTTAGGATCACTGGCCCATAAGGTCTCTTCCAGCTTTGTGATGCAAGGTGGTCAAGCTATCAGACTGTCCTTCCTCAAGAGCAGATGTTCTGGGGTTTCTATCACCTGCTTTGCTTGTTTTTCAAAGGTTGACCAACTCAGCAGGTCCGACAGCACATCACTATAGAATACCTTCATGAGCTTTTCTCAAGCTAGAGAGGGGAATAAAACCATTTTTCCATACCAAACTAATGATGGGAGCCATGACTGTGTCTGGGCCTCAATTCCTGCTGGAAACACGATCTCTCCCCTGGTTTGAGGCAAACAACAGTCCCGAGCTTGGCCATCGCTACCCTCACCACGCTCCTGGGAGCTCTCAGAGGCCCCTCACGGGCTAAGGAAGGAACAATGGAAGAGGAATACTTCCAGCACCACCAATCTAGGAGTGCTTTTCAAGGTGTCCACTTTCCCAGAATCCCACAGTGGGAAGGGACCTCAGCAACCTCCAGTCCCATGCACAGCCCAAAACAGATTCTCCTTTTGTATGTGCCTGACAGATGACCTTGCAGCCTCTGTCAAGGGACCCCGGGGGAAGGGGCACCTACCACCTCATGAGGCAGTGTGTCCAACTTTGGAACCATCAGGAAGCCGTCCAAGATATCAAGCCTGAAGTGGCCTTTCTGCAAGGTCTGCCCATGGCTTTTATGTCTGCCTTCTGAGGCCGAGAAGAATGGGGCTAATTAATCATGTATGATGCGTAAAAGTCACCGAAGCCCACCCTAGTGGCTGTTGTACTGAGCATTCACCCTTTTAGACTGGAAGTCTAGCGAGAGCAAGAACAGGGTCATTCACGTCTTCATATCCCACCCTGCAAGCGGGCACAGTAGGTGCTTAATAAATACATTGGATTGAATTCACATAAACGCTTCTCACCCATGGCGGAGCTAGGAGGACCCCAGATGTGGGCTGCTCCAATCCACTCCTTTTCCAGATAAGGATACCAAAGCCCTAGCCAGGGAACTTGACCAAGGTCACAAATGCAATAGAAAAAGTTTACATTCTAAGGTGCTCTAGGGTTTGCAGTCCTTTTGCCCTCAGCATGCTCTCTTTGGAGCCCCACAACAACCCTTGGGGGTGGGTTACCGTGCCAATGCTGCAGGTGTTATTATCACCATCTCCATTTTACAGATTCGGAAAGTCTGCCTGGGGTCACACAGCTGCCAGGTCTCAGAGCCAGCCTTTGAATCTCTGCCTTCCTGACTCTGTTAAGCCCCAGCCCTTGAGCACCAGGTCTTCATGGAGTCTCACCAGCTTATTGCAACAGCTTCCAACTGGGCTCTCCAAGTCATCCCTCACACTGCTGCCAAAGTCATCTTTCTCAAACCTGGATCTAATGGCCGATTCCCTACTCAGCGGCTCCAGTAACCTCTAAAATCAAATCGACAGGTCTCTGTTTAGCTTTGGAAACCCTTGACAACCCGGCCCCAGCCCCTCCCCCATCACTGGGCATTGCTGTCCCTCCTGCATGCTGGGATCCAGCCAGGCCCACCCTCTCAGTCCCTCACACTGGACACCACATTTCCCATCTCCCATGACTGGAATGTAGACCCTCCTCACTACAGAGAATCTCTCTTTTCCTTTAAGATGCAGGTCAAACCCCATCTTCTGCACGAAGTCTTTCCTGACTCCCCCAGTCGCTGGTGCCCTCCCTCTCGCAGGATCCCAGGTATGGAGCTACTTTGTACTCACTGCATAATGTATTTGGGCGGTCTCTATCTCCACACACACACCCATTGGCTTCCCCATTAGACTGGGAGCCCCTTGCAGGGAGGGATTGTTCCAATTTTTTTCTCTGTCTCCCCAGCGCCAAGCATAGTGCCTGGCAGGCAATTCGGACCTAATCAATATTTGTTGATCTGTTGATTGAGTTGAGCCTTGATCAGAGCCAAGAAGTCTAAAGGGGAGCAGGCTGAGCTGGGGGAAAGGATTTAAATGTTTAAATCAGGAGAAAGCAGGAAGAGCCGGACATGAGACTTCCCTGCCCATCGATCCTTCCTCCCTCTCAGAGCAGAGAATCAGAGCCTTGAATGGCCCTGAGCGAAGCCAGTCCTCGCTGAGCTCCAGGAGGATGACAGACTTTACCTCACCCACAGAAAGGTCACCCAGAGTCTCAGGCTCAAACCACACCAGGGCAGCTCCTCCCCATCTGGGACAGCTAATTTCGAGGATGCTTTTCCCCTTCTGTTAAGTTAGACTCCGCGCCCTGTAATTTCCACCCTTGGGTTTGAGCCCGGCCCTTTGCAGCCTAGCAGAACTGGCCAAATCTCCTTTCCACGCGGCAGCTTGAGGACAGTTCTCACGTCACCCTGATCTCTCCTCCAGGCTAAATATAGTCGGGTCCTTCACCCCTCCGCGTCCTAGCCCCCGCCTCAGGACCCGCTCTGGAAACCGCCACATCGTGCAGCTCGCTCCTGTTGTATGTATGTTATATGTGGCCACGTTGTCTCCCCAGTGGAGTGTAAGCTCCTGGAAGACAGGGACTGCTTCTGCTTTTGTCCTTGTGCCTGCTAGGGGAATCCCAGGCACTAAGAAAAATATCCAATAGAACGATCCATTGGTTTCACACACACACCCCACCCTTGCTCTTCAGCAGGGTCCTCCCATCCTAGCCTGTGCAGTTGGTTTTTTGAACCCAAATATAGGGCAAGATGATGACTTGCAGCTTTAACCAACAGCTCCACTCTATTGGTCACCATATGTATGAAGATAACCATCTCAGCTTCATGCCATCTGCAATAATTTGGCAAGGCTCAAAAACACTCAAAGGGCAGCTAGGGGCCCCAAGGTGCGCAGAGCACCAGGCCCAGAGTCAGGAAGACCCATCTTTGTGAGTTCAAATTTGGCCTCAGACACTTACAACCTGTGTGACCCTGGGCGAGTCACTTAACACTGTTTGCCTCAGTTTCCTCAACTGTAGAAATGAGCTGGAGTAGAAAATGGCACACCACTCCAGTGTCTTTGACAAGAAAACCCCAAATGGTGTCATAAAGAGTTGGACATGACTGAAAAAATGACTGAAATAACACTCATGCCTCTATCCAAAGCCCTGATAAAAATATTAGACAGGATTTGATCAAGGTCTCGGCACTATGGTGCTTCAAAATAGCTAATAATGGAGAATATTCACCTAGCACTTCGAGTTTGTAAAGCGCTTCACAAATCTTGTCTCTTGATCTTCATAACGGCCCTGGCGGTTGGTGACATCATTACTCTCCCTTTCCCAGATAGGAAAAATGTGACTGAGAGAGATTCCATGACATTAAAGAGACACTTCACACAGCCAGTAAATGTCTGAGACGGGATTTGAACTCAGGTCTTCTCCAGACTTCTAACCACTACACTACCTAACTGGCTTCAAGAAGCATTTAAGTTTTGAGCTGGACATCAGTCCATTAATCAGCTCTCTGGGACTGGTCAATCAATCCATTCGGAATGTTCCTGAATGGGGGTGCCTTCCCTCTGTGGCTAGCTCCAATTCATCCTGTATGTATCCTGTTTGTACATGAGTGTGCACATGTTGTCCCCCATCACACCGTGAGGAATGGTGGCTGACCTTTCTGGCATCCCCAGCACATAGCATAGTGCCTTATTTAGGCAAAACATCCTCAGTAAATATGCTGACATGACTGATGCTGCCCATTGAAAATTCATTCTTATTTCTGCCCCAGAAATGTCAGTCAGAGGATCAGCTCCTCTCTGCAAACCTGACCAGCAGCAGGAAAAAGAAATAGAAGTCTTCCTAACGGGTCCAGGGCACAATAAGCCTCACACCAAAGCACCCAATTCTTACCCGACCTCAGTCTCCTCCCATGGGCCTCTCGTAAAAGACTGAGATAAGCTGACCTGGTTGGCTGGATGGAGGCCAAGGTCATTCTCCCTTTCTCCTCAGCCCTGGGCATCCTGCTGACCCAGGGGGTACTGAGCCCCAGGAGCTGGACATCATCTGGGCCTGAGGAAAGCCTGGTGCCTCCACTGGCCTGCTACACTTCTCAGGCCAGAATTCAAACCCACCACAAAGGGGCCCAGGCCTGTGGTCTCCCCTTGATTTTCTCATTCTATCTGGGGGCTCAGTCACTCTCCATTCATTTCACGCTCTGCCCTCTCTCTCTCTCTGTTCCCAGTTTTGGTGACTTTCTTCTTAGCTCTCTCCTCTCAGGCTACCAGCATTTGTCCTTTCACTCCTGGGTAAAACTTGTTTGTATCCCCCTCCTTACGTCCTACAACATGTAGGTGGGAAACCCTTCTCCTCGTGGGGCCTCTCAAGGGTGAGTGCCAAAGGACCTAGAGAAGCAAATGGAAGCATCGTATGTGCTTAATAAATGCTTTATTCATTCATGTAACAGGAGGGCACAATGTTGGAATCCTGGTAGACATGAGGAATTAGAGAAACCTGGGAAGGCTTCCCTGAACTGATACTCTCATCACTGTTGTTCTGTTGTTTCTTGTATCCAATTCCCTGTAAGCCCATTTGAGTCTTGGTGGAGACACTGGAGTAGTTTGCCATTTCCTTCTCCAGTTCATTTTATAAACAAGGAAACGGAGGCAAACAGGGTGAAGTGCCTTGCCCAGAGTCATACATAGCTAGGAAGTGTCTGAGACCAGATCTGAATTCAAGTTTTCCTGATTCCAGGCCTGGCATTCTATGCACTACACTACCTAGCTGCCCCTATGAACTGACACAGAGCAAAAAACAAGACCACGATTCAGGAGACTGGGACTTATTCACCAGATCTAGAACAAAGTCCACGAAAACCCCACCAATGGGTGGTTGACCTCAGACTCCATTCAAAGACCAATCTTGGCTCAAAGACATGAAAGGAGAGCTTGGGACAGAATGTCACAAGGGGGTTGCTGGTCCCTGGGATTTGCTTAAATGTTTTTCTCTGTTTACAAAGGGGTGGGGAAGATGGTGAGATGATTTTGGGATAAAAAAAAAAAATAAATGAACAAAACTTAAAAAAATAAACTTAGGAAGTAGAGATTTCCCTCCGGTGCTGGTTCAAGCCCCACCTCCTCCGAAAGCTTCATCCATCCCAGGTCGACTTGGTAAGACTAAGTGACATTCATCCCGAAATTTTAACTTGCAAAGTGCCTTCCCTCTTGGGTTCTTAAGGGTGCCATTGCTAAAAGGATGCAGGGTGCCAGGGAAAAGGGAATAGATGGTGATAACTGGATTCAAGGGCTGCAAAGAGAAGGAAGCTTCCTAGATTGTCCAAGTTGGAGTGCTCGCTGATGGCCCGGCAGCATAGCTACATCACCCCAAGAACCTGGCAGTCCCTCCTCAGGGTGTGCCACCAGTGGCCAGAACCAGAGGCCGTTGTGGCAGCTTCTTTTCCTCTTAGACACGGAGCGCTGCCCCTCAGCCTGCCAGATAAACAGAGATCGCCCTCCCTGACCTGCCATGTTTGAAAGATGGATGATGTTGGGGCAGTCCCCGTGACTCCCCTGTCAGGACTCACCGGGATGGTCCTGAGTGACGTTGCCCATCACCCAGCTCATCACCAAACCCTGGCAGGCAGAGGAACTGGGAGAACCCTTAGAAAGCTCTCACTGCCCAGAGGACTACACTTCGTCTCAATTCTCTCCAATATTCCCAAACACCCATCACGGGACACCAGTCAGGTGGGTAGCAGCGGCTCCTCCAACGAACAAGAGCCAGCTTCTAGGGATGCTCCCTGAGCAGTCTCCCGCCCCTCCAGCTGACACACATAACGGCTGCTATGCGATGCAGCCAGGTGTTGCTGCAGCAGATAGAGTACTGGCCTTAGAACCAGAAAGATCTGAGTTCAAATCCTGCCTCAGACACTAATTAGCTGTATGATCCAGGCAAGTTGTTGAACCTTATTCAGTCTCAGTTTGCTTATCTGGAAAATGCGGATCATCAAAATAGCATCTACCTCCCAAGACCAAACGAGATGATATTGATAAAGTGCTTCGTGAATCCGAAAGTGCAATATACATGCGTACTCTCTTGTATTAACCTTGGAGCGTTATGCATACTATGCTATTATCTATATAACTATTATTCTCATCACCATCACCAGTAGCACACTGCCCAACACAGCCAATAAAAAGAAAAGAAAAGAAAAGAAGGCCACGGGACTTCTTTTTAAAGGCAAACACCCTCGGAGTGGGCAGCGGTGGCTGGATTCAGTGACCCAGCCCCACCAGCAAACCTCAGCCCTGGAGCCTGGGGGTGCACCCGACTGTCTGTACGTTAATACTAGGCCAGCAATTCCCAGACAGAAAGGCCTAAGCTCCGGTCTCCCCGCAGCCATTTAGAGAGTCCTAATTGTGGCCCCCAGACACCCCCCCACCCCAGGCCTGGGATCTGTACTGTGTCTCTGGGACCAAGCCCCTCCCCTCGGATGTTTCCCTCTTGGCTCTGCTCCCTCCGCCACCGGCTCTGCCTCAGGCTTCCTTTCAAAGGCTCGCGGGAGACCCCAGCCCAAAATAAAACAAAGCCACAATAACTTATGTGTAAAGACTCTCCCAAGCTCAGTGGCAAGTTTAAAACAACCCAAACCAGGGGAATGTTTGGAAAATCCCATCTCAAAGCTTCGGGCTGTTTCTCCAGCCCAGAACCCGCCCTCTCTGCCAGCCTTCCCAAGGGGCAGCCGCCCTCTGCTATCCGGGAACCAAGGTGGGCGTCAAATGCTCTTCAGGCCAAGGCTAGGCCTGAGGGATGAACAGAATTAAGAGCCAAGATGGCAGAAAGAGCAACCGCCTCTGCCGCTCCCTGTGGTGGGGGGCAACAGGAACCAGGAAAAATGGGGGGGGGGCAAATTAATACACAGAAAAGGACCGCGGCTCTTGGTCTGAGGACTTGGGTTCAAGGACAGCTTTTAACGCCCCCTGAGCGGCCTTGACACATCCTATAATCTCGAATTCTGCAAAAACCAAGGGGGTTTGGTGGATGCCGGTGAGGCCCCTCCCAGCCCAGGAGGACCGGGAGCCGCCCTCCTCAGTGGGTGTGTCCCAACTGAATTCTCCCGTGGGCATCTCCTGCATGGGCCCCACCCCCATCACCTCTCCCCTTCTCTCAAACACCCAGTGCCTCCTCCCCATTACTGCCTCCCTGTCACCTTGCCAGCACCCAGCATGGTGCCTGGCACACAGTAGGCACATAATAAATGCTTGTGGAATGTAGCTCCCTGAGAATAGGAACTGTTTGGCTTTTGTCTCTGGATCAGCAGTGCCTAGCCCAGTGCTTAACACACAGCAGGCGCATAATAAAGGCATGCAGATTGATGACTGATTTTGCAGCATCTGTATGAGAATCCCCTTGTCCTCCCTGGTCTCACCATCTTTGTCTTTGTCCCAAATGGCTATGCCTTGGGGTCAATCACCCCCCCTTCCTCCGCCCCCCAATCCGGGCACTGGGGATTACCTTCGCCTTGAGTAACCTTGACATTAACAACCCACCCGCACCAGACTTTTCTTCAAACCCAATTTGCTGGAAACATTCACAACAATAGACACCTGCCGCTCCACTGTGATTTTGGAAATTGCAAAAGTACAAGATCACCAGATTACAAAATTCTTTTTAAAGTTGAGGGTTAAAGAGAAGCCAGGGGCTGCCTACCTGAAGAGATGCAGGTTCCCTGCAGCTATGAAGGAGGTAGGGAAAGCCCCCAGGCCCTGATTCTGTACCAAGTGGAAGCTTGCAGCCCATCCCTGGAGACAGAAGAGGCTGTACATAGCTAGCTCCCAAGCCTGGACCAAGGGCCTCCAGGCTTTGCCCTCAGTCTGGGGAGAGGAGGCCTGTAGCCCCTCACCCAGCTGTCACTAGGGGCCTCCAGGCCCTGCCTCTGGGCTCATCTGAGATCTGCAGCCCATCTCCAGGGCCCAGAGTGGTCACTTGCACACCTGTCACCAAGACCCCCCAGGCCCTGTCTCAGTCATGGGAGAGGAGGCCTGTAGCCCCTTACCCAGCTGTCACTAGGGGCCTCCAGGCCCTGCCTCTGGGCAGAGTGGAGGCCTGCAGTCCATCCCTGGGGATAGAAGCAGTCACTTACACAGCTGTCACTGGGAGCCGCCTGGCCTGGCCTCTGGGCTCATCACAGATCTTCAGCCCCCACCAGGGATGTCTGAAGCAAGCGTGGATAGTCCAAGAAGAACTGCAGAGTCAGGCTAAGCCCCAGGCTCTCAGGAGACCCTGCCTGGGGAGGCCCCACCTGCTTGGAACGGCACAGGGCTCTTCTGTAATTCTATGCCGACCTCCCTTTTCTGTGCTCCAGAGTGGGCTGGCCCGGGGTGGCAGATACAGACCAAATAGATAACAAAGAACCTTTCACAATTAGTTTGTCCTTGTTCTCTTTCATTCCTTGGAGAAAAGCCACCATTCCAGTGTGGTAACTCCCTGCTCCTCCCCAGATACACACCAGAGCAGCGCCATCCCTTTCCTGTGCCCCATCCACGCCCACGGGGGGCCAAGAGATCTCTGAGCTGTGGGCAGAAGGGAATCTGGACCCTGTGCCAGGGAAGTGGTGAGCTCCCCATCCAGAGCTGTCTGCAAGCAGAGGTGGGGGTGACTACGAGCATTTAACTCTCAGAGTTTTTTGCAAGGATAAGATGTGCCAACACACAGAAAGCACTTTGCGAACCCCTGGCAATACATAAATACTGGCCATTTATTTCAACAGATGAGCCGGCCCAGATCTCTTTTGGCAAGAGGTGAGGCCCGCAATCACTTTGCACAATTCCCCAGTTAGAGACCAGCATTCTGGGGATGAGAAGCTCCAGAGTCCCAGCTGAGGCTACCGGAAGGTGCCGTGTGCTACAGGACACACGGACGTGGCTAACGTTGATATAGTGTCTCCCCTGTGCCAAGCACTGTGCTAAGCACTTTACAATTATCTCATTTGGTCCTCACAACAACAGTGTGAGGTAGGGGCTATTATTGGTCCCATTTTATACCTGAGGCAAACAGAGGTGAAGTGACTGCCCAGGGTCACACAGCTAATCAGTGTCTGAGGTCTTCCTGACTTCAGGGGCTCCATCCCCTGGGCTACCTAGTTGCCCTCTGATAATAATTATGATAATAACTGACATTTCTTTAGCATTTTAAGGTTGGTAAAGTACACTGCAGCTCATCTCTTTTGAGCCTCACAAGGAATTAAATAACCCAAAAGTCATCAAAATGCTGCTTGTTTTGGGGGGGAAGGAGGGGAGGCAGAAGGGGTTTGGTCCAGGGGAAGAGCTAAGCTGGCTTCATGGTTGTTGTCCCCTGGAGCTTCAGACAGAAAACAGAAAAAGGAACAATTTCTTTCCCCTCAGTCATCAGCCTCCTTCCTCATTCAGTGTTTTTCTCTAACTGTGACCATGATGCAAGCCCAGGGGTTCTTTTCTACCTCTAGCTAGCTGGGCAGCCTGCACAGCCCTGTCCTCCCTGGAGGTCCTGCCCCAGGGTCCCAGCTGACCTTTGGGGGCTGCCTCAAGCTGTCCCCCTGAGGCTTCCATTCCTTCCTTCTCTCCCCAGCACCCAGCCCAGGCCCCAGTGGTTGCCCTTGGAGTTCCTGTGCTATGGTGAGCTGAGCATCCAGATGGGGGAGGCTGCAGGGAAGGGGGTGGGGGTGGAAGTCAGGAGGATGAGTCCCAGGGTACACACAGGAAAGAGAAGTCTAGGAAGGAAAGAGGTCTCTCCTCTCTGTGCACTGGGGTATCTCGAAGGCTTGAAGAGCCAAGAGCCAAGAGCCAAGGGCCTTGGTCAGTGCAGTCACAACTTAGCACTTCTCCTTTCTGGTCGCTAAGTAAAATTAGCACCTTGGTTCCTTCCTATTTCTAACCACTTCTCTTCACTAAGGTGCTTCAACCGAGCTGACATTTCTCTGTGGCTGACGTAGCTTGAGGGGGAAGGGGCTCTCCAGCAGCTACAGGGGTCTTGGCCCAAAGCCTTTGGCTACAGTTTTGTGAATACATCAGGGAAACTGAACCAATAGAATGACAACAACTATGAATTTCAGTTCAATAAAGCAATTAGACAACTAACTGGAAAAGAATGCTTTGTTAGACAGTCCACATTCCTCAAGTGTTCAAGTAGAGGCAAGATGCCTATTTCTCAGGGAAGATTTGTGATTCCTGCCCTGGGTCGGAGGGCAGGAAGAGGCAGCAAGAGATAGACTGTCCCTTTCAACTCCATGACTTGATAACTAGGAGAGAAGTGGGGAAACACTGCAAAGGTGGGGGCAGGGATTAACGCTTCATTTCTTATGTACAATTGATCAATGAGTATTAAACTCCTGCTACGTGCTGGGCACCGTGTGGTCCGCAATATTTCTTCCTTATTTCTGTCTTCTCTATTCCTGCACAAGCTCGAGAAAGAAAAAAGAAAAACCATCATACAAGTAGAGAGCTACCTCCATAGATGAAGAAATTGGAAGGCCAGCCAGAGAACAGTTACTTACACGTGGTCCTTCTCTCATCCTCCCAACAACCTGACCAAGATGGCGCCATCGATTTACAGATGAGGAGAGAGTTTCCATGAAGTTAGGTGACCTGCCCCAAGAATCACCAAGAAGCCTTAGAGGCAGGCTGTGAGCCCAGATGTGCCTAGCTTGCCCCCCAGCACTTCATCCACTTCACTGCCCTGTTTGGTCCATGACTATCCCATAGCAACATGTGCTTTGAAAAGTTTTGCTTTGCTTTATTTTCCAGGAATGACCACAGAAACAGAGATGTAGAACAGAAGGGACTTGGAGGGGCATCTAGTACTACTCTTGCATTTTACAGATGAGGAAACAGAGACCCAAGAAAGAGAAATGACCTGCCTAAGGTCACACAGGGGGTAAGAAGCAAAGCCAGGGACTGAGCCCAGGTCCTGAAACAGTACTTAATGACAGGTTAGGCCAAGCCCCATCTAACTCTACCCGTTACTGTGTTCTCTTTGTTAGCTCACTAGGCTCGTCATTAGCTGGCTGTAGAGCAAAGACCTCATGATAGGTTAGGCAGAGCCATCTACATCCATGCTATTATTAACTCCTCTTTGTTAACCCGATAGCCCGGTTATGGGCGGAACAAAGATTCTTTCAATGAAGTTCTGTACCGGTAGCCCATTGAAAAAATAAACGAAGAGATGAGTTAGTAACTGGGATGAATTTGAGCCTGTATCCAAAGTATCTTATTTCGAGAATAAGAAAAACATTACCAACTTTATACTGCAAAACTACGCATACCCCACAATGATGGCTCAACCAAGGCTTTTTATGTAATAATATACGGACCCGAAGCCACAACCGAAAGCCCCTGTCAGACTGGCTTCTTAACCATTTACAGCATTTTCCCCATGAAACTAACCACCCCTTGCATTCTCTCCTACCCCTCCCCACCCTCCTCTCCAAGCCAGGATCATGTTTCCACAAACTCAAGCAGCAATGTCAAGCATAGTCTGTGCTCAGATTCAGATTCGGGCAGAGCCACAGGGGGAGGGAGAGACTGACTATGTCTCGGAAAAAGGAACATTTGCCCTCACTGTGGATTTCCTCCTACATTAGGAAATTACATGTGAAGAAAAGAGGATGAGAACTCTCAATAACGACAGCTCCCCATGACAGAAGACTCAAAAATGCCGAGCCAACCCTCCAGAGAGTCCTGAGCTCTAAAAACATGACGGGCACAAGGGAAGGGCTGGGAGCAGTGAAAGAGCTGGTGGATTCCACCTAGACTTTAAAATCTGCAGGTCTTGCCCGAAACTGTTCCCCTACTCCCACCCCTGGCCAGGGCAGCCTCTAGAAAGTCAAATCTCCTCCTGGACATTAGCCGGTAAAGGATTCACATAGATTCCACCATCATTCATCTCTGCCTTTGTATTTGCCTTAAGAATCTCTCCCATTCTGGGCTCCAGGTAAGCACAGGAGAGTAGCAAAAAGGCAGAGAAAAAGGTCTCTCTATACCAAGAGCAAAATCCTCCAAGACTTTTTAAGGGCAAGCAAGTCAAGCAAGCAAACTTCCTCTACATCCTAGGTGAGCGCCCTGCTTTCCTAGCAAGCTTCCAATAGGCACCGACATTTATTTATTTCCTGATCACAGCCCTGGTTGCCTGAGCCAAAGAAAATCTTAGGAATCCTAGGAGCTGCTGCTTCCTTCCTTCCCAGGGAAAAACCCAAAGGAGAGGGAACAGTGGACCTCAGTGCTCCCTGTAAGGAGAGGGAGCACAGGACATTGGTGCTCCCTGTAAGGAGAGGGAACATTGGACCTCAGTGCTCCCTATAACAATGCCATCCCTACCTTCACCTTCCACACTAAGCAGTGTAATTTATTACACACTATCTACATGGCTCATTGCCAGAATATTGGGCACCAAGGGGTGCTAGAGGGACGTCGAGTCAGCAAGCATTTATTAAGCCCCTACTGTGTACCAGGCTTTGTGCCCAGTGCTGGGGATACACAGAAAGGCAAAATCCAGTTCCTGCTCTTAAGGAGTTGACAGGCTCTCTAGAGCCAACACTAGAGAAAGAATTTAAATATGGCCTTGATAAGATGATCACATGAAGCTTGTAGAATCCTAGATTTAAGACCTGGAGGTGGCCTGTGAGGTCATCGAGTCCAACACTACTGGTTTACAGATGAGGTTAACTTTGATCACCAGCCCCCGGATATTGACATCCAGTGTAGTACAAAACAGGGTGGCTTAGGGTGTCATCAAAGATGTCATGGAAGATGAAAGGCTGTGCAAAGCGAGGCCAAATCAGGGACACCCTATCACTGGCAGAAGTAACAAGGCACTAGCTGCCGGAACTCAAGAAAATGCTACAGCAGCTCCTCAGCAAAATCTATAGCAGTGACAAAAACATGAGTCTGACCATTCATACCAGGAAACACAAAGTGGATGACAATGCTCACTGCTTAGAAATGGGGCTTGATGGGGAGGAACCATCTATGTGAGCGTGTACACATGCACACTCATGTGTAATATATACAAGAAGAGAGAGAGAAGCTCAGTGAAGTTACCCATTTATACACACACACACACACACACACACACAAACACACACACACATCTACACCTCTGTCTAATTCCACCCCAGCTCCATCTCTCCAATTGGAAGGAGATAGATTCCTATCCATTCCTATAAATATCAATTGCATATGTCTCCTACAAGGACAGAATCTTGCCCACTCTGCCTCTCCAGTCTATCTTGCTTACTTGCTCATTCTAGCTACACTCTCTAAACACTCCTTCCCCCACACTACCCACTAGCTCAATGATGGCTCTTGACTGTTTACTGCATCAAGTCCAAGCTCTCCTAGTGCTTTATAAGGCTCTCCATAATCGCAATCCGCCCTTCCTTTTCGATTTTATTTCTTACCACTACTCACTATAATAACTATAGTAATAATAATGATGATGATGATAGTTGACATTCATATATTCTTTTAAGGTTTGCAAAATATTTGAAGTAGATGCTGTTATTATCTCCATTTTACAGAAGGAGAAACTGAGGCTCACAGGGGCAAAGTGACTTCCCCAGGGTCACAGCTAGTATGTGCCTGGGGTGAAATTTTAATAGAATCCTTCCCAAATCTACAACAATCTCTGCTCTGGTCAAGTCAATCCCACCCCCCACCCCCAACTATTCCCTCATCATTGCCTTTGCTCATAGTCCTCCAGACCTGGAACACCCTCCTCCGCAGTCTCACATAGACCCCTATCTATCTACACTCGTTATAGTATCAGAGCTGGATCCACATCCATTTCTCCCTGGACCGCTATCCAACTTGACTTCAATTCAAAAAACCTTGATTAAGCCACACTAGCTATTAAGCTAGTGTAAGAAGCTGGAAATACAAAGAGATATTTAAAGAAAGGGGTCCTAGCCCTCTGGGAGCTTGTATTCTGAGTGTCTGCGTCCCCTTGCTTTCACCAGGTCTTGCCCAAACCAAATGTCCATCATATTTTGTAGCCACTGCCTCAGTTTGCTTTCTCCACTCACCATCATTTATCTCCCCAACCCCCCCCCACCCTGACCCTGCAAACTGCTGCTTGGCCCTGGGTTATCTGGTCAGCTTCACCAGCCCACAGTGAAGGCTTTCCTCACCACCTGCTGACCACCTCCAAGTACACACATTCCAACTCCGTTTGTTGTGCGGGCTTGCCCCATTAGAACACAAGCTCCTTGAGGGCAGGAACTGTCTTGCTTGCTCGTATCTGCATAGCACAGTGCCCGACATCTAGTGAGCACTTGATAAATGCTGTATCTACGATGATTACAAAATAACTCACAAGGGTGAAGTTGGTTATTTTCAGACAAATAGAGGTCATTGTTTCCTATAGTTTGTAGTGAATCGCTTCCTTTCCCAATGTTTTCTAACGTCGGGCTTGTCCAACACGGGCCTCTTGGGTGTGTTGGTGCTTCCTCAGGACAATCTACTCCGTTCCATTTATCTACTTCTTGGGTTTTTCTCCAGCAGCAGATGCCGTCAGTAATCACCGCTTTGGAGTAGGGCTTAACAGTAACATAGAATGGCAAGTTGCCCATTTCCTTTTATTTTCCTTCCTAATTCCCCATGAACTCCTTGGTGAGTTCTTCCATATAAACTGTGTTATCACTTTAGCTAATTTGATGAAGTTGCTTACTGGGATTTGGAGTAGGACTCAAAAATACTCAAATTTAGATTTCTGTGATTTCCTCGGCGTGGATGCCCTCTCCAGCGACACAGATCTCAGTCCATCGTCCCAGAGATTCTTGGCCCTGCCCTTTTACAGGCTCACCACCATCACAGGGATGTACCCAAGATGCCAGAGGTTTTCCTCCTCCTCTCCTGACACTGTGAGGATGCCAGTGGGCTCTCTAGTCACCCGCCTTTCATCTCTCTTTCTCAGCACACGGCCACCCCATCTTCTTTTATGCTCATGTATTTCCTGTTCTTCAATGTTCCCTTTGGTTCCATGTGGCAGCCTGTTCATGCCCACCATGTGCCTTTCCGATGGCACTCAGCTTTGGTTCTTCAGAGACCACTGAGTTCCATGTCTCAAAGTTACATAACACCAGGAGACATTCTCTTGAATACTCTCAAGCAACATGGCATCTCCCATCTCCCAATCATTCAAAGTCCCTTGAAGGGCATCAAGACAGAAGGAGCCTGATACTAGACAAGGCATGAAACAGGAAGGATCACGTTCACTACAGGTGCTGCCCCCACGAAGGCGGAGACTGAGCAGGGAGCCCAAGTGGGAGAAGGGCTCCCTGCAGATGGTGAGGTCTCTCAAAGGCTCTTGTTTCTGGATGACACTTCTGGGGCATTAAGCTCAGATTGTGCCACCTCCTGATGTTCATAACTCTGTAAAATCTGGGTCTTAAGCCAAGTCTGTAAACCAAGATAAAGAGGAGACCATCCCAGTCGTCTATGTGAGAGGTCTAGGGGAATCTCATATCTCTATTCATTCAGCCTTGGAACCAAAAGGGATCTCAGAGGTCTTTGAGGCCAACCCTATCATTTTCCAGAATGGGAAACTGAGAGCTAAAGGACACACAGGCATGAAGTGGCAAAGAAAGGATTTGAACCCAGATCTCCTGACTCCAGATTCCAAGTTTTCTCCACCGCACTGCTTCTGAGTAAAGCAAGAACTATCTTCTCATTTACAAGTAAAATTCCATTAGCATTTTAAAACTACATACACAACACAGGAACCCAAACAAACAAAACACCACCATAAATCAGCCTTGCGGGCAGCCAGCCCCTTGGGGCACCACTGGGAAGTAGGAGAGGTTTCTGTTGGCTGCCCTGGCCTCTCCCTGGCTGGGCCATCCTGGTGGCTTCAAGTGGCCAGCACCATCCTCCTCTCCAACCTTCTCCTTTCAGACACAACAGAAAGGCAGCCAAGATCTGTCTCCCAACTGCTGGCTGAGTGAGTGTGATGAGTGAGCATGAAAGGGAGCCAGCATCATGAGCCTTCCTCGGAGATACCTATTTCATGGGGAGGATACTGTGGGAGGGGGGAGCCTGGGATGCCATTGTCGCCCGACCCTCCAGGATAATCGTGATCAGAGCCTTTTGGGAGAGGGGGAAGTTGTGATTGATCACTTTCCTTTGAGAGCTGTCCTGGGTGCCCAGAGAAGTCAGTGTTTACTCCTCCAGTGATTCCTTCAAGGACCTTTTCAATCAAACAATTGACAAATGTGTATCATGCTCCTGCTATGTGCCACACAATGTTCTAGGCACTGAGGAAACAAAGACAAAACAAACTCCTGCCCTCCAGGAGCTTACATTCTATCAGGGGAAACATTGTTGTTCACTCATGTTGGTCGCATCTAACTCTTTGTGACCCCATTTAGGGTTTTCTTGGTAAAGATACTGTAGTGGTTTGCCATGTCCTTCAGCTCATTTTACAGATGAGGAAACTGAGGCAAACAGGGTGAGGTGACTTATCCAAGGTCACAGAGTTAGTTAGTGTCTGAGGCCAAATCTCAGGTCTTCCTGACTCCAGGCCCAGCGCTCTATCCACTGCTCCACCAAGCTGCTCAGGAGACCTGTAGAAGGTGCTTAATAAATGCTTATTGACTGATATGTAACATGTATACATTTTTCTAACACAGACCGATCCTGTAAACTTTATCTTCACCTCAATGGCCCCCCTTCACTCTCCCTGCCCCTAGACTTGGGGATAGATAGATAGAAAGATACAAAGATGATGGATAGAGACAGACAGATAGATAGACAGACAGATACATAGACAGACAGACAGAAAGACAGACAGATAGATAGATAGATAGATAGATAGATAGATAGATAGATAGATAGA
>NW_020954595.1:10636903-10679204 GCF_900497805.2 Vombatus ursinus | reverse complement strand
AGATAGATAGATAGATAGATAGATAGATAGATAGATAGATAGATAGATAGATAGATAGATAATTTCATGTTTTCCTAGATGTTTCCTCGTGTTCTCTCTCTGGCAATTAACTTGTTGGAAAGGACCCTCCTTGTTGACAAAGTATATACAAAATCCACAATATTTCTAAATTATTTTTGTCATGGAATTCTGCTGTCATTTGTCTATCGCAAGGAAACATACTCCTTGTCTCCAGGGCTGACAGATCAAAGGGAAGCGATAGCAGTAACCTCTCCTTCCCCTTTTCTGGATTGTAGGCGGCATAATGGATAGAGAGTTGGGCCTGAGATCAGGACAACTCATCTTCCTTTGTTCAAATCCAGCCTCAGGCACTTACCCTGGGCAAGTCACTTCACCAGGTCTGCCTCAGTTCCTCATCTGTAAAATGAGCTGGAGAAGGAAATGGCAAACCCCTCCAGTATCTTTGCCAACAAAACCCCAAATGGGGTCATGAGGAGTCAGACACGACTGAAATGACTGGTCAACGATATCTTCCCTTCTTCCCACCCACTAAGTGGGAGCTCTCTCAGTGGCTCTCAGAGGCCTTTTCTCCCAACACCCTTTCACCCAGTGGTCTCACCTGCTCCCATGACTTTGATGACCATCAGCAGCCACAGTTCTGAGGCCCCATGCCACATCTCTGATTGTCTCCACTTGGACATCCCACCGGAACCTCAAACTCAGCATGTCAAGGTCCCCATTAAACCTGCCCTTCTCTGACTCTTGGACTTCCCTGTTTAATCAGTGATAACACCACCATCTTCCCAATAGCAATGGCTCAACACCCAACTCTTCTTTCTCCTTTCTCACCTTGCTACACACAATTAACACAGTGAAAAAAGCCTAAGCCTTGGGAGTCTGGAAGACCCAGATTTGAATCCTGCCTCAAACACTGTGTGACCCTTGAGCAAGGCACTTAGCTACTATGGACCTCAGTTTCCTCATCTATAAAATGGGGATAATAATAGCACTTACCTCTCAAGGTTGTTACAAGGAGTGAAATGACTTAATATGCATAAAGCCTTAAAGTGCAACATAATGATAGGTATTATTATTGTTGGTTGTTAGTTGACAAACGCTGACCATGCTCGACATCCCTTGTGCCTATGTCCCTCAGCTCTGGTCACAGAGCTACTGCCCACCCTCGACCACTGCCTCTCTCCTGGACCACTGTAACAGACTCCTCACTGGCCTCCCTGCCTCCAGTCTCTCCAGCCTCCCATCCTTCCTCCCATAGACACTGGTTATCCCAAAGAACAGGTCTCACGTGCCATTGCCCTGCTCACAAATGCTTGGGTGGACTCCATCACAAGCCTGAAATCTTCAGCTTGGCTCTGAAGGCCCTCTGCAGTCTAGCTCAAACTCACCTTTCCAGCTCATTTCCCATTGCTCCCTTTCAAACATACAATATCCAGCCCCTCTCACCCACCAGCTGCTCCCCAAGCTGGCCCAACCCTCTTGGACATCCACCATGCCTAGAACATGACTTCCCTTGGCTTATTTTCCATCTGCTGGAATCCTTCTCTTCTCAAGGCTCAGCTCCAGGGCCACCTCCCCCAAAAGCCTCCCCAGGTGCCTGGCTGAGTGGGCACTCCCCTTCTCACATATGCCCAGAGTATGTGCCCAGTCATGGTGTGGACGGTACAGACGGTGTGTTGAATCCCTCCCTGCTTTGATTATAAGCTCCAAGAGGGCCAGCACTGGGTTGTCTCTGCCTCTGAAGCCGCAGAACTAGGCGCCAGGCCCTGCAATGAGCAGGCACTAGGGAAGATGGCAGAATTGGCAGCATTTGGAAGGAGCCCAGCAGTAGAAAACAGAGGCATCACCCAGCCCTCCTGCCTCCTCACTCCTCACTCCTCAGATCTTCTGATCTCTTTGGGGCTTTTAAACATTCATTTATTCAATGATTCCTTTCTATGGGCGGTTCAGGTGAGGAGAAATAAGAGAGATTCAAGGATAATTATTACCAGCCACTAATGAACTTGGACACTGTCAGAGTCATTAGCCTTGGTCTTCACTTGTCCCCCCAGGTCCAACACAAAGTACGTAGCAAGAACAATAGCCAGCATTTCCTCGGTGTATAAACAGCACCTCATTTGTTCTCAGAACCACTCTGTGAAGGGGGTGCTATTATTAGCCCCATATTACTGAGGCTTAAGTGACTTTTCCTAGGACACCATAGCTAGTGGCAGAAGCTAGATTTGCACTCAGGTCTTCCTGACTCCAGGATTAGCGCTCTACCCACTGAGCCACAGCTGCCACAACCAGAGGCTGTCATTATCTGGAGCAAATCCCGGAAATGGTCAAGCAGCAGCCTTCGTTTTACAGACCCCAGTGAAACCCATTTTCTAGGGATTGATCCAACCGGAGTCAATAAATGGTATTCTTCCCCAGGACTGCCTCTGGGACAACAGCATGAAGCAGCTTGGGGGGATGGGGTGAGCCCTCCACTTAGAAGAACTGAATTCAAAGCATCTCTCTGCTGCTGCTGTGTGACCTTGGAAAAGTTGATTGCCTTTTCTGGATCTGTGTCGTCCTTTGTAAAATGAGATGATCTGCAAGGTCTCGCCTCTCATTCTGTGATACCAAGGAGCTACTCTGCCCAAAGCCTGCTAGGATGGTCACACAAGAGGCTAGAGGTAAATAGCAAAATGCTAGCTCTGGATCCTTCAGCATGAAAAGAAGCTTAGTGCTCATCACCAAATTTAACCCCTGGGGACATTCGTTTCTCTGAAGTTAGTTATCAAAAAGCCAGAAGGAGAAATAAAGAAAAGGCAGAAGGAAAATGAGGCAGAGACAAAGAGAAACTCTCTCTGGGTTGTTCCTTGTCTCCACAGTAAAACCAATTTGCTCATTGTTTGGGAGGACACGTCACCATTTGTGGGTCCCAAGTGCGTCTGCGGTTACGTCGTTCCACGGATGACAAACACTAGCCACTCACACAATGCCCTGCTATGTCTCCAGCCCAGGGAGCCCCCAAGAAAGAACACGCAGGTTTAGCGTACTTGCTGTAAGCGCTCGAGTGGACTCTGCCTTGTTTGCAGAATGGAAAGGGGACAGCATGGCGGTGGGGGCATGGCTGTACCACATGCTGCCCAATGGTTAGCGCTTCATTCAGGGACCCCAGTTCCTCTTGCTGGTCTCACTTCACCAGGACCCCTGCATGTTGGAGCTCTCCACATCCCCAGCATGACTGGTGGACACTTGATTTGTTGCTCCAGCCGCTGGCCATCACCCAGAGACCCAGAACCCCAGAATGTCAGAAATGGTAGGGAGGGACCTGAAGGGGCCCAACCCACACCTGAACATGACCTTCTCCACCCATAATCTCCAATAAGGGCTCATCTGGCTTTTGTCCAGAAGGAGGAAAAGGAGCAGCAGAAGGGAACAAGCATTTATTAAGCACCTACTATGGACCAGGCACTGTGCTAAGCCTTTTACAAATATTATTTCAATTTCTTGGAGACTCCCAGTGACAGGGAGCTCACTGCTTCCTGAAGCTGGGGAAACTTGACACGGCTCTCATTATTAGGAAATTCCTCCTTATGTCTAGCCTTACATCAAAACTAAGTTCTCCTGGCAAGAAACCATGAGCTCCTTTTTCTCCGCCCATATCTTATATGTAAGCCCATAGTGGGCCAATAATCCTCTCTCCAAATCCAAAGAGGATTGGTTCTAAGATGCAGGACATCAGAGCTCACTAATGTCGCCCAGGAAATGCAGCAACACTGTCTGTCTGTCAAAGGACTTTGCTTCGGTTAGGCAGCCTAGTGACTTTTGTTTTGTTTTGTTTTTGCTAGGCAATGGGGTTAAGTGACTTGCCCAGGGTCACACAGCTAGTAAGTGTTATGTGTCTGAGGCCGGATTTGAACTCAGGTCTTCCTGACTCCAAGGTCAGAGCTAACTTGTCCAGAGAATGGGACAATGGGAGTGGTTCCTGTGTTCCATCCACTGTCCTCATCTCAAAGTCAGGAGAAAGCAAGGACTGCCCGAGTTAACTATATGGAAGTATGGGGACAAGAATCCCTCATGAGTGGAGGGCAGAGATGGGCTGCTATCGCCATCTTTGGAGAGACTACCCACCTCGGCGAGATACCAGGTGCCCTGGAGTACCAGAGGAGGGCTATTTCTCTGGATCAGTCTCACTGTCCTCTCTCTTCATTTCACAATCATCCCTCAGCCCTGGGAAAGGTTGTACATTTCAGAGGCAATGAATGCATCCACCTCTGTCATGGAGCCATGGGTTTAGATCACAGATTCAGAGCTGAAGGTCTAGAGGTCATCTAGCCTGACTCCTTCCATTTACAGATGAGGAAACTGAGGCCCAGAGAAGTTAGTGGCACAGCTAGGAAACGGCGGGTTTTTTCAACTCCAAATCCACGACTCGTCCCCCTGGACCATGGAGCTGCTCAAGACCATTCCTACATTATTTTTTCCACTTTTAGCTTCCGCCAACCACAACTCTCTAGCTGGAATCTTCACACACACATCTAGATCACAATAGATTTGGCCATTGATTGAGATTTGAATGTGGAGGAGTCAAGGAAGGAGCCAGACGGCCCAGAGTCCTCTACTTAGAAATGGCAAAAAAACTACGGGGGACGTCTGGATTCCTTGACTTTGCCCCTTGTCATTGGAGAAATTAAAATGTTTTAGGGGCAGCTAGGTGGCACAGTGGATAGAGCTCTGGCCTTGGAGTCAGGAGGACCTGAGTTCAAATCCAGCCTCAGACACATGACACTCACTAGCTGTGTGACCCTGGGCAAGTCACTTAACCCCGATTGCCTCACCGCCCTCCCCCAAAAAATTAAAATGTTTTCTGCCATGGCTTTTCCCATCCGTAAACTGTCCTGATTGAGCTGGGGAAGAAGCGCCATTGGTGAGCTTAATGGGTTGCTCAGAAAGCCTAGCTTCTCCAGTGCCCTGTGAAAGATGCCCACGTCCCATACCAAAGGACTCCCCTTCCTCTCGTCCCAGTCCATGTTTTCCCTCAGAGATTCTCTGAAGACAAGAGGCTCACCTCACTCGCTGGCATCAACTAGACTTCCTCACTTGTGTTTTCCTGGTTCCAGTGGGCAAAGTGAGAGGCATCACTGTAAAGTTCATGTGTTTGGCAGAAGGTGAGTTAATGAGATTCAGGGCCAGACTGCACGAAGAGGAAGTGTCCAGATGACACAAGGCAAGAGTCCCACTGTCCTCTCCCATCAGCCCGTACTTGGAGAGGGTGTTCATTTTAGGAAGGACACTAGAAATCTGGAGAGGGTCCAGAGGTGAAGGGCCTTAAGACCATGCCAGACGAGGATCTGGGGCTGTTCTGCCCAGAGAAGAAAAGATGATTTAGGGAAGATGGGATGGTCTTTTTTATAAGAACTTAAAGACAGTGCTGCCAGAGAAGGCTTATGTTTACTCCAGAACTGAAGCCAGTGGGGCCTGCTGCAGAAAGGCAGGCGGGGCTTGAGGTCAAGAAGAGCTTCCTGAAGGGGCGAGTTGTCCAGGAGCCGAAGGAGCTGCATGGGGCAGTTTGGAAGGCTCGCCACTGCAGGTCTTCAGACGAAGCCTTGATGGGCTGCTTTCTTGGTCAAGCCTTGAGGGCACCAGACGGCTGCTGAGGTCCATCTGACCTTTGAATTTCTGTGACTTAAAGACAGACCACAGACAGGGAGGTGGATTGAGGGAAGACAGAGCCTGGCTGAGTCTTCAACAGTCTCCCAGCCACAGGAAGGAGGCAATCGCTGCAACCAGGAGTGGAAGGAAGACTTTACTGGTGGTGGAACAGCTGAAGGGATGACTATGTAAACATACAAGGATGTTCACACTCTGACCGCCACACAAGGGCCAAAAAGTTCCCATGAAGATCTTCCCAGCGCTACCTGTGGAGCCTCAGAAAGCTGTGGTAGAAGGCTGGAGAACACCAATATCCTAAACCCTGGGAAACAGGTTATGCCTAGTTTAAGGAAGGTCCCTGTGTCAGGATGTCCAGCTGGCAGGAGAACGGCCTAACTCTTCTTAAACGGAAATAGACTGCCCTGTGACCATCACAGGCGGGGTCTCTCTCCTAGCCATTGCTGGCAAGATTCTTGCCAGAGTCCTCCTTAATAGGCTGATCCTTCACCTGGAAGACAGTCAATCACCTGAGAGCCAGAAAGGGCTGTGGAATAGTCAACACGGTATCTGCTGCCTGACACTCCAGGAGAAATGCCAAGAGCAGAACAGAGGTCTGGATACGACCTTTGTGGAACTGACCAAGGCCTTTGGTGTCAGTCATGCTCTGTGAGTAAAGCAGAATTGCAGTAGTTCAAAAGAAACATGAGATGCACAAATTTAAAAAATCCACCCCAAGTGTTCACATGGCCTACTCATGCCCGACCTGTGGGAGAGCATTCGGAGCTCATACTGGTCTGATCAGTCACAGTGAGACCGCTGTACCTTGACCCCAACATAGTGATGTCACTTGGGTCCTCTCCAAGTACAAAGAACAACCAACCAAACAATCTTAAAATCCCCCCTGGACACTGTCTTTCCCATGGTGCTCTCCTGACCCACGGTTGACCCGAAGGTCCCTCTCTTTCCTTCTCTCCTATGGTTCCCCAGATGCTTCTTAGCCACTGATGGTTCTCCTACTCATTCCTGTCCAGAGGCCTCATCTTCCCATAAGATGGCAGGGTCCCAAAGAGCAAAGTCTTGGGGTGGCCTGCATGGAGCCCCAGGACCTTACTCAATAAATGTCTGATAGATGGGTGAGTGAATGAGTCAATAGGAACTACAGGAATAAAAGAAGCAATTCTATTAGTCTTGATTGTAATGTACTGGATTTAGAGATGGAATCAACCAATCCACGAGTATTTATTAAGCACCTACTGCATGCCAGGCCCTGGGGAGTCAAGTGCAAAGAATGGAACAATCCCTACTTGCAAGGAGCTCACACTCTAATGGGTAACAAGTACATATTGAATATGAGAGAGAGATGAGAGAGGCAGAGCCCAAGACAGCAGTCCACCCTCTCCTTTGCCAAGCCTATTTCCCAGGTCCCCGGCTGCCAGGGCTGCCCCTTCTCCTGACTGCATTGATCCTGTATCTCCTGATTTCTCTCTTGTCTCTTCCATTAGCACTTTGAGACATGAGCTGGTTTTCTGCCTTTCTCATATCCCC
This sequence comes from Vombatus ursinus, assembly GCF_900497805.2. NCBI lineage: Eukaryota > Metazoa > Chordata > Mammalia > Diprotodontia > Vombatidae > Vombatus > Vombatus ursinus. Next base: position 10,672,016 of record NW_020954595.1, on the reverse strand, counting down.
AAGCTCTAGCACAGGGCTAGACACAATGTTTGCAGATACAATCAGTATAAATGGAGAAGCAAAACAGCTTACTTGATTTTCACAAAGGAAGGAAGGGATAGAGTCGAGATTCGAACTCGGACCTCTTCATCACAGCAGTTTGTTCACTAAGGACAGATGAGTTCCCCCACACGCTTTCTATTTGGATGCCGGGAAACAAGAAATGCAGAATTGGGTCCGGGGTGAGGAATCAGAGGGAAAGGGAAGGCCAGATGGAGACTTTAAAACAACAGAGCCTCTTTTCCTCAGCTGAATAAAGCACGTACCACAGTCTGTAAACCCATCATCCCTTTCTCTGTCCCTGCTGCGCAGCTGGACACTGATGTCAGTACAGGGGCCAAGAGAATGTGCAGGAGGATGTGGCTGGGGCAGGGGCCAGAAATCAGAAGCAGTCACTCGGGGCCATTTGGATGTTTTACCAAACAGTTATGGAGATAGGAAAACCAACGTGCCTTTCCCTGAAGGAGGAATGTGAGGGCTAGCTGATCCCTGCTGAGTGATCTGCCTTCCCTGAGCCCGCGGCCTCAAGGTTCATCGGCCTTCAGGAACTATACTGAGGCGTCATCCTGGTCACAAAGAGGCGCGGATGGGGAGCCAGAGACAACCTGGGTGTGGAGAAGAGGCGGTCGGTCCTTCCACCCCCCAAAATGGCAGCTCTCGTTGGCCAGCTGGTGTTCTGGAAGTGCGATAAACAGAAGGGAGGGTTTGCCTTTAGCGCCTCGCTTCGGTACTTAATGGGTCTTTAATGCCCACGTTCTCCAGAAAACGCCTTCCAAAAAGGAAGGTTAAAATTGGAACGGCGTACTGGGAAAACTAAGCCATCACTGGCTGCTGGGTTTTCCTTCCGATGCATTCTGTAATTTCCCCGTCATTCTGGCTCACGATGAGAGAGCCTTGCGCCAAAGCACCCGCAGTTTCCGTTACTCGCAGCTCGGCCTCCAGCTTCGCCCAGGACACAGACATTGAGGCAAACTGTCTGGGCAGGCAAGCCCTTGAACTTGGGGTACCGGAGGAAGGCATTAGGGAGAACCACCTGCGAGAGCAGGCATGGAGCCTGAGGTAGGCAGAACCAGCTCGGGCTAAAGAGCCGGCCAGTGGGTGCATTTCCATGACTCGCACCCCAGTTCAACCCTGTTTTTCTTAATAGAGAAAGGAGACTTCAACACTCACAGACGAGTCCACAGGACCTCCTAATGGCCATTAGGAATCACAGAATTGTAGACTCTTCCGAGAGACCCCCAGGGCATCTCACACAACCCATCCATGCCTCAGAGCTCCCACTGGCCCCAGCCGTGTGTGCGTATGTGTGTGTGTGTGTGTGTGTGTGTGTGTGTGTGTGTGTGTGTGTTGGGGGGGAGGTGATGAGCATCTCACTCTTCTTTGGAAAAGCCCTGATTTGAGGTTTCCTCAACTCCTTACTTTGTATGTGCGTTTATTTGTCTTTGCTGACAGTTTTTGTCAATATTTTTAAGAATCGCTCATTTACACTCATCATTTGCAATCCAAACAGGGGCTTCCCTTTGGGGCAGGTGTTGGGGTCTGTGCTTCCTGACCAAATCTGGTAGACCTTTTCACTTTCCATGGTTTTGTTCAGGTAGGTATCAGTAAAGTCAGCAGGAGGCCCCCTGGGACCCCGGCAGCTCAGGGTGTGTGGCGGGGCAGACACCAGGCACTCAGCAGACTGTGACCAGAAAACCCTCCCTTCAATTCCTCCTGCCTCAGCAGCTGAGATGTGGAAGCAGGGTGTTCATTCATCGGTGACAGGCACTCAGGGCATGACACCAGAGAGGATGCTGGAGGTGAGAGATGGGGAGGGTCTTGTTTGTGGAACAGCCAGGAGGCTGGTGCCGGGACGGGGAGTGAGGTGTCACAAGACTGCAGAGGCTGGAGGGCTTTAAATGGCAGGCAGCGGGTCTGCATTGTGCTCACTCTGGGAGCAGGCCCAGCAGCTTTCAGCCGTACCTAAGGAAGGGCTCTTCCTGCGTCCTGAGCTCCTCCCAAAGGCTGGGGCCCCCAGCAAACTCATCTTCTCTCTGGTTCAGGGGAAGCAGCTCTGTACTTAGGACCAGAAGCCTGGCTGTGCAGCTCAGCTCTGACCCTTGCTGCCTCGGTGACCTTGGGCAGGACCCACTCTTTCTAAATCAGACATTCTCCATAACCTCTTCCAGTACTGGACCTAAGGTCTAGATCTACATCGTAGAAGGGTCCCTGGACTGTAACGAGCACTTAACAGAAGTGTGTTGGTGGACAGGTCCCCGAGAACAAAGGCATTTCTCCATGAGCACTAGGCAGGCTGCTTGCAGCCTCTGCGGACCCCCCTGCCAAGCATGTTTGAGGGTGCCTCCTCCTGCTACTGCTGCTGGCTGGTGTACGGGGGAGGAATGGAAACTGGACCTGACGTAAGTCTGAGGAAAACGGGACAAGAAGGCCCTCATCACCAGCCCCTTTGACTTCCAACGCAGCCCTGATGTTTTATGTAAAAAGAAATTGCTGTTCAGCCAGGGCCGGCCCTCTCCACTCCATTTCCCCACCGTGCAAAGACAAGGTTGCACATGAACTCTTGACCAGCTCTGTTGCCAGAGGGGGCACCAAGCAGCTGAGCAGTCCTCCTCCTACATGATGTGTTTAAAACACGGCTTTGTTATTTGTTGGTATGCAAACGCTAAAGGACTCATAATCAAGGCACATTCCAGAATCAATGTGACTTGTGATGCTTTGACGCTGGGCCCCCACCCACCCCTGTTCTTCCTCCTCTTCAGTCTACGTGTGGCAGATGTCTAAGATGCATGCTTTGGCCCTGAGCTTTACATGGAAAGACTGATCAGAAGCTGATCAGACACTCAGGGCGCTTCCCCTGGGAGAGGCCTTGGCTCCTCCAGGAGTGGTCTGTCTGGCCATCTCCAAGGTCCTCCCAGATCTACCCCATGGAGGTTCTGAACCATACAACAGCTTGTCCTAATCTGGATCACAGGCATTTCTATCCGTTGGATCTTCCCTACGTGGGCCAATCTCTCCAGAGGGGCTAGGATCTTATTTAAGAGGCACTGTAGTCAGTATGTCAGGACCTGGCACAATCAGCATGATGTCACCCCCAAACAAGAACATCTGGGGGGCATCACTATCCACAGACAATCCTCCTTCCTCAGATAACAGATCTGGCTACTCTCTCATTAGTGCAGCTAATTAAGGACTGACTCTCATACACAAACAGAACAGATAATTGAGACATAACAGAATGAGACTCCATGTGGAATTTACATGTTGTATTCCAAAGCTAAAACCAGTAACTATACATAGACCCCTTTGAAAAGCAACAGAGTTAAAAAGAAAAACAACAAAAAAACAAAAACAAAGGCCAGGGCTCCACCCTAGAGTGGGGAGTGGTCACCGCTCGGACTTTACCCATCCAGAGCAAGGGTCCTGGACCTGCGACCTGCGGTCTGGGAATTTTAAAAACAACATTAGTAACTATATTTCAAGTATTTCTGTGCAGTTGTTTCCCCCTATCTTATGTACTTAGAAATACAGGTCCACTGGCTTCACCAGAATGCCAGCGGGGGTCGGGGATCCCCGACCAAAAAAAGTGAAGAACCCCTGCTTTCTCGTGGCCCTTCCCCAAGCAGGAATGCTGGGAAGCGCATGCTTGGTGCCGGCTGCCTCCTGACCCAGGAGGGAGGGCTTAGGACACCAAGGGAAGAAAGCTGTGGCTGGGCAGGACCCTGATGGTCTCTGCCGGGCCTTGTGCTTCTGACTCACATCCTGGGACCACCGGGGAGGAAGAAGGGAAGGTGCCCTCCTGTCCAGGAAGGTCCTGCTCTTCTTCAGATCTGGTAGCCGCCCCAGCAGGGTGTAAGTGCCTGGAGAGCAAGGCCAGGTCTCTTTGGCCTTTACCGTCTCAGTTACTTAGGGATTGGAGACCAGGCCTGGAAAGCAGCCACAAACACTTAGCAGGAAAGTGACTTGCCTGGGGTCACAAAGCTGGAAAGAGGGCCAAGAGACAGATTCGAACCCAAGCCTTCTTGATGCCATGCCCAACATCTTTCCTCCGCCACCCCTTCCCACCACTGGGGCTGACTCTTCCAGCAGATGAGAAGATCAGGAATTCTTGGCAGGGAACAGTAAAAATACAGGGGCCCGTCAGGCCAACATGCCAGACAGCCTTGGTGCCCAGATAGTCGGGTGCTGGCAAAACTACTGAGATGCCCAGTGGCCGTGGGCTCTCGGCCGGCCCTCTGCAGGGCAGCACTGCTGCACCGTATCGGGGAAGGTGCTTTGGAAGGGGCTGGTCCGTGAGCAGCCGTGCACCGGGTTTCTTAGGAAGTCTTTTTGTCACTTTGGGCCTGAGCAGGAATCCCCGTGCGCCCCAGAGCCAGGGCTCCAGCCACCATGAGAGGTGGAGGACTGGTTCCTGCAGAGGAAGGAAGATCTGGGCTCAAATTCCACCTAATAGCTGCGTGACCCTGGGCAAGTCGCTTCATGTCTCTGAGCCTTGGGATCAAAGAGCCAGTCTCGCTCTTGACCTGGGACAGTCATTCAAACACCTGGAGCTTGGCCCTCAGTCTTCTCCTCTCCAAATTCTTTCCATGACCCATCTGGCATGGACCTGAGGCCCTTCACCACTGCAGCTGCTGATCTCTGGCACTCTGCAGCTCACTGTAGTCTCCAGCAGCGGCCAGGCCCAGGCAGAGGACAGCAAGACGGCCGCTTTCCCAGCCCCGGACACCATCGACGCGGCCATGCTTTTGGCTGCCGTGTCACACTCTTATTTCCAAATAATGGGCTGATGGTCCACTGAAACCCCCAGATCTTTTCTGCATAAACCATTACTATGGTTAATAATAGTATCTCACATTTCTAGGGAACTTTAAGGTTTGCAAAGCACTCTACAAATGTTATATCATTTGATCCTCAAAACCCTTTGAAGAAGGTGATATTATTACTCTCATTTTACAGAAGAGAAAATGGAGGCTCAGACACTCACTAGCTGGCCAGCCCTGGGAAGGTTACTTAACCGCTGTTTGCCTCAGTTTCCTCATCTGCAAAATGGGGATAACAGTAGCACCTATCTCCCAGGGTTGTTGTGAAGACCATATGAGATAATAATTATGAAAGTTCTTAGCCTAGTGCCTGGCACATAGTAGGCCCTATACAAATGTTAGCTGTTGCTCTTTGATACAAGCCCCATTCCAGCCAGTCAAGAACTCTCTGGGTCCTGGTTCTGTCAATTAAGGTCAACAAACATTTATTAAGTGCCTGCCGTACGTCAGGCCCAGTGCTGGGATACACAGACTAGTGAGACAATCCTTGCCCACAAGAAGACTGAGAGCTCCCACTCACTGGTTAGTGACCCCTTCCAGGCTTGTCCACTGCAAATCTATCAGCCACAGGACCCGTGATTTCACCCAAATCACCAAGAACAGCATCTCCTATTTTCACAGCACTTGTAAGACATGTCCACAAGCAAAGTGATTCACCTACACTTTCCCCATCTGAGAAAAGGACTCAGGGTTGCTGGAGTGACCCCTTCCCCTAGCCCTACACAGTTCACATAAGTCACAGTCCCAGACAAGAAGAAGGTCTGGCTTTACTTCTCCACACTCTGCTCCTGTTCCTTGCCGAGCGACGGCTTTGGCTCCCTGATCCAAAAAAAGTGGCCCAGTCAGATTCATTTTCCATGAGTTCCTCTTCTGAGTTCCCAGGGACTAGCCCAAGAATTCCTTTGTTCTCCACCCCGTCAATAGGCTGCTGCCATCTTGTGTTCCCTCGGCTCCCAACTTGGCCCAGAGATCTCTCCCTCCATCTGCCGCTGTCATCTCTGGTTCTCTCCATCACTGGATTCCCCACTCTGCAGCCTTCCGTGCAAAGGCCAAGACCAAGGAGGTCACTCAGGGGAATGATGAGCCATGACCCAGGCAGTCACCTACACAAGGCCAGTGAGGTCTCAGGTCAGGAAGACATCAACATCAGAACAAAAGTCTCATTGGCGTTAACTTTGTTAACGTCCTTCCCTTCCCCCTGTGTATCAGCACAGGCCCTCCTTGGAAGAGGGGAGCCTCCAAGCCTCCAAAATTCTGAGCTCAGGCTTTAGGAGAGGGAGGGAGCAGGAGCAGGGAGGGGCAGCCTCTCTCTCCACTGCCCGGTTTTCATGTCTGAGGGGATCTGCTAAGCTGTGCAGATGCGCCGTTGTTACAGGAGAGCCAGAAGCATCTTGCCAACACGGCCTCCAAGCCCAGCAGAAACACAGAAACAAATCCAAACATGTGAAAGTTTCCCATCACGCACAGCTCTTCCCTTGACTGCCTGATTCAATCTCTACCTCACCACCAAGCTCTGCTTCCCCCATACACCCAAACCTTCCAACGCTGCCTATTAGCTACTCATTAATGTTCAAATTCTTTTTCCTGACATTCAAGGCTTGGCCTTGGACTCAGGAAGTCCTGGGCTCAAATTCCACAGCCTGTTGGATAATCCTGGTTACATCACTTAATCTCTGTGCCTCAGTTCCCTCCTCCATAAATGGGTGGATTGGTCTCAATGACCTTGAATGTCCTTTCCAGCTCTGCAGCCATGATCCAGAGCCTCACAACAGCCCAGGGAAGTATTAGTACCATTTTACAAAGAAGGAAACTGAGGCTCAGAGACATAAAGTGACTTGCCCAGGGTCACACAGCTGTTAGGTGGAATTTGAGCCCAGATCCTTCCTTCTTCTGCAGCAACCAGTCCTCCACCTCTCACGAGGCTGGAGCCCTGGCTCTCCTCACACTAGGCATATATTAAGTGCTCAGTAAATATTGAAGTTGCTGATTGAAACTGTAATTAATCTTTACATTTCCCCCAACATGCAGCAGAGTGCTCTGAACACAACAGGCACTGAATTATCACTGAGGCTGCAGATTTAAACCATATGCCACGGATGGTCTCCCAGGAGGAGCATAAGAACAAAGCCCCGCTTTGAAGGACTGGCTTCTCTTACTGGACAGCTCCCTGGACTCGGAACCTGGGGAGCCAAATTCCAATCCTGTCTCACAGGCTTCCTAGCTCTCTAAACCCAGGGCGAGTCTTTACATTTCTCTCGGCATCAATTTCCTCATCTGTAAAATGGTGATCACGAGAGTTCCTTCCAGACAGGGTTGTTGAAGATCAAATGAAATAAAATACGTGGAGCATTCTGCAAACACGAAATCACTGTAAATTCTAGTTACTAGCATCCTCATTCTCCTCAAGCTCTCAGCCACCACTTCTGTTTGCCCTGATTTCTCCAAGGAACAAAGCTAGAAAAGGGGCTGAAAACTCCTACTGGCGGGGGGGAAATAAGCTGGGGTACACTTCAGGTGTAGAGCGAAGGCCACGTAGGGCCGGTCACCTCTAAAGGAGGGGATAAAGCGGTTGTAACACTGGACTTGGAGTCAGTAAGACCCGAGTTCAAAGCCTGCCCCCAAGCACTGACTAGCTGGGGAAGCCTGGCAGGTCATCATCTCTCTGAACCTCTGCCTCCACTTGGGTAAAGTGGAGACAAGAACTACCCCACCTGCCTCCCAGGTTGACTGTAGCATCAAATGAGACAATCTAGACTGGAGGAGTCAGCCAGCCCACAACGCTCCCAGATTAAAATGTAATTGGAGGAGATTTTACAAAAGAGACAAAAATATAATAGATGATAGATAATGATACTATGTGGTTTTCTAAGTCAATATGTCCCAGCAGGGATCCTGAGGTACGGTTCAGTGGCCCCTTTCCATTTGAATTGGACACAACTAATGTGACCAGTCCCTTTGCCAGCCTTAAAGTGCTACATAACTGTGGGCGTTTCTCATTTGTGGTTATTGTTATCATTAGGGCAGGAGAACCGACGGAAGGAATAGAAAGTCAGAGGAAGAATGAAAGCAGAGCTGACCAGGATGAAGATCAGCAGGAAGGAGGCAGGGGCTGCTGGAAGGGACCTGAGAGGCCAAGCCCCTCGTTTTATACAGGGAGAGACTGAGGTGCAGAGAAGTGACTTGCCCAAGGCCACAGAGCTAGTAAGTATCCGAGGCAGGACTTCTGACTCAAAGTCCAGGGGCCATGCTGCCTATGTACTCAGCATTTTACATGTGAGGAAACTGAGGCACGGAGAGACGGAATTGACTGAGCTCACACAACAGGTAGGAAGCAAAACTGGGCATCCAATTCACATCCTTCAGCATCAAGGTCAATGTTCTTTCTGCTGCCCCTAAACAAATAATGGATGTGCAAGTAACAGCCTGTCTACGCTTACTGAAGATGTGTGGTCAGCATTGATGATCCAGCACATGCTGGGCCGGCTCAGAGATTCTGGATCTGCAGCCTGGCAAATACGGTTGGCCCCTGTGGCCTGGGGCCCTGCTGGTGGGTACGTGAGTGGACCCAAGGTCAGAAGTCTAAAGCTTTGCTCTTTAAGGTGGGAGAGAGGGTAGAAGATGCATGCAAAAGAAATTGGTGTGGCCTTTCACTCTTTCCCCTCCCCAAGCCTTTTCTTCCTTTCCCTCTCTCTCCTTGCAGTCATCTTTGTCTCTGTCTCCACTGACTTTTTAATTTGCTGAGTTTTTAAAAATAAAGTATTTCCCCCTGTTCCTCATTTTAAAAGAAAGTAATGAATCTCTTGAAAAAAAGAAAAACTAATGAAAGTAAAGGGCTTTACACTCACAGTTAGTGCCTCCCTTTTCTCCAGGGGGAGAAAAGGGAAAGGAAGCGGGCTTGGGGGGAGGCACTAGGTGACCTGGCCCTCTAGGTCTCCAATCAAGGGGTGTGGCTTGATAAAAGTGGAGTTCAGGAAAAGAACCCTGGCAGGGGTCTGCCCCTACAGCCAGCCCAAGGTGGTGAGATGGGAGCCAAGGCCCTTCTCAGAGTGGGGGTTTAATGTCCACAAAGTCCCTTCTACATATTGTTTCATTAACAAGCCTGTGGTCTAGCATTATCCCCATTTCACAGATGAGGAAACGGAGAATCAAGGCATTACTAATTAGGGCCTGTGATTCCAAGCCCATTTTTTCTAAAGTCCTCATCTAGAGCTCTTTCCCTGGTACCTTCTGCTTTTCTAAGTGTCTGGCATATGAGGTAGAATTAAAAATGGAGGCAGAGAGAACAGTTAGGAGTCTGCTAGGAGAATATGAACATGAAGGTGGTGAGGAGAGGAGGGTCTGGCCTTGGGAGGTGGTCAAGACAGACATAAATACCAGAAGGACTTAACTCCCAGCATTCTTATGAGCATAAAATGAGATAATGGATGTAATGGGCTTTGTAAACTGTTTAGAAGGTGCTACACACATATCAGCTCAACTACTGGTTATAATAAATGGAATTATCATGGTATGAATATATCCTTGGGATTACTATAGCTGATATTGTCTATGGGCTGAAACTAGGCATTAAATTTTGCAGTATAAGTGTAAAGAAAGTTTTGTGGAAGGGGAGAGATGTGCCTACGACTCAAAGCTCGGCATGAATTCCCAAAGTGACATGGTAGCCAGGAAAGCCCATGAGATTGGGGGCTGAATCATTGAGAGAGTGGCCCCTGAGATTCCTCATGTGTAAGTAATAAAATGGACACAAACATGGGGAGAGCAAATGAGGAGAGTCAGTCAGGTAGTGAGAATGAGAGTTGGTCAATAAATAGTTATTAGATTCCTACTATGTGCTAGGCACTGTGCTCAGTGCTGGACAGCTCCCCAGTTACAGTGGAACCAAAGATATTTTTTTGGGGGGGTGGGGGTGGGAAGAGACCAGAAGGTTTGGTAGATAGACCACAGAGGTCGTAGGAACAGTAGTCAATAAGAACAGTCGACCACAAAAGAGGAGAAAGCACAGCTCCATCCCCCCCCACTATCTCAGGCTGTGCCCCAGGTCCAGAAAAAGGTGGGAGGTGAAAACCTCCTTCCCTTTTTCTTCTTAACTACTCCCTTGGGTTTCTTCCCTTGCTCCAGGAATTATTTTTAGGAAAAGGAATGCTGTTTTCAGCTAGACCCGTCTGCAGATGCTTCCCGAATGTCCACGACCGGCCCTCATCTCTCTCTGAGCTCCAGTCTCACATCTCCTCCAGCTTGTAGGACAGCAGCATCTGAGTGCTCCATAGGTGTCTCAAACTCCCTATCTCCAAAACAGAACTCATTTACTTTCCCTCCCGAACATGGGTTCTCTCCTAATTTCCCTTCTACTGGCAAGGGCATCACCACCATCCTTCCAGGTTCACAGCCTTGAAGTCTCCCTCTCGTCTTCATTCATCCTCACCCCCAATAGCCAAATACTTGCCATATCTGGCTGATTCTCACATCTCAAACATCTGTCCCCTTCTTTCTACTCACTTGGTCATCACCCTAGGACAGAAGCAAGGTTCTTTACTAGGGACAGAAGCAAGTCTGGACTATTGTTAACATGCTCCTAATTCACCTCCCCACCTTCAGTCTCCCCTTTCTCTGATCCATCCTCCATTCATCGGCCAAAGAAACTCTCCTAAATCACAGATCCAACCATGTCACTCACCTGCTCAGGAAGCTTCCCTGGTTACTTTTTCCTCCGGGATAAAAATAATTTCACATCCCTCCCACTAATTCCTCCAGGATTGGAGATATACCAGTTGACTGATAGGTTACCTGGACCAGACACTCTTGCCTCTATGTCCTATGTCTGTGGGTCAGTAAACATTTGTTAAGCACCTACTATGTGCTAGGCACACAGTAGGTGCTGGGAATACAAAGACAAATGAACCCGCTTCTGCCTACCAGGAGCTTACATTCCTGAGTAGGTTGTTTCCAATCTATTCATCAAATAAAAAGCATCTATTAAGTGCCTGCAGCAAGTCCAACATATCCTCTCAGTGTTGGACACAAGGGATGCAAATTCCAGAGGAACACAGGGACAAAACACTAACTACCACTGGAAAAAGGCATGCAGACTGCCTGGTGAATTAAGGCTGGATTGGAGGGGAGAGGGAGAGGGAGCCTGGAGACTGGGAGAAGAGGACAAGGGTCATCTCAACAGGCCAGGGCAGACGGTACCAGGGAGAGAAGCCGTGGGGAGTGGGTGGGTGTGAGGCCCGGGAAGTGAAGGGGCAGGGTGGTCCACCCTCCCTAAACCCCGTCTTGGGTCATTGCTCCCTTTGGCCATGAAGCCCCAGGCCTAGCAGCAGGGAGTGTGGCTTAATCACCCCAGAACAGTCTTTCACTATTTTAGATGCTCTGGTTCAAGTGACCAAGATGTAACTGGGCCACCTACTCTCCTAACTAGGGAGAGGTGGAGGAGCTTCTCAAGGGTTTGGAGATGCAATGACCACCATGAAACATGCTGCCAACCTCCTGACGGCAGGAATGTGCACTCAGGCTGCCCAGGGAGGCGCAGGGTTGTGACAGTGGCCAATGCAGAAACCTGTTTGACTTGACTGCACCTATGTTACAAGGATTTTGGTTCTGTTTCTTTCTGGCGGTAGGGGGTGGGGAGAGAAAATAGATTTGTACTCATTTCTACAACACTAAATGAAGTATAGAAATGCCCACAAGCTTCCATGCCCCAGTAATGAGAAATGTTGAGTCTTTTGGAAGCAGTCAGGGCCCCACCATGAGAAGTCAGAACAATAGAAAGCACCTCCATGACCTCTCCGGATCTTGTAGGAAGCCCTGCTTCCAGCTAGTTAACCAGAATTCTCCCTCAATGTCCAACAAGTGCTGATCAACTCTGCCTCCTGTGATTCGGAACTCATTACCTCTCCTAGAAATGCATTCCAGCATCAGACAGCTGGTTCTAATGGCTAGCATTTATATTGTGCTTTGGGCAGCTAGGTGGTGCCATAGTGCATAGAGCACTGGGCTTAGAGTCAAAGACTCATCTTCCCGAGTTCAAATCCAGCCTCAGACACTTACTAGCTGTGTGATCCTGGGCAAGTCACTTCACCCTGTCTGCCTCAGTTTCCTCATCTGTAAAATGAGCTGGAGAAGGAAATGGCCAACCACTCCCGTGTCTTTGCCAAGAAATGCCTAAAATGGGGTCCCGGAGAGTCAGACACGCCTGGACAACAGGCTTAGAAAGCACTTTGCCTGGGTTCTCCCTTTTGATCTCCACAGCAGCCTATGAGGCAGGTGCTCTTATCCTCATTTAAGGGTGAAAGTGGTTAAGTGACTCACCTTCTATTGACCGAGAGCTAGTGAGTGCTTGAGGCGGGTTTTGAACTCGGTCTTCCCGACTCCAAGTCCAGAACCCAATCCATTCCACCACCTTGAAATGCCATTTAAATTCTCAGCTCACTGGTTCTCTTCGTGCTGGTGTCTGAGGACATGAGATGGCTATTCCTCACTACAAGGGTCCTTCAGCAGACCGAGACCCTGAGCTTGCCACCACACATCTCAGGGCTGAAAGGCACCCCAGAAATAAGTCGAGCAGATCTGCGGCGGCCACAGCGGTCACTGATTTGTAGCAGCCTCAGCTGAGGCTAAGAGAGGAAGGGGCTGGACTGGAGTCGAGCAGCCGAGAAGGAGCGGAGCCAGGGGTTGCCTCTGGTCCCCAGACTCCAGGGGCCGGCTCTTTCCTCTTCCTGCTGTCACAGACATAGCTTCCTCCAGTTATCCAGATAGTTTTCTTAAAGCAAAGATGTTAATCTGCCTTTTTCCTAAGCATTGATAATCGATCAATCGACTTTACCACAGGTACGTGTTCACTCCTAATAAGGGGTCGCTACACTCAGGGTCAGAAGACGTGGGCTCCAATCTCTGCCTCTGCCAGCTCAGACAAATCACTCCGCCTCACCAGACACAGCGTCCTCATCTTTTAAGATAGCAGCTAGCTTTATACAGTGCTTTGTAAAGGCTGGTAAAGATATGTGTGTTTATAGAGCAATACACATATATAAATTATCCCATTCAAAAGCGAGAGGGTTGGATTAAATCATCTTGCGTTCATTGCAGCTTTAAAATCCACATTGTAGGATTCTGCAAACAGAGGCCTGAAGCTTCCAGCCAAGGGAAGGGGCCCCCACAGAGAGGAGCCACTCCCCCTCCAGGGTAGCCAGTGGCATCTGCTTCCCAGCTCTCACTACCTGAGGCAAACTGCCTCTCTCCAAGTGCCCTGGGTCAGGCTGCAGGGCCAGGGAAACCCAGCCTCTCAAGAGGAGTTATCAGAAAAGATGCAGAGTGGAAAGGTCACCTACTGAGCTGTCCCCAGAGATAACAGCAGACCTTAAAGGCCTAAGGCTATTTACACCCCGTCACTGTCAGTGTTGATATTATCATTGTCGTCGTTATTATTATTATTGTTATTTCTGCTGCTCAGAAATTCTGGATGTCTCAGTATTGCCCCATTTTTGGTGCTTGAATGACCTGATTTACCTCCCTCCAGAAGCTGTGGGGTAGCCACGTCTTCTCTGCTCCTGCAACTCCCATAAATGAGGGAATCCCTCAGAGCAGGAGCAGGAAGGGACCTTCATTTTACAGACAGGGAAACTGAGGCCCAGGGAGGATCTTCCCCACCCCCAAGGCCTCACAGGCAGAAAGTAATGGCCAGAGACAGAATTTGCACCCAGGTCCTGTTCCACTGACTCAGTCCAGACAGTGTCCCAGAGCCAGGCCTCAGGGCGGGGGCTGCTCCCCTGCTCTATCTATCTCAGCTGTACATGAGTCAATGCCCAATGCCCCCTGCTGTGGACACCAGCCAGCCCAAAGCCAGCAGACTGATCACTTATCCCAGAAATTAGCTCCAGGCCAAGTGTCCTCCACCCTCAGGGAGGAGGAAGAGGGAGAGGAAGGGAGGGGTGGCTTCCTTTGGGCCAAGAAACCCCAGCTGGGCAGGAAAAATCTAGCTCATGCCCCAGCTGGGAATCTGTTGACAAATGAGCCCTTCCTGACCCTCTGCCCAGGCGCCAGGGTGTAAACCTGTTCCAATGTGCCTCCCACCCAACATGCTCAGAGCTTCATAGCTGTGCCTCGGGCACAGGACAAAGGGTACATGCCCTGCTGCATGTGAAAGCCCCCCAACGTGCCCCTCCCCATCTCCTCCAGCTCTCCATCCTGGTCTCAGACTCTCTTACCCTCCTGGGCTCGTGCGTGCAGGTACGTAGCCCCAGAAGCCCCCTCCCCAAGTTCTTTTACTCAGACTGGGCTGGTTTGGATAGAGTAGAGAAAGCACTCAGAGATGAGAAGAACTAGGATTGAATCTTTCCTCAGATAACTGTGTAATCCAGGGCACTAAGAGCCTCAGTTTCCCCACTTACAGAATGAGAGTTGGCCTAAAGGATCCCTAAGCTCCCTTCCAAAATGTGATGATTCATTGGGTTGGGGACCTCAAACACCCACCCAGCGTCTCCATGGCAAACAGGGTTCTGATTTCTTTCTCCTAAAAATCACAGCTGGCATTGCAAATATTGGTCCTGGTCCTATAGAAAAAGTCCAGCTGAGCACTACAGCCAGGCCACTTCATATGCAGACACTTTACTAATTGGGCCCCAGAAGGCAGAACAAGGGAATGACGCATCCTCACCCCCAAGTCTGCGGTGGGTGAATTCACCTCCGGCTAAACCCGGTCAAGCTTGGGCAGGCTAGGGGGAAGCACTCTGTGACCAATCCCCACCCCCATGGGGGAAGGTTCCCTTGGGGGTGCTCTCTCTCCCCCCTCCATTCTCGGAAGCCCCCAAGGCTTCTGCTCTCCATTCGTGGAGATGATTCCCAGATCATTTATGCAGCCTAGCGTCTCTTCCAAGTTTCAGGCCTGACTTTCACACATCTCAAGCTCAACAGGACCAGAACAGCACCCTGCTCCCCCTTCCTAACTTCTCCTGGAAGATGTCGCACCCTTCCATATCTAATCAGTTTGAGTCTAGCTCCTCCCACCATTCTCTAGACTTGCTGTCACCCCCCAGGCTCAGACCCTTATCACCAGCTTTGAAGACCAGCCTCACTCCCATGGGGTTTTCTCTCACACCACCTGGTGAGGCTGAAAGGTGAGAAGATTGGGGCGGGGGTGAGGGGCAGACCACCCTTTGGGCAGTACCAGGACATCAGAAGCAGCAATGCCCTGGGTGGTGGTGGTGGGGCACATTCTGGGTTAGTCTGTGTACCCAGGACATGGCTTTGGGAGCTTTTATTTCTGGAAGCCTCCAAATATGTTATGGTTCGGAGACTGGAGGACAGTCTCAGACCAATTCCAATGTCTGTGAAAACAGTGGGGATCAGCCTCACTCTGCTGCTCCTCAGGGAGTCTGGAGGATTCCGGGTGACCCATTGCTAGCTGGGACCTCCTTGAGCCAGCTTCGGAGGGAGGACTTCCCTACTCCAGGAATGTAAAGACCCCCCCCCCCCCAGGATCCCCTCTGGTCCAGGATGCCGGGAAGCCCAACAGAACACCTTCTGGGCAAGGTGTACTTGACAGGGATGGGATCTGAATCCCTACAAGCAAAAGCCCTGGACTTTTCCACAAGGTCAAGTCTCTGGCAGTCACCTGAGGCTATAATCCCCTCAACTGGCCTTTCTTTGTGGGCAATCTCCCCATTCTCTTACCTCTGACTCACCCAGCCCTTCATCATCTGTTACCTTCCCACCCTTGATACCATCTGGACCCCATTCTCCCTTGGCCACGTGGTCTAGGTCCCTGGTCCTCTGTTATCTCACCCAGCTTACTGGCCACTCCCATCCACATCCTCCCTAGACCCCTCCTCACAGTCACCTCAGACTACCTGGCCACTCCTAGATCCCTCCCACAGCCTTTCTGCATATAAGGTCCATCTTGGCCTCCATTAAGGTGCTCAGATTCTTAAAATCTGGCCAATAATGCAGACCCACTAGGAACCTCACTCATCCCAATATGGCGGATCTTTAACGAACCTTGTCTTTGGCTGAAGGACGGCTTGGGTTGAATTCACCTGTCGTTATTTCAGGATCCCAGCACCCCTAAACCTCAACATACTCAGGTTTGGTCCTGCCTGGTATGCAACCCTGCCAAGTAGACACTGATCGGAGCTGTTCTGTTCCTCTGGGGACCAGCCATAACCAGATATCTGATGCCTTGGCAGCCCTCCCACCCCATGTCTGGAATTCTCCCCTTCCTTCCTTTCAGGCTCAGCTCAAGGGCCATATTCTAGAAGGCTTGAAATTCTCCCTATTTATAATATAATAGCCAGCATTTATGGAGCACTTAGAGGTTTGCAGAGTGCTGGGTGTGATCTCATCAGATCTATTATTATCCCCATTTTACAGATGAGGAAACTGAGGTTCCTTGCCTTGCCCAGGGTCACTGGGCTACTGTGTGGGAGGCAGGATAACTCAACTGCTGAGCCACCCAGCCTGGATGCCAAAAGTGAGTGCCATGTTTACTTATCTGCATACAGGTTATTTTCCCCTAGTAGAATGTAAGCTCCTGGAGGGCAGGGGCTGTTTCATTCCTAACTCTGTATATCTTTTTGTTGTTGTGCAGTCTTTTCAGTCATGTTTGACTTTCCATGACCCCATTCGGGGTTTTCTTGTCAAAGACACTGGAGTGGTTTGCCATGTTCTTCTCCAGCTCATTTTACAGATGAGGAAACTGAGGCAAACAGGGTGAAGTGACTTGCCCAGGGTCACCCAGCTAGTAGGGGTCTGAGGCTGGATTTGAACTCCGGTCGTCCTGACACTCTCTCCACTGCCTCACCCCCTAGCACCTAATGTAAGGCCTGGCACACTGGAAACACTCAACTGAGTACCCATATTTCTATTGGATTAAATGTAATTCTAAGAAACTGATGCCCATCACCCAGGTCTTCCTGGGGCGCCACGGGTACAGAGCCTTCTGCTCTGACAGGTGCTCTGCAGAGCGAGCTTGGCTCGTGGCACAGCTGGCCAGAGCTGGCTGACTCGTTTCACCTCTCCAGGCCCATGCTCAGTCCATCCGTAATTCACTCTGGGCAGGCTTTGCAAGCCCCAGCTGGAGGCACTCTCCCCTCCCTCCTCGGCCCACCCCCTTGCCCCTGAGGGTGACCCCTCGTTCGTGATACACACCGAGGGATTGCAAGCTTGACCACAAATTCGGTCCCACATCTCTTATTTATTACACTCAGACAGCTCTTTGCCTCGATAAATGATGTCTCCAGACTATAACTACACATTATTTTTCCTAGCAACGATCAGGGTTTCAACTGGAAATTGAAACCTGATAAGTGTCTTGGCTCAGTGCTGCTGAAACAATTTATCCAAACGTCCAAACCAGTCCTGTTTAAAAAAAAAGAAAGAAAAAAACACAACATACACAGCAAATGTTGAATTGAAGGGGCCTCAAGTTTATTCAGGAATGGGAGGTTCTTCGGATCAAATATGGCAGAACTCACTCACCTTCCCTTTCCTCAACCCCTCACCCTGAAGAACCCAAAACCTGAGGCTTCCCCTCTCCCAGCCTTTGCTTGAAAACCTCCAATGACGCGCAACTCACTACCTCTTGAAGTAGCCAGCACCACTTTGGCGCAGCTCTGGTGGACAACTGGAACCCTTCCTTGGTGTTCAAACTCCCATTGCTCCTGATCCTTAATTCAGGGTCCAAAGAGCACAAGGCCAATTCCTCTCCCAGGGGATACTTTTAAATCCTTGAAGATGGCTATTGGGCCCACCCCCAGCTCCCACCTAAGCCCCCACTCTACCCTCCAGGCTCCACCTCCCTCGTTTCCTTCGCCCTCGTCTGAGTGCCCTCCAGCTTGGCAAGGTCCTTCCTAACCTCTGAGCCCAGAACTGAACACAGGACTCTGGGTATGGTCTGACCGGGACCAAGTTTATTGGAGAATACCCCTCCCCTAATGCAGCCTAAGACTGCTCTGTCTCTTGACTGCCCTGCCCGTAGGTTAACTCAGAGCAAGCTATAGTCCACTAAAACCCCCAGATCGTTTTCAGACAAATTGCCACCCCAACTTGTTAAGGTTGTTTTTTGAATCCTAGCCTAGCTCAAAACGACTTCCTATTTGTGCCTAAAATGTCACCTTCTCTGATTCAGGCCAATGTTACGAGGTGGGTCACACTCACAATTCTTTTCGGATGCCAGGGCCAAGACTATGGCATCTGATGTTGGTCTATGACCGCATCATTGGTATACGTGAAGAGTATCTGTCTCATCACCTTTCCATGGGCCAGGTCTTTGCACTAACATTGACCATCCAAAGGGCAATGGAGACTTCACTAGTAGTGAAAACATCGGGCTGGGGCACACTGGTTTATGGTAAGAGAGCAAGGGAAGATAGAGGCAAATTAGGGAAAAAATTAAAAAGGAAAATTCCTTAAAATGAACTAAAACCCTGCATAGACATCAAATTAAAATGCCACGTGCATGTCATCTTTTAAAATTCTGATCTAAGTGATTTGAGAAGGGCAAGATGTAATCGAGATGCAGAAGGGTGCAGAGAGGAATGTCAGGGTTCATGGAATCGGAATCTGGGTTCCCTCTCCAGCTCAGACACCTCACCTTCGTGACCTTGGGGAGCCCCTTCACTTCCACGGCCTCAGTTTCCTCATCTGTAAAGTAAGGGGGTTGGACCAGATGGCCTCTGGGTTCCTTCCAACAGAGAGGAAGAGAAAGAGTTCATGAAGTCTTGAGTTTGCGAGTGTGGTTATCAGCAGCTTTCCGAGCCATTCCCACAATCTGCTCTTCGTAATACCACTTTCCCTAACCAGAGGGTGGCCTCTGCCACTCGACGTCAGGGAAAAGTTAAAATAATTTGATACGGTCCTTTGGTGAGTGAGGGAAAGCAAACTTCCAAGGCCAGTGCCGCCAGCACCCGCACTCAGGAGATTAAGTCTGGCCTGGGGACTGGAAGGATGGGGCCGGCTAACCCAGCCCTGGTTAGTTTTCCATAAGGAGGGGGGCTCTGGGGCTGAGATTCCGGACACAGAAGTTCTACATCAGCCGGTCCCTGTGGCCTTGGGCAGGTCATTTCCCCAATCCGAGCCAGAGTCGGTACGAAGAGGAGGTAAGGCTGATCCCTCTCCTCTCAAACAGCCTGAGTGTCTCGGGCATCCCCAGCGCTACTCACCGACCAGAGGCTTGTGGCTGGACGGTTTAAAAAGCTCTGCCCCACACTGGAACGCCCCCTCCTCCTGCACGTAAGCAACACTCCACAAATGGTCTCCTCGGCCACCCTTTAGATCCATGAGAAGAGTTGTCCTGTCCTCCCCTAAGTCAGGGGTGGAGAGGCCACAGGTGGCCTTCTAGGTCCTTGGGTGTGGCCTTTTGACCAAGTCCAAGTTTTACAGAACAAATCCTTCCATTAAGGGGATTTGTTCTGTGAAGGGCCGCACTTGAAGACCTAGAGGGCCACGGGTGGCCTCGGCCTCAGGTTCCCCATTCCTGTCCTAAGCCTTCTCTTCCTGGCTATGCTCCTGTTCCTTAGCTTCCACCCCCTCACCCATTCTAGTCCCCACCCGCACTGCCTTTTATAGGGGCCCCTGAAGAGGAAGGGACCAGCGCCTACTATGTGCTATGTGTTTTACGAACGCTGAATCCCCTGAGCATTCGGAAGCGCCTTGGGCAGCAGCAGCTGCGCCTGCGACTCCCCTCCTCTACTTTCCCTTCTCCCACCGGGCCCTCAGAGGTCCTCGGCCTTGGGGTTACCCCAAGGTAACCGCAGCCACCATCACCAAGTACGGAGAGGAGGAGGAGGAAAGTGATAAGGAAGTGAAGGCACCTAGGGCACGCGGTCGAGACCAGTCACTGGAACGGAGTTGGGAGGACCCCAGGACCTAGGGATCCGGGTTAGCCCTCTTTGCCCTTTAGCCGGGATCGAGCCAAGACAGGAGGGGCGCTCTACTCCAGGGATGGGAAGCGGGGTTCTGGTCACAGACTGCAAACAGCCTCAGCTACCTTGAGAGGCCCCCCTTTTACGGATGAGGAAATTGAAGCTGAAGCTTCCTCCTCCTCCCCCTCCTCCTCCTCCCCCCTCCCCCCTCCCCCTTCACCCTCCCCTCCTCCTCCCCCTTCTCCCCCCTCCTCCTCTTCCCCCCTCCTCCTTCCCCCTCCCCCTCCTCCTCCGAAGCCTCAAAGAATCCCCAGCTCCCTCCCAGACTCGGCTCAGACCCCTCATCTGTCCACCAGGATGCCGCTCCTGATCTCCCCCCAAATTACTTTGTCTTTAGTGATCTGAGCACACTCACTTTCCTCCTCAAGAACATGAGCTCATAGAGGGTAAGGCCTCTGGTTTCTGTCTGTGTCTGCACTGCCTCATCGAAGGCCTAAATACATGCTTGAAGTGAAGTGAATGAGCCGAATGGCGGAAGGGCGACACAAACATTTAGCACCGGGTCCCCCGTCTCTGGACTCAAGCTCACAAATCCGGAGCTGGGGAAGCCCTCCAAGGCCAGTGAGCCCGACCCTGTCCTTTTACAATAGAGTGAACTTTGGCCTGAGCAGGATAAGGGGCTTGTCCAAGGTCACTCGGTCACAAGGAGCATCAGCCAGGGTACAGCATCTCCAAGTTGGGAGGGATCTCGCTGGTCATCTAGCCCACCCCCATTTCAAGAAAAATGTTCAATGGGGCAGCTAGGTGGCACAGTGGATAGAGCTCTGGACTGAAGGACCTGAATTCAAATCCAGTCTCAGACACATGACACTTACTAGCTATGTGACCCTGGGCAAGTCACTTAACCCCAATTGCCTCACCAAAAAAAAAAAAAAAAAGAAAAGAAAAATGTTCAGCAGAGCAACCTTGACCTGCGGTCCTCCAGCCTTTACTCAAAGACCTCCCTGAGCAGAAGCTCACGACCTGCTGACCCAGCCCATTTCATTGGGATGCCTCTCATTGATGGGAAGGTTCTTCCTGATGTGAAGCTCAAATCTGCCTCTTCTGCCCCTTCTACCCACTTCTCCTCATTTCTTGTTCTGCCCTCTTTTGGCCAAGAAGATCAGGTCTCTACAAGCCAGCCCTTCAACTGCTTAAAGACAGGTGTCATGTTCTCCCATATCCCCTTTTCATCAGGATATCGCCATTCCTTCAGCCAGTCCTCATGTGGTGTGGTGTCTATTCCCCTCAACAGGTCCTCTTGTGTAGACATGCTAGGGGTTACCAATGTCCTTCCTTCCTAAAATGTGGCACTCACTACTGGACACAATCATACTGCATTGTGGTCAGATATAAGGATACAGTCAAACTTTTAGTGGATTCAGCCATGGGTTCTTGCGCAAACACTCTCATTCTCTCTCTCTCTCTCTCCCCCCCCCCCCCGCCACCTCCACTCCTTGGTACCAACTTCAGATTTGACAAGTACGCCATCTCTGTCCTCATTCTCATGTGGATGTCAGTGGGCCAGGCACAGAGCTCTGGGCACTCCAGGGACAAGTCTGGTCCCCTTCTTGCTTGTAGACAGGAGGTTCAGGAGGACCGTGACCCCAGCTCATCACCCAAGCATCAAGGAAACAAACCCAGCCAAGAGACAGTCATCACCTGCTACATGCCAAGGAGGAGAATGAGGGATTTCAAGACATCCTGACAGGAATTGCAGGAGGCCCAGGACTTTTATCTTCTTGATGCCCTTGGATCAGGAGAAGAATGTTAATTAACCTCTCCTCTATGAGCCCCAGTTAACGCATGTAATTAATTTGTATCTGGCTTTTCCTTCATCCGCTGAAGCTCAGGAAGAGCGATAGGCCAGCTTCCCCTTCCTGGTGGTGCAGATGATCTTTCACCTGACTGCTCATGAAATATTTACTGTTTTGAGATAAACTCTAACTATGAAAATTCCTTCCAAAGTACCTGGCTGTCACATGAGTGCTGGGTAGGGATTTGCGATGCACTCTCCCACCTCTGGATGCCACATGGGGAGAAGAGTGTGAAATGGCGCCCACTCCTTGCACAAGGCTGAATGCCATGGGGTCCTCTTCCATTGTTTTTGCAGTCATCACCTGTTCATATCTGAGGGCAGGCAGAAGACCTAAAATCCAGATGTGATGGAATGGTTCGGAGGAGCCCCATTTCAGCACTAAAAAGCACTTTCTTTTTCACCAACTAACCTAAGCCAACATCATCCCCGTCCTTCCAGGGCAGTGCTAAAAGCCCAAGGCCTGAGGGAGTCCTCACAGGACCTCACCCAAACCCAAGTCCTTGAATATCCTTCATCTCTTCATCTGGAAGGAGCTTAAGGAGAAGGCCCGCAGGCCCCTCGTTTTACATCCAAGCAAAGAAAAGCGTAGACAAGCTCAGATTTGCCCCATGTCTTGTTGTAGGATGAACTTTGGGGCCTCCCAAATCCCAGGCTCAGCTGCTACTCTCCTCTTTAATGGGCCATGGAGGTGCAAGTTTTAGGAGAAGAAACCACCAGGGCCTTCAAGAAACCGAGTTCTTAATATTTCATCTGTTCTAACACCACGTGCAGGATGAAAGTAATCTTTCTAACACTCTGCTCCAATTACAGAAACAGAGAATGCCTAAAGTGACATTCTTTTGGGGCATTTTCTTGTCCAACCCATTCCTGAGCAAGAATCCTTTTTACAGCATCCTCAACAAGTAGTCATTCTGGGGCAGCCAGGTGGTGCAGTGGATAGAGCACCAGCCCTGGAGTCAGGAGGACCTGAGTTCAAATGTGACCTCAGACACTTGACACTTACTAGCTGTGAGGCCCTGGGCAAGTCACTTAACCCCATTGCCACAAAAAAAACCAAAACAAAACCAAGTAATTATCCTTCCTCCATTGGGATATTTCTATGGACGGGGAGCCCACTGTTTTCCAAAGCTTCCCATCCCACTTGGGTGTGGCTCTAAATGTTAAGACATCTTTCCTGACATCAAATTTCATCAGCTCCTAGGCAATGGATTTCATCTCACTATAAAGAAAATTTTCCCAATAACTGCAGTCCAAAAGGAGAATGGCTTTCCTGGAAAATGGCGGCTTTCCCATCCTTGAGGGTCATCGAGAGAGGCAGGATGGCCCCCTAGACAAATGGTGCAGATGGGATTGTTGTCTGAGAAGAGCTGGGCCAGGCAAAACCCAAGGAGACTTTCAACTCAAGAGTTCTGGGACTCCTGTGAATGTTCAGCAGCCTCCAAAAGGAAAGCTGGGCCACCAGAAGAGAGATTCCTGAAGACCATTTGGCTTTTTATTGGCATCACTGTTTCTCCCACTCTTCTAATGGGCAGGGAGCCAGTCCTTCTTTCCCAAAAGGACACACTTTCTGTCATTTGCACCATGCTGGATCAGACGATAAGCACTCACCTCTGCCTTGCCCTGCCACGACAAGGCCCTTCCAGTATGTCACCTACTGAGCTCCCCACAAACAGCATCAGAAGGTATTGCTTACTCCCATTTTACAGAAAAAGCCACTGAGCGTCAGAAGGGAAGGGGCTCACCCAGCTCAGGAGAGGAGAAGGACTGTGGCTGTTTCTGCCACAGCTCGTGCTCTGGAACAGCCAACCAAAGGAGGGACGAGCTTGCTGCCCCTGGCCAGCCCCCATTGCTTTAGCTTCTACAGGGCTAGCTTGTGAAGCAAGATGAATTCATCGAGGACGGTCCTTGCCATCCTCAGGCACAAACGCAATGCACACTTAGGCAGCATATAAGATGCAAAGAGCTGCCGAAAGAAAAAAAAAATGCTTCTCTACCCTGGCTCTCCCCAGTCAAAAGATGGTTTTGTATCTACTTTGCATTTGTACTTTGGTAGGTATGGGCAATTCAGGTGCTACGGTGGATAGACCCCTGCGTTCAAATGCAGCTTCAGACACTAGTTATGTGACCCTGGGCAAGTCACTTAACCCTGTTTGCCTCAGTTTCCTCAAATCTGTAAAATGAGCTGGAGAAGGAAATGACAAACTACTCCAATATTTTTACCAAGAAAACCCCAAATAGGGTCACGAAGAGTCGGACACACAAGTTCTATCTCCCCATAGAATGGAAGGTCCTTGACAGTGGGTGTTTTTTTGGGGGGGGGGGGTGCTGTTTCATTTTAAGGTTTTGTTTTTGTCTATGAATCTCCAGTGCTGAGAACAGAACCAGGCACACAGTAAGAGCTTAACATATGTTTGCTGAATTGAAACACGAGGGTGGGAGTGGGGGATAAAGGGCAGACATTTTTGTTTGAAGATGCAAAATATTTAGTAGTGCCTCTGGTGAAGCCTCATTGTTTAGAATTCCTGGTAGCCAAGCCTCACCGCCCACTGCAAAAAGATTCACTCGACACACTAACATTGTAAGCACCACTGCAGGGCCAACATCTAAGTGAGGGAGGAGATGAAGGGGAAAAATTTTTTTAAGAACTTAAGCATATTATTTGAAAGCAAAGTGTGATTGCAAAAGAGGCTGATAATAGCTGGCAAATTTGTTGGCTGATTTCAAGTTGTTGTATTTGTTCATGGAATAGATAAAAATGCATGGCGGGTCAGGGCTTTCTTCCAGGCACTGTATAAGCCCAGCCTGGTTCAAGCACAGTGAGAGCTGGGAAGCAGCCTCAACTCCCCCCATTTTACAGGGGAGGAAACGTTCTCAATGCCCACTCGAAGGCTGGTCCTCTCCTCACTGTGACATACCTAAGTTACTCTAAGTAACTAACAACAGCTAACATTTACGTAACACTTTAAGGTTTGCAAAGAGCTTTACGTACTGTCTCATTTGCTCTTCATAACAACCCTGAGAGGTACGTGCTATTATGACCTCTATTTTACAGTTGAGGAAACTGAGGCAGAGGTTAAGTGACTCGCCCAGGGTCACACAGCTAGTATCTGAGGTAGGATTTGAACTCAGGTCTTTCTGACTCCAGATGTAGCAAGCACTCTACCTACTGTGCCAACTCTATGGTTTTCCCTCATTTAGACTGGCCTCCCCACACTCCAAGTAGAATTATTGAGTTCTCACTGTATCTTACTTCACATAAGACCCAAACATATGCTCTTTTTTCAGCTGAATGCTTCTCATACAAGCTACATTCATTTTAAATAAATTTATTCACAATAACACGACCAAAGGGTGGTTGGTCCTTTGATCGCCATTTCCTCCTGGTAGGTGTTCCCTCCCCCTCGGCAGATCAAAACCCTCCAGAAACCAAGAAGGATTTGGACCAGAGGCTGCAGGAGGGCTCAGTACTAGGGGAATCCAAGAGATCAGAATCACACAGAGAGATCAATAGATTTGGAAAAGGCTGATAAAAGACAGCATCCATGCGTTATTAAAAAAACCCAAAAACTACAGAAACTAGGAACTGAGGAACTTCTTACGACCCCACCACAAAGCATTTTCCTAAAACCCAGAGGCAAGGCTTTATGCAAGGGAGAAAGAGTCACGTTCCCCCAGAAAACAAGTGAAATCAAGGGTGTCAGTTCTCACTTTCCCTGGGGGGTAGGGGGAGGGGTTGTTGAATCACATGATCGTTTACCTAGAAAATCCATCAGGTTCAACCAAAAAAAAAACCAGTAATGGACTTTGCAGCATGCAAGATAATCCTCCAAAAGTCATTTGAATTCAGAGAGCCGGAGAACACTTTATATATACTGTATACAGAGATGAGACCCTATTTCTATCAACAAAAATCGTTAAATATCTGGGAATCAACTCACCTAGACATACATGACCTACATAAAGAGAATCATAAAGCCACGTATACAGAAATCAAGACAGATCTAAATAACTGTGAGGAAAATTCATTATTGAGCTTCACTAATAATCAGAGAAAAGAAAATTAAAAAGTCTCACGTGCCACGCCATAGCTGTCAAATGGGTCAAAATGACCCACATGACAAAACTCTTCAGTGGAGAAACACGGATGTCTTTATCGCTGATGAAGCTGCCCCCGGGCATCAAATATGGGGTCACAGAAGGCATCATAGCCCTTGACCCAAATAGTAGGAATGTGTCCTAAGAGGTAGAGCAAAGAACAGAAAAGTCTGTCCAAAAATCGAAATCGCAGCAGTGCTATGAGCCAAGCACTTGGAAATGTCCTAAATGTTTCCTGATTGGTAGATGGGTGAAGAAACTTGCTATGGCGCAGATTCCATATTGAATGGGATTTTAAGAGTTCATACTTATACTATACACATTGTACATCAGGCTTCTCACTCTCAGCCTATGGTCATACACAGAGGCCTCAGGAAAAACATAAAAAGTCTTCTTTCTTCTCCTCCCTATTTGGAGTTTTCTTGGCAGAGATACTGGAGTGGTTTGCCATTTCCTCCTCCAGCTCATTTTACAGATGAAGAAATTGAGGCAAACAGGGTTACACAGCTAGTAAATGTCTTAGGCTGGATTTGAACTCAGGAACAAGAATCTTTTTGACTCAGGGCCCAGTTCCATCTACTTTGTCTCCTAGCTGCCCAGGAAAAGTCTGCAAGGATTTTTTTTTTTTAATTCTGTCTTCTAAAAGCTAATCCAGTCTAATCCAACAAGCAACTACTAAGCACCTGAGGGCCATCTCCAGTCATCCTGATCTCTATCTGTCCTCTGGACCCAGACGGCTCCAGAGGAGAAAGTGAGGCTGGTGACTTTGCCCAGTCCTGCCTCACTTAAATCCAGTTCACTTGCATGTCATGGCATCACCTCCCTGATGTCATGGTCCCCTTACAGAAGGAAGGACAAACAATAACTAAGCACCTACTATGTGCACACTTTTCTCCAGGCTCTGGACTCTGGACTTTTCCATCCACTCCTTTTTGTGACTCTTATTTACTTTGGCTTACATTTGTATTCCTAGCACAGCGCTCAGCCCTTAGTAAGTGTTTAACAATTGCTACAGATGCTGGAATTTAGGGAATTGCTAACAGGTCGGTTTGGCTCCACAGAGCAAGTGACCAACATAGAGTAATGTGTTGTTGTTTGCCTTTCTTTCTGTAAGAGGACCTTGACATGGGGGACGTGATGCCATGACTTGCAAGCGAGTTGGATTTAAGTGAGGCAGGGCTGGACAAAGGCACCAGCCTCACTTTCTCCTCTGGGGCCATCTGGGTCCAGCGGTCAGATAGAGATCAGGACAATGGGAGATGGCCCAGGATGCAGTGGGAGACTTTGGCCTTTCTAAACTAAGGTCTTTCCCCAAGTCTCAGTTTGACCAAGGTGACGGCCCATTTAGTGATTAAGACTAGGTAAGAAATAATGTTAAGCATGGCCTCTTTTACCTCGCCAAGAAAACAAAATCAGTCTGGGAGTGGAAGACCCTCAGGGTTTCTGGCCAAAATAGAAACAATTGCTATTTACACTCACTCTGAGCCAATCAGGGCCCAAACAACGACCAAGTGAGTTTGGGCTGGGACCTGTTGTTGGCTAATCAATGAAAGCCAGAGTGATTTGGGTGAAAGGTATGGTCCTTAAGAAAGAAACCTAGCTAGTAAACCCCAAGATACCTTGGGAGGTTTCAGAGCACAAAATTTATACTCCTTTGGGCAAAGCACAGGAGGGAAGGAAGGAAGGAAGGAAGGAAGGAAGGAAGGAAGGAAGGAAGGAAGGTCTGTGTTGCCTGACTGGCCAGTTCCAGCTGAGTCCCCAGTGAGGCGCTCCTATCACTTACAGAAGTGAATTAGGCTTCTAATCGGGATAGCCACTTAATTTGGCCAGTCTCCAGAATTTGTATTGTATTGGACCAGAGTGCTGGGAAGCCCTGAAGAGGCTGAGCATGGTCTGTCCTGGGTTTTAGGGAAATGACTTTGGCGATGGGTAGAAGACAGAACAGACGCTTCACACTGAGACTCTGGGTGGGGCAGCATGTGAGTGGAGAGAAGAGGACCATGGATGGGGGGAGGGGAGATAGAGATGTTCCACGGTTAGAACAGACAAGCCTAGTTTGTGGGGTGGGGAAAGAAGTGAAATGAAGCAGTTGCTCCCGGTTGGACCACACATTCACTCGCTCCCAAGCTTGGGCTGACGTCCTACACCAAGCACCTCACTTAGAACATGGAAAAGTGACTTCAGAAGCGGGAGAAACAGAGTTCAACAGTGGGCTGTAATTTATGAGTTTTTTCTACTGCTGGGGGCCTGTAATTACTGAGGCAGCTGTGTGGCTGCACCATACACACACACACACACACACAAACAGAATAGCACTCATTCCCCACAGCCTTGCCCCCCCCCAGTCCCAAACCAACATATCTGAGCTCTTACTCTGCCCTACCCACTCCCAGACCCACCCACTTTATAGATAACTAGGGGTTTTACATTTTATTATAATGTGTGGAAGATAGCTTGGAATATGGAAGTGGTATCCCCAAAATGAAGAACGTCTATATGCAGGCAAAAACATTTTTCTCCAACCCAAATCTCTCTCTCTTGGTTTTGTACATTGGTTTATGGATTGGTTTATGCATTAGCTTTGTCTCTTCTGCAGGGCAGAAAGACTTGGGAGAAGTAAGCAATCAGAGGACCCCAGAATCCTAGAACTGGAGGGACCCCAGGGGACCCAGAGCCTCACCCACATGTGAACACTGATCTCCTCTACAACACACCCAATGATTGGTCATCCAGTCTTTGCTTGAAAACTTCCAAGGAAGGAGGAGCTCACTACCATCCAACTCACCCCACCCAGAGGAGTTGAGCCCATTCTATTTCTGGATGGCCCCCATTGTTAGGAAGTTTTTCTTGACTTCAAGCCTAAATTTTCAACTCCCCCCATCCTCAACCCATTGCTTCTAGCCTGGCCCTTTAGGGCCAAACAGATGTCACAGTCCAGCCCCTTTGGTACTTGTAGATAACTCACATATCCCCCTCCCCAGGGCATTCTCTTCTCCAGACAAACATGCCCCATATCCCCAACTGATTCTGATTCTGCATGGCCAGGCTCCTCATCCTGATCACCCCTTCCCACTTCTGGTAGACTGGACAGTCTCCAGCTAACTGGAGAGATCCCGCAGACAGGAGGGGGGAGTCTCAACCTCATGACGTCTGCTTCACATGGAAGGGTAGTTAATTGAGTGTCCTGACCCAGACTACATCCCATCCTAATACTGCTTACCCACCTGCCTCTTCTGCAGAGGTAATAGTTGTGACTCCCAAGTCATTTTCCTTCTAAGCATCCTCATATCCCAACTTTACAGAACAGGAAACTGAAGCAGCTGGTGGAGGGTCCTACGGCCAACAAGAGGCAGAGACCCGAACCTCTCCTTTGACCAGTGCCTGCTCACTGGACAAGGCCTGAAGCCAGAACTGGGCTTAAGAAGAGACTTCCAAAAAAGGGGAAGCTGGGAACAGGACAATAGCTGTAGGGAATCAAATGATGCCAATTAAGGGATTATAATTAAACAGAAAGGAGCTGGGACCAATGGGACAACCTGTGTGAAAGAAAGAAGGGTCTTAAGGCAAAGAAAGAAAAAAGAGGAGGGGGGAGGAGGAGGAGAAAGAGGGAGTCTAATTAAGCCACCTGCTTCATTCCTGCTCAGTCAGGCTTCAATTACCTGGAACCCCACTCCCTTTCACCAAGGAAGCAGAAGCCACCGAAAAATAGCACCATTGTATCAGCCACTGTGTTCTCCAATCACAAGTATATTCAGCCATATGGTCCATCCCAATACCTCTCACTTCCCATCACCAGGCATGTGTCCACAGGCCAGTGGCCTGAATTCTGAGCTACTCCTGATAGCAGCAGGGTTACTATGAGGATCAAATGAGATAATATTTATGAAGTGCTTAGCACATTCTTATTCTCTGAATAGATTGCTCTGAATAGATAGACAGGCATCCCCTACCTGACAATGACCTCGCTCCTATGATATGGATCAGGCCCCTGCCAGGCACTTATGGAATGACTGCTGTGCACAGAGCCAGCGGCCCCCCTCCTGTACATAGTGCCTTGGTCTCAGTTCTGTCTGGTGCTTCCCGGTTTTCAGAGTGCTTTCCCGTTCCCTGCCTTTTGAGGTAAGGTGCCCAGCAGCAGCTAGGAGCCCGAGCTCTGCTGGCAGCTCCCGCAGCTCCCTGTGGGCAGCCTCCAGCCTGCGCCCTGCCTTTCCCAGTGCCTGTCACATTCTGGGGTCTTTGCCTTTCCCCTCCCTGGAGGTTCCAGGACAGCCAAGCCCGGTTGGCTAAAATGCTCATTTTAATTACATGTCCTTGCAAGCTCGCTGCCAGCCGCTGTGGTTACCGTTCTATCTGCAAGCCACTGCAAGTAATTAAAGCCAGCCTGCCTGGGAGGGGGAAACCGGCCCCAGACTGCCCTTCTAAATTGGAAAGTCAAAGATAAGCAAAACAAAGGCGAGAGCCCCCAAAGCCCACCCTGGAAATCAGGGAGGGGGGTGGGATGGAAATCTGGCTCAGTGCAGAGCTCCACTGCGCTGAAGGAGGAGCAGGGGAAAGGCCAGGGACGCTGAGTCTAGGGAAGAGAAGGCTCAGGAGAAACAGGACAGGTGTCTTCAAATACGGGAAAGGCTGTGGTCTGGAGAAGGCATCTCACCTGCTCTGTTTAGTCAGAAGGCAGAACCAGGAACATGGGAAATTTTGCAAAGAGGAGATTTTGGGCTGGATGTCAGGAAAAACTTTGGGACAATGAGAATGGTTTGGAAATGAAGGGGTTGGGAGGGTCCCTCTCATGGGTGGTCTTTGGGCAAAGGCTGGAAGACCACTGTTGGGGGGGTGGAGGTCTGAGGGGTAGGGCCAGAAGGTTGGGGTTCCTTCCCCCTAAAAACCTGTGTTTCCCTGAGACAAAAACTCCTGGGGTTTCATCGTTAAGTGGGAGGGCTGCCTGAAGCCAGACAGGGCAGGCCTCAACCTCTGCCTCTGCACACAGCAGCGACCCCAGGAGCAGGGGCAGAAGCCACAGGATCGTGGATTTTTGGGCTGTTAGAATCACACGCAGCTCGAGAGCTGGGAGGACTCTCAGAGGTCCATTCAGAGGCCATCTGGTCAAAGGCCCTTCATTTCCAAAAAAGGACAATGATAGTCATAGGAGTAGTTGTTCTAGGGCACACCCTTGTTCATTGGCAGATGGGGGATTAGAACTCGGGTCTTCTGACTGCAAATCCAGCACTTCTCCCATCTGCCTCACTGGCCCCAAGGCTGCCCTCTTTACAATTCTCATTGTATCCCATTGTTTACAGAAAATCACTTTTCGAAAGGGACAGTCCCAAGGCTCGAGCTACCCAATCCACAGTAGGGTCCCAGAATCCACAGGCAAATCTAGTCATCTACGAAGACTAGATAAACTAAAATCTGGCTCGAATATCTTTGAAGGATGATTTTTCAAACGCGTGTAAATGCTGTTGTGATTAATTAACAAGCATTTATTTATTAATGAAGTACCAGTTCCTGCATAAGCCTTACAGAAAACAAAGGAATGTCTGGCCAGTGGGCATTTCCTCAATTAAAGGAGAAGGATAATCCGCTGATCTCTCTTGGTGGGGGAAGGGAGGAAGCCTGCAGATTTTTTTCCTGGATATTCCAAAGGGATACTCTTCATAAGGTCACCAACCGCTGGTGGATAGAATGGAAACCAGAGATAAATAATTTACAAGGGGAAAGCGGCCCTGGCGTGGCCGGGCGAGGCCGGCTGACCCTCCTGGAAAGGAATCGTGCCCCAGAGAGGGAAGCAGCCAGACATTAGCAATCTAGTATGACGTATAATTAGGAGCCTGAGAGGCAACACACACATTGAGGAGAGGCCCATTATGTGCAGTGGTAAGCAATGAGGGAGTTACAAAAATGCAGTTTCTCGTTTTCAACAAACATTTACTGACTGTCTATTCTAGTCTGAAAGGGGAAACATTTGGTGAAATTATAGGAGCTCGAGCTAGAAAAAGGCCTTGGGGATCTTTTAGTCCAATCCCCTAATTTTTCAGATAAGGAAATTGAGACCCAGCGAAGCTTAAGCGACTGGCTGTAGATTATGTAACTGACAGAGAGCAGAGCTGTGATTGGAACCCAGGGCCTTTGACTTCCCATCCAGAGGTCATCCTACTTCCACCGCTCTCAGGATGGCCCCACGAGTGGGAGAATGGTACTGTAGAGAAAGCCGAGAACAGCTGGATTCTCCTCTCACCTTCACCACTGACTCACTGTGTGCCCTTGTTCAAAGATGACTGAAAGCGCCTTCGAACGCCGACATTCTAGGGGAACAAAGGTTTAGAGCCAGAAGGGCCCCTAGAGGATGCTGGATTCAGTCTGGCTGGTTTTACAGATAAGGAAACTGAGGCAAGGAGCTGTGAAGTGATTTCCAGAGGGTCAAACTATGGAAGGTCTAAAGTGGGATTTGAACTCAAGGCTGAAGGAACTTTTCTTCCCAGGGAAGTGGAAGTATTCCAGAATATCTCCCCCTTTTTGGAGGCCTCCTGATATAGCCGGGCATGAGGCCCACACAACTTCTCACCCAGCTTTAGACAAGGGGCCAGGCAGGTAGAGCCGGCTTTCAGTAAGCCTATACAGGTCCCTCTATACCCGTGTCAGGGCCTGTGGCTTTCACTCTGCTCATATGTGCAGGAAGCCTGGGTCCTTGCCACACTTCCCACATCCCACAGGAATCTTCCCCCTCTTCGACCTTTCTCCAGCGTCCCTCTTGCCCCCAGGCTTTCCCCCTTTGCTCCCTCCCTTCCTACTTCTCTTCCTTCTTCCTCCTTTCTTTTCTCTCCTGTTCTCTGCTTCCCTCTCTCATTTCTCACGCCAGAGACGGGAGGCAGAGAAAGGCAGTTAGAGCCGGTGGGTGAGAGGGGATCAAGCCATTCTGGCTTCTCTTCAGGGTTCTCAGAATGAACAGGGCACTGCTTCCATAAGGTTTACATTTGGGCTCATCAATTCCTCCACTCACAAGGCCTCTGGCCTTGCCCCTTCTGCGGCCCTCTGGAACCCTGCATGGGAGGGGAGAGTCTAAGTCTGCCCTCAGGACCTTCTCCAGAAGGACCACACTCTCCACACTCCTCCTTCCCAGGTCTCACAGCCTCCGGGGTGCTCAGCTAAAGACTGATGAAACTAAATTAGGTGATGAACCAACCAGAATTCTGAAGGGCTTCTCCCAGCCCCAGGCTCGGGCTTCCCAGCCAAGATCAGGAGATAATGAGCAGACTTGGCCTCAGCCCCTAAACCAAAGCCAGTCAGCCACCAGGTGGGTGTGGTAGGGTGGGGAAGCCAAGAAGGGCACTTTTGTTTTTCCAATTCGGGCCTGGGGTAGGACCAGGGCCAGTGATTTCGTTAGTATAAGAAACGTTAGCATAGAAAATGCAATTTAGAGCTACCTAGGAGGTGCTTGCTTTTGGAACCTGAGCTCGCTGGCTCTGTCTCTCTCCTTCTCTCCCCCCTCCCCCACAAAACCACACTGCCTTTTTTTTCTCAATTACTTCTTACGAATAAGCATATTTTAATACCAGAAAATCACCCTCTCCCTGGTGTATAGGTGCTCACTGTGTGCTGTGTCAGATTGCACCTGTTACCTAGAAGGCTCTAAGCCCCTGGCAGGCAAGAGAGGCAGTAACCTCTAGCTGGGGGATCAAGGAACAAGGGTCTCCAATTGTCACAGGCAGGGCACCTCCCCTTTCAAGCCTGGCTGAGGATCCACCCATGGCTTGGCCCAGCTGGGCCCAGATTAGCTGTCTCCGAAGGCAGGTATTTGGAAGCAGGAAGAGAGGGCGTGGTCTTCAGCCAGAGTCTCTATTTAGCAGACAACAGAGCCTGTGGGATGCTGCCAAGGGCTGGGGCCCCGACGGAACATTTCTGGGGATGGAGGTGAGCTGGAATGAATGGCAGGTGGGCAGCTCACTGCCAGGCTTTGGGAGCACCAAGTTTAGATCATCCAGGCCCGCCTCATTTTACCAAGACGAAGAGAAGTCCCCCGGGTAATTGGGGCAGAAATGGCATTTACCCCTTAGCTCTCCACTGTCCTGTCTCTACTCAAAGACCTAGAGTGAAATCTCAATTCATTGTCTCCATTTCACAGGCCATAAGGATGAGATGTAGGGCAGCCCATGCCAGCAGCAGGGCTGGAACCAGAGTCCACAGACCAATTTTTACATTTTCCCCCCTGCAACACTGTTCCGCCCTGACTTCTTGGGAAACATGAATAATCATCTCATATCATCACCACTAGGAGGATGGAGTGGTCATGTGAGGGAGGGCGAGTCAGGGAGGAATGGCTCAGGGCCAGCCCTGGAGCTTCCCTGGTACCAGGATAGGGACAGGCCTGGCCTCCCCAAGGCCATGCTCCCCCAGCACCCAGAACACTGGGTGGGCCTCTGGTGCAGGCTTTACTGGTGGGACAGGATGAAAAGACCTGGGAGGGAAGGTCCCCTGGAGAGGGAACCCATATCAGGAAGGGGGACCCCAGGGTCCAGGAGGATGCACCAGACTTCACCATCCACTGGCATTATCAAGCACACTTGCTATTACTGTTCAAGCTCATCAGGTGTCCCAAGACTGAGGCAAAAACCCTAGAACTTGAAAGGGGGCAGTGGAACCAGAGCACCCCCGAAGGTCACTGACCTCCCTCCCAAGCAGGGAGTGCTGTGGGCAAAGCCGCGGAACAGGCTGCCTTCAGCCCTGGGGTCGGCAGAAGTCCAAGCCCCTGTCCCTCCCTAACCTTCCCATGCCAACTCTGCCTCCAGGCGGAGGGCCCAGAAATAGGAAAGGGAGACTGCTTGACCTCCACTCTGACGGGGTCACCCAGGAGGGACCCAGGACAAACAGCTGGGGGAATCTGCCCCCTCCCCCCCCCGCCCCGGTTTGGAGGCATCGCGCGCACACACATACCCTCGAACACACACAAACCCACCCACCCACACACACACACACACACACTCACAGAGGCAGCCTCCACTTTGGTACCTGTCCGGCAGACCCTCTGTCTCCTCGGACCCCAAGGCCCCCAAAGACTTCCGTCGCGTCCCCATACCCTCCCTCGCCACCCGCTAGCTTCCAGAAGCTGAGGGCTAGCCCTAGGCAGCCCCTGCAGCCCCCGGCTGTGCTAGCCGCTGCCAACAGTCCGCGCCAGGAGATCAGAAGCCCAGAGGGGATGGCCGATATTTAGCAGGAGCGCAGGGCTGGCCGAGCCCCAGATCTCCCTCTTGGGGCCCGCGACGCCCCAAAGGGCTCCACGCTCGCCCAGACGGTCTTCCCAGCGAATGCTAGAGCCCGAAGCCCCCAGCGGCGCAGCGCGTAGCTCCCTGCCGGCGTCCCTCTGACTGTCCTGGACGCCCCTCGCCCCCGAGCCGGACAGTCCCCGCAGTGTCTCTCCCCCACTCCCCGCCACGATTGGATCTGTGCCCCACCCC